>NC_060229.1:8028761-8352461 GCF_907164935.1 Osmia bicornis bicornis
TCATGCTGTTTGAAATTTACTACTATTGATGCTTTACAGGCCACATTGCGTCGTAATTTGTATGCGAAAGATGGCAACAGCAACGTATTAAATATCTATTCATTAACACCTATAACAATTCTATCCGGAAGGAATAGATCTCCACTGGTGGAAAGAATGCAAAATCTGTCAGTTGGAATCCGTCGAACAGAACCCGACGAAACACAAATTATATTCGAAACAAGCATGTTACGTTCGGTTGACGAAGGTGTTCCCAACATCGACAGTGTCGTCTCAGTCAGTAATACTAATAATAACGAAGACAATGACCCGATAGAACTGGCGAATATACATAGAAAAACAGCGCCTCCTTTGAACCTAGAGAGAGAGAGAAGGATGGAAGAACTGTGTTGGTTCTTTCTGTTCCCGGATGGAAAAAATGGATTTGGAGAGCATCGAGACATCCCAATAACACCACTGGATTACTTCCAAGCTCGTGTTCTTAGCAGTGACAAACGATTCCAGCGAACAGATTATTTGTTCTTCGCATTATCTGTGGTTGAATACTACCGCGCAAAAGCTAGCATTTCAGTATCATGTAAAATGCGTCAAGGGGAGCATACTCCACAGGGATTAGTAGATAATATACATCTCACGATGAGAAACATAAGAGGATCGGCATCATACTGGAAACGCTGCTGTTCGGAATTAATCGCCATGGTCCGAAGTCTTGGACCGCCCACATGGTTTGCTACGTTCTCTTGCAATGATCTGAACTGGCCAGATATGTTGAAAGCATTACTACTAGCCGATGGTCGCCCAATTACCGAAATCGAAAACCTAACTTTTGCAGATCGACTAAAGTTGGTTCAGAGATACCCTGTAGTTATCGCAAGACAATTCACGCTGCGTGTGAACGCGTTAATGCAATATTTGAGAAACTCAGATTGCCTAGGTGACGTTGTTATCGATTTTTGGCATAGAATAGAATTTCAAAACAGGGGAAGTCCACATTTGCACATGCTTCTTTGGTGTGGAAACGTACCTGATTTCCTTACCAACGAGGGCCGCCACGTTATTGAGAAAGTTGTATCTTGTTCATTGGAGGCTGAAAATCAAGGTATGAGGGACATAGTTCAAAAAGTCCAAATTCATAAACATTCTGCTACATGTTACAAAGATCGTAATAATCGTTGTTGTCGTTTCGGATTCCCCAGACCTATAAGTGAAAGAACGATGTGCTTAGGTCCAGATGACACACTTGCGAACAATGGACGTTTCTGCGTACTTAAGAGAACAGGAAATGAAACTATGGTGAACAATTACAACCCAACTCTTTTAAAGCTGTGGGAAGCAAACATGGATATTCAACCGTGCGGAAATGTCACAGCTGTCGCATATTATATCGCTAAATACGCAAGTAAATGCGAGCCGCAGGACACAGGAAATATTATTAAAGAAGCCATTTTACGCGCGAAACGCCGGAGCGGCACCGTCCGCGATCAACTATTTTTGGTATCTATGGCAATTCTATCTCAACGTATGGTTTGTGCGGCAGAATGTGCATATCGGTTATGCCATCTGCCCCTTAAAATGAGCTCGAGAAAAGCTGTATTTATAAACAGCTGTCGGCCTGAACAGAGATATAGAATTCTCCGATTCGAAGAAAATGAAACATCATTTTTCAATAACATATTCGATCGTTACGTAAAGAGACCAGACAATCTAGAGGATTTAAGCCTAGCTGAATTTGCTGTCCGATATGAAACAGTTTCAAGTGGATTGTGGACAGAAGAGGATGGAGACGCAGAACTTAGAAATGACGATGAAGAAATATCGAGGTCGAGGTTTATAAAATTAAAGGACAATACCCGAATGCGAATAAGAAAAAAACCAGCTGTACTTCGCCACCGATATTATACCTTAAACAGTGATAGAGAAGGATATTTCTATAACTTAATAGTGTGTCACATTCCATTTCGTGACGAAAGTACACTTATGACCGAAAACGAATCCTCGGAACAATGTTTTCTTCGACGACAACGCGAGTTGAAACCTATGTTCGGTAACGCATCCGTCGAACAATTTACTCACGCTGAGCAAATCATTGAAGCGGCGCTCGCCCAGGCTGTTGCTTTGAATGTTGTACACGAAGATGAAACTAATAATGAACATTTAGGAGAACCAGTCAGAATTCATGCCGACGAAACCGTTTATTATGATCAAGGTGATTTATATGAAGATCAACAGCAAGAAGAAACACGTGCAATGCCCGCAGACGTATTCCTTAATAGCATTCGAAGTCTAAATATTCAACAGAAAGACTTATTGAAATCAGTTTCCGAAGTAATTGAGAAAGATATTAAACAAAATGATGATGATGAAAATACCGAACAAATGTTGCTGTTTATTACCGGAGGAGCTGGTAGCGGTAAGTCGTTTATTTTAAAATTACTTGTTGAACATGTTAAACGCTGCTATAATCCTACAATTGATACGATGATAAAACCATCTTTCATTGAAGTAGCTTCTTTGACTGGCGTCGCCGCCCGTCAAATATTCGGAAAAACTTTGCATTCCTTGTTCTCGTTACCTATTGAAAAAGGTACTGCAATGACCTATCGACGACTAACAGGACAAAGGCTCGAACAGGAGAGACGAAAGTGGCGTCATACAAAGTGGTTGATTATCGACGAGATATCAATGGTGTCCTATGAGAATTTGCGAATAATTCATTTAAGATTGCAAGAATTCAAAACAAATGATAAACTATTTGGTGGCGTAAATGTTCTTCTCTTTGGCGATATCATGCAGTTGCCACCAGTAAAAGGACACTGGTGTTTTGTACAGCCACATTGGTGTACTGCAGAAATTAATTTATGGCACCAATTTTCATTCTGCGAACTGACCATTAATATGCGACAAAGAGATGACGTTGAATTTATCGATTTATTGAATAACCTTCGGTTTGGAGAAGTGACAACTTCTCAACTGGAAATACTATGCGAACGAAGAAGAATTCCCCTAACCGGAGAGTTCGAGGATGGTGCAGCAGTAAGAATATTCCCAACGATAAAATTAGTGGATGAATATAATTCAAAAATGACTGATGAATTAGCAAAATCACATCGAATGTACATCATTGATTCAATAGACGAGTCCCGTGAGGCAGCTACATATGGAAAAAGGCCGCCAGCAAATGTCATACCTGCAAATGTAAATAATTGTGGCGGACTATTACATACAATAACGTTAACTGAAGGATCTCGAATCATGCTGCGACGAAATATATCAATTTCTGATGGTTTGATAAACGGCGCAATGGGAATAGTAAAGAAATTTACATGGCCGGCACTTCGAAGAGATCAACTGGAACAGGGAGAGTTGCCAGACTCAGTACTTATAAAATTTGACGATGAGTCGATTGGAAATAGATTCAAAGATACCGACGGTTACATTCCAATATCTCCAGTTGTAGCAACGTTTCAAGCGACGAAAGGTTATGGAGACGTCGAGCGCAGAATGTTACCACTTATTCTAAGTTGGGCAGTAACGGTGCACAAATTACAAGGGACTACATTAAACAAAGCAGTAATTGATCTTGGGAAAAAGAATTTTGCAAAAGGCCAAATTTACGTTGCACTTAGTCGTGTTAAAAGCTTGGGTGGTCTAGTTTTATCTGATTTAGCACCAAACAAAGTCCTTGTTAAACCTCATGATGAGAGAGCACTCGCAGAAATGCAAAGATTACGACAGTTACTTTTGCAAAGAAAAAGTCCAAATCGGCTGCCACCTTCCGATACGTGAAGAAGAAAGCCAAGCCATTTTATTATTTTTTTTTATTTATTATTATATTTATTAGCAACCAATTGCAATAAAAACCGTTCGGAATGAAAAAATGCAAAATGTTTTTATAACGGGACCAATCGGAAGACATATCCTACAAGACGCAAAAGATTTCATTCCGATTGGTCCATCCGTCTCGGAGTAATCAGCGAACGTACTTTTAGAAAAAAAAATCGATAGGAATAAAAAAATGCAAAATATTTTTTTAACGGGACCAATGGGGAATTGTACTGTACAAGATGCAAAAAGTTTCATTCCGATTGGTCCATCCGCCTCGGAGTAATCGGTGAACATAAACTGCACGTACATGAAATAGCACGTTTTTTTGCAATAAAAAGCGTTCGGAATGAAAAAATGCAAAATGTTTTTTCAACGGGACCAATCGGAAGACATATCCTACAAGATGCAAAAGGTTTCGTTCCGATTGGTCCATCCGTCTCGGCGTAATCGGTGAACAAAGCCAGAAAAAAAAAAAAAAAAAAAAAAAAAAATATACTCATCGAATTGAGTATCCTCCTCCTTTTCGAAGTCGGATAAAAAGAGGAAGATTGTAAGTATTCAGTTTACATATACAATATATGTGTGAAACCATTAACATGGTATTAATACACTAAGTATACATAATAATACTTCTTACATGAAGTGTATGTATAATATTATATAATTCTGTTCTTATAGTTAAACCTGACTGCACCAGGGGAGTGGAGAATGTGATTTTCGATTGTATATTATTGTATATTATTATTGATATATACATATATATTTATTATATTTTAGTAAAAATTTAATATATTTCCACTACTGCACATATAAAGGTTGTAATTTTTTCCTTCGCTTTATTTTTATTTTCCAAACTTTTGAATAAGTAAGACCATGCACACGTATATAGGGACCATATGCTTGTGTGTGTTTGTAGCGACCCCAGCGATCCTGGTAGTGAGGCGTAACACTAATTTTCGTTACAGTATTAGGGGGTAGACACGGCACGTGACCTCTCCGATTCGGGACGTCGGTATTACAGTAGTTTTTTCGTTGGGCCTGGTGGAGCCACTTGCGTGTTTTGTTACGAACTTGAAAGGTTTAATTCTCAGCTAGCGTACGCGCAACACGATCTAGGAAGGCAACAGCGCCTCAAGTATTTTTACAAACACATTCAAATGCACATCTCGTCAGAGACATCGCAACGATACGTCTGAAGAACGAAAGCGAAACATTGGCGCGTGTTTAGAGTGAGATGTACGATGATCATGCTATCCCTCTTTCAACCCAAATAATAGAATTGTCCCGCTCCGATAAATTCTGACTCACCAAACGCGTGGATTTTACATAGCACACTGTAGCACTCCTCGCTGCTGAAAAATATATGCCTGCTCTGAAGAACCGAAGGAACGTGCAATCTGAGAATTATTTTTAGAAAAGGTTATTAACTTTTTAAAATAAATGTTTTTTAATTAATAAAAGTATACAGGATACGTCATGCAATTGGGACGGGTTATATCTTGAATTTGGTAAGAGATAGGAAAAAGGATTATGTAAAAGTTCAATGGTATGATAATGTCTATTTTTCTGTGATTTCATTTTCTTCGTGAATGCAACGATGCACTCAAAAAATGCAAATCCATTCATTATTTAAGTGGAATTGCATCTTTTTTTTACTTGTGTCAACTCCTTGAAACATTCTGTATAAAAAAGTACTATTAGAACTAATAAATGGAGAGACCTTGCGTCTATCCAGTAAAAGCTGAATATATGCAACAGAGGCAGGGAACCAGACGTTGCATACATCCAGCCGATGTGTCGAATCTCGGATTACATGCGACGACCAGCCAAGCTTGAACGTAAAAAGGGACAGACAGTGGAGGAGAGAGAGAGAGTCCAATGTTCAAAGGAAAGAGCCGAAACGTATCGATGTGACTAATACTACAGTAAAAGCTGGATGTATGCAACGAAAGTTTGGTTGGATATATGCAACATCGCTATCCCCTCCACTTAGGGGGATCCCCCTAGGCGAACCGTGCCGCTCGACGAGGAAACCGTGTAATATGATCCGACCCCAATATTGGTGTGACTAATACTAATTGAACGATAAACCTTTTTTATTTTTAACTCTTTCTTAATGAAACTTTTACTAACGAATTTGTGAGATTTGTCTGATTAAAATGGTACCAAACACGATATGGTTTGATTTATATTTATTTATTAAAATAATAATAAAACTGTAATAATAGCAAAGTACTAAACTGGTCGATGGCTTCATAAACTTATTGTTGCCATGGTTCAGTTCAGAATATTTCTAAGTAGCGGAACTATTGACTGCAAATTAGGTGCTTTATGATGTTAGGAACAGCCCATGATTTCTATGAAACCGGACAGTTTCTTCCTATTGAAAATTAAAGTAATTTAAAAGCTAACAGAATGATAATAGAATAAATAAACAATAATAATAAAATAAACAACATAGAATTGACACCTCGGCTACATATGTATAAGGCAGGCCGTACACCAAAGATGCATCAAACACGCAACATGCAACATGCAACACGTCGCATGTTGTGTACGAACGTAGAATAGGTATCGCGGCTGAATACAAACGAAGTGTACGGACGCAGAATCGACATCAAGACTGGATATATGCAACGTTTAAATGCCCAGAATCGACACCTCGCCTGGATATATACAACATTTGGAACCCAAGCCGACACCGCAACCGGTTTTCATTTCCAATCCTCCTTTGCTTTTCGCCAACTTTTAACATCAAATTTGGTATCATTTTAATCCGAAAAATTTCACCAATGCATTAGTAAAAGTTTCAGTAAAAAAAAGTCAAAAATAAAAAAGTTTTATAGTTGAATTAGTATTAGTCACACCGATACGTTTCGGCTCTTTCTTTTGATCATCGGACCTCTCTCTTTCCGCCACTGTCTGTCCTTTTCTACGTTCACGCTTGGCTACTCATCGCGTGTAACCCGAGATTCGACACTTCGGCTGGATATATGCAACGTCTGGGTCCCAATGTTTGTTGCCTATACAGTAAAAACTCGATAAGTGTAACTATTACGGGTCCGCTCCGCAACTGTAAAGGTCGATTTATATTATCCGTTCAGACACGGGCCATTTCCGATCAGTTAGGTTCCGACAAATATTGTTCTGTGTTATTGAATACGAGTGTTTATATATACCGTGATGGATCGGTTCAGACGCGTCCCGTTTCAGACATAAAACGACCGATATTCTCGAAAAGAATAATTTGACTGAAGCGACACGTGACTGAAACAATCGAAATGCGACTGAACGGACGCTGTCGTATGATATGCATTTGGTTCAAACAAAATCTGACGATAGAACAGACGTGGTGTGAGCAATATATTATAATAATGCAGAACGAAAAGTTAATAGAGTTAGTGAGGCATTATACTATTTTGTATAATCAAAAAGATAAAAATTATAGTGACAATTATAAAAAGGATGCCCATTAATTGTCTGAATAACGTCCAATATTCCCCACTAATCTTTCTTATTTTTAACATTTTATGGGTGCCAAAACGTCGCTTTCTTTTCTTATTTTCTTCTTCTTCATCTAATAGTAAGGCTATGCAGCACAAATCTTTTAAAGATAAATGCGAAAACATTTTCGAACGATGGCGATTAACGTTCGCTGCCTATCCTTGTCGGACGTGAACTGATGATATAAATACTACATCGTTTTTGTCGGAACCTAACTGATCGGAAACGGCCCGTGTCTGAACGGATAATATAAATCGACCGTAATCCGTATACCCACGGTATCCTTTAATAGCTATTTGCTCTTTAACAGTAAAATTTCTCCGATTACGTACATGTTTATATGTGTGATTTGTAGACGACCATTGAAACATTATTCACTTTTTGTCGAATATGATTACTTGACGTAAACATTAACGTTAAATATGATTCGGCCATCAGTCGTGTTAAGCAGTCCAAATCTTCATTTGTATATTACTGTTAACACGGTCATGGACGTGAATGACATAGCATTCCTTGTAATTGTGATCTAAAATGACATGAATGCTATGATATTGAAATTTATAATTTTCATAAATTATTATAATCAAAGGGTCTAGCCGTATAAGCATAGTGAATTGGCCCCAGCAACAATTTCGGTTGATATTTATACCACATAATGCTTTTTCCCTAAACAACAATTGTGTGCAATTTCAACCCCCTATCCCCTCTGATAAGGGAGATATGAGGGTAAAACCCCAATATTTTACTATTTTTTTAGCAAATTTTAGTTAAAGAGCAAATAGCTATTAAAGGATACCGTGGGTATACGGATTTGCGTAGTTACGGCATTGGCGCGGCGAGGTAGGCACACAATGGCCGCCTTCTTGGTCAACCAATCTTAATCAACCAAGATTCAAACATACAAAACAGTGAAACCTCAATAACTCGAATCTCAAGGGAAGGGAAAAAATATTCGAGTTATAGAGGTTTCGACTTGTCGAGTTTTCGAGTAAGAGAGGTTCGATGAAAGAAAATTCGACTTATAGAGGTTGATAAAGTGCTAACGGGAATCTTGAACTCTTCAGCAATATCCTTTCTCTTTTTTAATCCATTTTAACTGCTTCGATCACTGTTCCGTTCCGAGGAACACGCGGTACGAGGATTTCGAAAGTTAATTTATGACGGTTTCGCGACGGTACAGCTATTTTTGAGTACACCTTGTAATATTGCCGGCAATAGTAGTTTCCCTTTTTGCAACAATGGAGTTAGAGTTTTATTTTTCGTTTCGGTCTCAATGACTAAAACACGTCATAAATTGAGTCTTTCGGAAGGGTAATTCGACAGCGGTCATCTAACGATACGGGGCCTTCGAAGGCCAACCTGGATGGAAAAACCCCGGCGTTGTCGAACTTTCAAGGTCCTCCGGTACCTCAGGTACCACTCCACCCTCTCCTGGACGAAATCGCGTTAAGGGCGTAAGGAAGGGCGGACTCGGTACTTGGGGGATACGTTGATTGGAAAGTTGGCTTTTCGGAAAAAGCCAATCAGCGGAGTCTCCCCGCTCAACGAGGAAAATCGAGACTTAAAAACGGCGACGTTCGAACGCGAAAAGACACTTCCACAGATTTTTCAGTATCAGACGTATTAATCGGTCAACGTTCATGACCATCGTAATCATAATAGTAAATATTGTTTCAATATTAATTTGGCGAAACAAGCGTCGTGACGGACTGTTAGCCATCAGGCTCTTCCAAGTCTTACAAACTTGGAAGGATGCGTAAGATCCGTCGGCACTCATTCGCGACGCAGTGACGGACATCGTTCGGTCTGTCACTAATCACTTTAACTTTATCAGCCAATGTTAATGTGTTTAACTTTCGTTTCGTATTCATTTTGTGAATATAAAGCCGTAGAAAAGAAAAAAAGTGACAGAACTGTTTTAATGTATTCTTACAAACTTTAGCACTGAATTCTTTTTATGATAAAGAAACGTGCCGTTTTCACTTTATCAAGTGACTTCACTGTTTCACTTTAAGCTTCGTACAGACCTGAACATTACGCCGAACAACAAACAGAACCACGAACCGAACGGCAAACAGAGCGGCGAACGGCGTTTTTTGATTTCGACGATCCGAACAACAAATGGAAGCAATTTTTGACGCATTCGCGTTCATTTTCTTTGATGTCGGAGAAAAAACCAAGTGATGGGAACGCTGCAAACCATTTGACGAACGGCAAGGATTTGCAAATCTGTTTGCAAATGCGTTCATGACCAGGTCCAAACTAGTGTTTCGTTTGGCGTTCGGTTTGTTGTTCGGCGTAATGTTCAGATCTGTACGAAGCTTTATAAAGGAATAAACAGTTGACGATCACAAAACCGTTAAATCTATAGGATCGATGAACTGATATACAGGGTGTCTCAGCCGATTTTAGATTTCCTCGGTATTGTGGCATGTAGTGAAAAATGTTTCATAGGGAACTTAAATGGTATCGAGTGGGGCATATTCTGGTGTTATTAGTTTTTTCGTACGTAGATGCGTCAAGGATATTAATACCTATGGAATATTGGTATAAATGAAATAGAAATTATTTCATACTTTTTAGTGCATTTCGGAGTCGGATGATTTTTTTGTTAAAAATTATTTTCTACGTTCGCCAGCATTCAAGAACTCGCTCGAGCTGTGTCGTTCTTTCGGGAGAATCGGGAGAATCCAGCACATATACTGAAAGAATATACTAACTTATCTGTCTAAAAAAAAGTTTAATAAATCTGGCAACAGATTTATTGTCGGAATGCTTTTCTTAAGGGGGTAGGCCCAGTACGTGACGTCACCGATTCGGGACGTCGGTATTACAGTAGTTTTTTCGTTGGGCCTGGTGGAGCCACTTGCGTGTTTTGTTACGAACTTGAAAGGTTTAATTCTCAGCTAGCGTACGCGCAACACGATCTAGGAAGGCAACAGCGCCTCAAGTACTCTTACAAACACATTCAAACGCTCATCTCGCCAGAGGCATCGCGACGATACGCCTGAAGAGTGAAAGCGAAACATTGGCGCGCGTTTAGAGTGAGATGTACGATGATCATGCTATCTTTCTTTCAACCCAAATGATAGAATTGTCACGCTCCGATAAATTCTGACTGACCAAACGCGTGGATTTTAAATAGCACACCATAGCACTCCTCGCTGCTGAAAAATATATGCCTGCTCCGAAGGAACTTGCAATCTGAGAATTATGTTTAGAAGAAGTTATTAACTTTTTTAAATAAATGTTTTTTAATTAATAAAAGTATACAGGATACGTCATGCCATTGGGACGGGTTATATCTTGAATTTGGTAAGAGATAGGAAAAAGCTGTTTATGTAAAAGTTCAATGGTATGATAATGTATATTTTTCTGTGATTTCATTTTCTTGTGATTTCATTTCATTACTTGTGTGAACTCCTTGAAACATTCTGCATAAAAAATTAATATGGTACTATTAGAACTAATAAATGGAGGGATCTCGCGTCTGTACAGTAAAAGTTGAATATGTGCAACAATTCATATATTCAGCAGAGGTGTCGAATCTCGGATTACAGTAAAACCTGGATAAATGCAACGAAAGAATGCTTGGATAAGTGCAACATCGCTATCCCCTCCACTTGGGGGATCCCCCTAAGCCGAACCGAGCCGCTCGGCGAGGAAACCGTGTAATATGATCCGACCGTAATATCGATGTGACTAATACTAATTGAACGATAAAACTTTTTTATTTTTAACTTTTTCTTAATTAAACTTCTACTAACGCATTTGTGAGATTTTTCTGATTAAAATGACACCAAACACGATATAGTTTGAATTATATTTATAAACAATAGTAATCGAATAAAGAACATAGAATTGACACCACAACTGAACATAAATGATATCGGCTGAATACAAAAGATGTGTACGGACTCAGAATCGGCATGTCGGCTGAATAGAAAACATGTGTACGGACACAGAATCGGCATGTCGGCTGAATAGAAAACATGTGTACAGACGCAGAATCGACACCTCGCTTGGATAAATGCAACATTAAATACCCAGAATCGACACCTTGCTTGGATAAATGCAACATTAAATGCCCAGAATCGACACCTTGCTTGGATAAATGCAACATTAAATGCCCAGAATCGCCACCGTGCTTGGATAAATGAAACCTTTGAAACCAGAGCCAACACCGCGACTGGTTTTGATGTCGATCTCTGTTGCTTTTTGCCAACCTTTAACATCAATTTTAGCAAGTAATTATAATTGAAACTATATCGTGTTTGGTACCATTGTAATCAGAAAAATTTCACCGATGCGTTAGTAAAAGTTTCAATAAAAAAAAGTCAAAAATAAAAAAGTTTTATACTTCAATTAGTATTAGTCACACCGATACGTTTCGGCTCTTTCCTTTGATCATCGGACCTCTCTCTTTCCACCACTGTCTGTCTCTTTCTACGTTCACGCTTGGCTGGTCGTCGCGTGTAATCCGAGATTCGACACCTCGCTTGGATAAATGCAACCACTGGGTCCCAATGTTGGTTGCATTTATCCAGGTTTTACTGTATATGCGATAGCCAGCCAAGCGTGAACGTAGAAAGAGACAGACAGTGGAGGAGAGAGCGAGAGGTCCAATGATCAAAGGAAAGAGCCGAAACATATCGGTGTGACTAATACTAATTCAATTATAAAACTTTTTTATTTTTGACTTTTTTTAACCGAAATTTTTACTAGCGCATTGGTGAAATTTCTCTGATTAAAATGATACCAAACACGATATAGTTTGAATGAGGCGAGGTTTGTTATGGGGCGCTGTGAAAAATCCAGGCGGACGGCAGTCAAATCTTAGAGAAAAGGGACAATCTCAACATGCAGAATGAGAGAAGGACAGCATGACTGTAGTGCGTCTCACTCAGCGTTCGTGCGTTGTTGCCTTTTTCGCTTGCCTTCGCAGCACAGTTCGAGTGACGTAATCAAGCTGACGCTTGATTCTGGCTACGATTCCAGATCGGCAGCCTTTCTACTTAGACGCCACCTTATAACTACTAGCTGAACTAAATTTGTCACGTAACTTGCTCTGTAGTATCCAGATAATGGCGGAACTCGTCTTTGGGAATGCTTTTACGGGAATACACTTTTCGTCCTTATATGAGAAGATTTTGTTCTAAATAAGGGTTCATTCGAAAGAGGAAGGTTCAATGCAGGGCGGTCTGGTCACCGTTTGAGTCACAGAACTGTTTTAGTGATCTAAAAAATACTTGGAATCTGCGGATGTATTTTGTTGAATTTTCCTCTACTTTGAACACTCATATTATTAAATATCGACACAATCTCGTTGAACCATGACCAGACCGCCCTGCATTGGACCTTCCTCTTTCGAATAAGCCCTCACTCAGCCCCAAATGTTCTCATATAAGGACGAAAAGTGTATTCCCGTAAACCCCTTTTTAGGCCCATTTTTGCCGGTAATGTCACCTCGCTGCATTACCCTAGTCTACCCCCTTAAGTAATCAGAATTTCACCATTCTCCTGTACAGATCGCATGTAGCAGTTTGTAGCAAACTCAACAAATTTTCGATATACATATATAAATACTGATGTAGAGTACACAACCGATCGAAAAATATTACAAATTTAGGGTATTTTGTACCGTTCTTTCTATGTTAAGGTGATGCGAGCGTCGAGGCCGAACTCCGAATTCCGCGTTGGTAAAACAGTCAACGTTTCATCGAAAATTAGGCCGAACAGAAACTGATTTCAGCGCCACCTCAGTTATTGCGTCCAACTAACGGCATGCAATGCTACGTCACTTTTCGCATACACCGAAATGACACGGATGCTACGATAACTATATTAAAATATAAAATACGATACTGTACACATGACCTATGAAATATATGAATGACCTAACTCCTTCAGGCAAATGTTATATATACATTTCTTGTAATATAACATAACCAAGGGAAGAATATTCCTACAAATCGAATGTCTAAAGTTATTTTTTTTATATGTCCCGATATTGTACCCCGAATTCCTACAAAATAATATGTCCCGAGAAAGAGTGAACGAGAGGAGAGTGATTGATGTGAGATAATGAGAAGCAGAAAGAGAACTACATAGAGCGATTGTGGGTACATATACGTGAAAAGACGAATAATAAAGATTATAGTATTTTGGGCACAAATCCCGTTTATTTCCTACAGGAAAAAGAATATGGGAATAAATGATAATAACGTAATTTTTGTTAAATATTATATATTTTTTTATAAATATAATAAAATGAATTAATAATAATTTAAATTAATTATAGCTCCTGTTCTTTCACCGCGACCGCGACCGCGACCACGACCGCGACCGCGACCTTGTAATAGCATTTTCTGCCGCCGCAGCCGGTTTAATTTTCTGCGCATTTTACATGATTTTTTACAAATGTCATATTTTAAACTTTCATTACAGGCTGAAATAAAAAAGTTAGAAAATTGCATTGTCTACACGCGTGTCCAAGAGACAATGAAACAGACGACTATTGCAAGGGTTTCTGAAAGAATTCTTGCATTAGAATAATCGTCTGTTATATTTGTTGTAGTAAAGTTGGCCACACATACATTCACTAACAAATTCACGCTTTTGTCTTCCGGAGTATCAGCCATGTTTACTTTCTATTTTTATATTATTATATATGTATCCATTTCTATTTCATTATATATTTTTTTTTAGATACTACTCATCGTCAGTACAAAGAGGAGGCTGAACAACCTCAGCCGGAAATGGTGCTGCAGCTGCAGCAACCGCGGCAACCGCAGCCGCAGCCGCACGAACTGCGGCAACCGCAGCCGCGGAAACCGCAGCCGGACCCGCTGCTGCAGCTGCAACAGCAAATACAGGATATGCAGCAAAAATTAGAAGAGATGAAACGTGATAGATATATCGTAAGTCGTTTTTTTTACGTTCATGTTTGTACCATTTTTGATATTATTTATTTATATATAATAACATAATTTTTTTCCACAACAGACGGCACAGGCACAGCGGTCGCCGCTGGAGAATTTGTATTAGCCTGATGAGCCGCAGGAGCGTATAGTAAGTCGTTTTTTTACGTTCCTGTTTCTATGTTACTTCCTTCTTCTATCCAATGTTTATGAATAATAACGTAATATTTATTTTTCCAGTCAATCAGGTCAATTGAACGGCTGCGGTTGAGAAGATTGCGGAGGCAATTGAATAGCCTAAGACGGCAGACAATGCCGTCACGCGGTCGCGGTGGAAGAGGAGGGACCATTATTAATTTAAATTATTATTAGTTTATTATATTTCGTTTTTTATTGTTTATTTTATTCTATATGTATATTTCTTTCATTTTATTATATTTCTTATATTTCTTTTATTATATTTCTTATATTTCTTTTATTATATTTCTTAGATTTATTTTATTGTATTTCGTTTAATAAATGTTATATTTCGTTCATTTTGTTATATTTATTTCATTTTATTATATTCTTTTATTTTATTCTATTACATTTTATTATACTTCGTTCATTTTCTTATATTTATACATAAAAATATATATCACAAATTACGTTATTATCATTTATTCCCATATTCCTTTTCCTGTAGGAAATAAACGGGATTTGTGCCCAAAATACTATAATCATTATTATTCGCCTTTTCACGTCTACCCACAATCGCTCTAGTTCTCTTTCTGCCTCTCATTATCTCACATCAATCACTCTCCTCTCGTTCACACTCTTTCTCGGGACATATTATTTTGTAGGAATTCGGGCTACAATATCGGGACATATAAAAAAAATAAATTTAGACATTCGATTTGTAGGAATATTCTTCCCTTGGTTATGTTATATTACAAGAAAAGTATATATAACATTTGCCTGAAGAAGTTAGGTCATTCATATATTTCATAGGTCATGTGTACAGTATCGTATTTTATATTTTATCTGTTACGTACATAATATAGCTATCGTAGCATCCCTGTGTCATTTAGGTGTATGTGAAAAGTGACGTAGCATAGCATGCCGTTAGTTGGATGCGATAACTGAGGTGGCGCTGAAATCAGTTTCTGTTCGGCCTAATTTTCGATGAAACGTTGACTGTTTTACCAACGCGGAATTCGGAGTTCGGCCTCGACGCTCGCATCACCTTAAAAGATAATCATAAATTAAATATAGTTTTTATATACTACTTATTTGAATAAATAAGGGGAGAAGTCCTTAAATAAGTTTTAAATTTAATTTTAATAGAGGTGTTAATATGGCAAATATTTATGAATATGATGTTAATAAAAATAAAATAATAAATTATAGTAAATTAGGGGGTGTCCCACTTTGACGTCGACCGATTGGACGCGTCCCGATTGGACGGTCCCGATTGGACGCGTTCCTTTTGGACGCCATGCCGATTGGACGCGTTCCTTTTGGACGCCGGACCGATTGGACGCGTTCCTCTTGGACGTCGTGCCGTTTGGACGTCGTGCCATTTGGATTCGTGCTGTTGCGTGTCCGTTCGCGGTATATAGGGAATTCAAGGGGATATAGGCGCAGGTAAGGTGATTCGTGGAGCGCGGAGGCGCTCCGCTCGCAAGGCGCGAGAATAAAACAAACAACTATAATTCACTGCAGTTTATGATTTGAATTTCCACTATTTATTAAAACTGTTTCAAGCTAAGGTTTTATAAGATGCCTCGGAATTCAGCGTGAGAACAACTTGTCAGAGTCAAGCGACAAAATCATTCTGCACGTTCTACGCTTGGCGGAGATCTTCGTCGGTCGATTCCCCTTCCTTGATGGATCCTGTATCCTCCCTCAGGATCATCCCTCGTCCAATGGTGGAGGAGTCCACCCCGTCTCGCGTGGGCCCCTTCTCCTGGCTGTGGTCCACCCTCAGGCGCGTGGAAGTGGAGGTGCTCCGCCAAGACAGCGCACATGTGCTACGAGAAAGCGTGGGACCCAGAGAAAATAGGAAAAGACAAGACCTTGTACTGTGCGTTGCAGCTAAGTTGCCGTCCAATCAAATTCGTTGACCTACCTCCAGTCACACGTATTATGTTTATTGGCTGAGGGCCTTACATCCGCAAATCTATCGCGTGACGAACGTCGCCAAGGACAGACATTGAAACAGAATGAGATGAAGAGATAGCGAGCGGCGGGTTGAATGCATTGGCGTAGAGGTAGATTCGGGGTTTACATTATTAAGAAAACAAGAGAGTTTTTACATTTTCCATAATGTAATTTCCAATAAATTTTGCATAATAACAACTGTTGTCAAGAACGAGTATTATTAAAAATCCATTAATATCCCGAAAAAATCGCATGTTTATATAATTAAATGTATCTTCCGCGAATATGGAAATCTTACGCCTATGCATTGTGACCGCTGACTTCTCAAGTTACGGGTTCCTGGAGGGGATTAGGTGGAGCGAACGCACAGTCCCCTTGCCCCTCTGTCGGTTCAATTTGTAGGTGCTCGGCAACTTAGCTGCAACGCACAGTACTTGCCACAGGCAACTCTTGAGGAAATTTACGACCCTCTTAGAGTGCATGAAAAGATAGGATATCGAAAAAGACTTCGTTACTTTTAAGGACCGTTCGTGACTTGGTCGAAAACAACGAATTTGCTATGGTCTATCATAAATTAGTCTTTTAGGAATTTACTAAGTGAACTATTCCATTCTCTGGATTTCCGGCCTTCTCTTAGCTCGATCACCCACGTCGAGAGGTTTACAACTTTAGGCTTTGTTTATTTTATAATACGAGCGTACACGCAGATGGTTTAAACTCCGCTCTTAATTTATAGCCATCGATACAAAAGGTCCTCGAAGAACATTCGAGACATATCGACACAATAGTCTATTCGACAAATATTCCCATGTCAATGTCGCCATACCACTCTAGACATATTCACGTGATAACGTTTCACGTGTTGCGTGTCCGTTCACGGTGTATAGGGATTTCTGGGGAATTAGGCGCAGGTAAGGTGATTCGTGGAGCGCGAAGGCGCTCCGCTCGCAAGGCGCGAAAATAAAACAAATAAACTATGTTCACTGTTGATTATAGTTTAATCTTAAGAATTTAATCAAGCTGTTTCAATCAGGTATGATATTGATTTGCGGCGTGAGAACAACTTTGCAGAGTCAAGCGACAAAATCATTCTGAACGTTCAACGCTTGGCGGAGGAGATCTTCGCGCGTCGTCGGTCGATTCCCCTTCCTTGATGGATCCTGGATCCTCCCTCAGGATCATCCCTCGTCCAATGGTGGAGGAGTCCACCCCGTCTCGCGTGGGCCCCTTCTCCTGGCTGTGGTCCTCCCTCAGGCGCGTGGAAGTGGAGGCGCTCCGCCAAGACGCTAGAACGTTGCAGCGCACATGTGCTACGAGAAAGCGTGGGACCCAGAGAAAATAGGAAAAGACAAGACCTTGTACTTGCCAAAGGCAACTCTTGAGGAAATTTACGACCCTCTTAGAGTGCATGAAAAGACAGGATATCGAAAAGACTTCGTTACTTTTAAGGACCGTTCGTGACTTGGTCGAAAACAACGAATTAGCTATGGTCTATCATAAATTAGTCTTTTAGGAATTTACTAAGTGAAACTATTCCATTCTCTGGATTTCCGGCCTTCTCTCAGCTCGATCACCCATGTCGAGGGGTTTACAACTTTAGACTTTGTTTATTTTATAATACGAGCGTACACGCAGATGGTTTAAACTCCGCTCTTAATTTATAGCCATCGATACAAAAGATCCTCGAAGAACATTCAAGACATATCGATACAATAGTCTATTCGATAAATATTCCCATGTCAATGTCGCCATACCATTCTAGACATATTCACGTGATAAACGTTTCACGTTACACACGTTACATAATCATTGCTGTAACGTGAAACGTTTATCACGTGAATATGTCTAGAATGGTATGGCGACATTGACATGGGAATATTTATCGAATAGACTATTGTATCGATATGTCTCGAATGTTCTTCGAGGATCTTTTGTATCGATGGCTATAAATTAAGAGCGGAGTTTAAACCATCTGCGTGTACGCTCGTATTATAAAATAAACAAAGCCTAAAGTTGTAAACCCCTCGACATGGGTGATCGAGCTGAGAGAAGGCCGGAAATCCAGAGAATGGAATAGTTTCACTTAGTAAATTCCTAAAAGACAAATTTATGATAGACCATAGCTAATTCGTTGTTTTCGACCAAGTCACGAACGGTCCTTAAAAGTAACGAAGTCTTTTCGATATCCTGTCTTTTCATGCACTCTAAGAGGGTCGTAAATTTCCTCAAGAGTTGCCTTTGGCAAGTACAAGGTCTTGTCTTTTCCTATTTTCTCTGGGTCCCACGCTTTCTCGTAGCACATGTGCGCTGCAACGTTCTAGTGTCTTGGCGGAGCGCCTCCACTTCCACGCGCCTGA
This sequence comes from Osmia bicornis bicornis, assembly GCF_907164935.1. Lineage (NCBI taxonomy): Eukaryota > Metazoa > Arthropoda > Insecta > Hymenoptera > Megachilidae > Osmia > Osmia bicornis. The sequence continues at coordinate 8,047,510 of NC_060229.1, forward strand.
GGGTGGACCACAGCCAGGAGAAGGGGCCCACGCGAGACGGGGTGGACTCCTCCGTCATTGGACGAGGGATGATCCTGAGGGAGGATCCAGGATCCATCAAGGAAGGGGAATCGACCGACGACGCGCGAAGATCTCCTCCGCTAAGCGTAGAACGTTCAGAATGATTTTGTCGCTTGACTCTGCAAAGTTGTTCTCACGCCGAAAATCAATATCATACTTGATTGAAACAGCTTTATTAAGTTCTTGAGATTAAACTATAATCAACAGTGAACATAGTTTATTTGTTTTATTTTCGCGCCTTGCGAGCGGAGCGCCTTCGCGCTCCACGAATCACCTTACCTGCGCCCAATTCCCCCCGAAATCCCTATACACCGTGAACGGACACGCAACATTGCCTTTGGAATTCGGCAGTTGGTGGTATTGTTTGTCGATTTAAATTCCTATGCTATTTGAATGCGTATGCATGCTAAAGTAAGTATATGATTACATATACCTAACGATAAGGTCAAGTGGTTATGTGTAACGTTTGACAGATATAGGTTATAGTGAATAACATGTGGAAATTGAATGCAGTTACTTTCTTACAAGATATATCTGGAAGTATGTTTAAGGTAAAAGAAATATTAAACCTTACTTTCTTCAATACATTCTTTATGCCAAATTAATGTTGTTGAGTAAAATGAATCAATATATAATAATATGATTTATTCTTCTTTATTTCCAGCATTTATTCAGACATTGATGAGGAAATTACAACCAATAAATTATGCAGTAGAAAAATTGAATAGATCCATTAAATAAATCAAACAGTATGGAATAAAATAAGACAAATAAATAGAACAAATAAGAAAAATGTACCCTGAAAACAGATGCAATTACTTTCTCGCAGGATATATCAGGAAATATGTTTGATGTAAAAGAAATATTAAATCTTATTTTGTTCAATACATTCTTTATTTCAAATTAATGTTGAGTACAATGTATGAATATATAATAATATGATTTCTTTTTCTTTATTTTCAGCAATTGTTCAGACATTGATGAGCATTCTCGCAGGATATATCAGGAAATTTGTTTGAGGTAAAAGAAATATTAAACCATATTTTTTTCAATACATTCTTTATTATAAATTAATGTTGTTGAGTATAATGTAACAATATATAATAATATGATTTCTTCTTCTTTATTTTCAGCGTCTGATCAGACACGAAGGGGAAAATTGCAACAGAGATATTATGTAGTAGATGTATTAAATAGATACAGCGCAGAAATTATTCAAGCAAGGGCTGAACTTCGTCTTGGGGGACCAAAAATTTTTGGTTAAAAATGATCAAATCTTGTAGTTTTTGATCTGAAAAGTTCGAAAATGCAAGTTAGAAGTCCAGGAAACCAATAGTTTAAGAAATACAAGTGTATAAAAATTTACGTATTTAGTAACGTTTGACGGGTCAGTACGACGCCATATTGTCCAATGAGTGGAGTCGCCGTCGGTAAAACAGAATTATATAAGTGGTGGCCTAAACCCGGTATACCTAAGGTTAAGTTTTTTTTTTTATAAACAATATCCCCTCGGATTTGATAGGAACTGATGAAACTCACACCCAACAAATAGAGTCCAAACAAAGGATTGGATGCGGGGAAGAGTCAATATCGCATCGTACTGATCTGTCCAAGTACGCCAAGTACACACATATTTATACACTTGTATTTCTTAAACTATTGGTTTCCTGGACTTCTAACTTGCATTTTCGGACTTTTCAGGTCAAACACTACAAGAACACATATTTTGGACCCGTTAATTTTTGGTCCCCTAAGACGAAGTTTAACCCGAATCCAAATGGCGCGACGTCCAAACGGCACGACGTCCAAAACAGGCCCTCCAAACTCCCGTATTTAATGCTGTAACTAAAATTAGTGTTACGCCTCACTACCAGGATCACTGGTGTCGCTACAAACACATATAAATGATATCGGTGAGGTACACACACAAGCACATGGTCCCTACATACGTGTGCATGGTCTTACTTATTCAAAACTTTGAAAAATAAAAATAAAGGAAAGGAAAATATTACAACAATATATGTATAGTAATGGAAATATATTAAATTTTTCCTAAAATATAATAAATATATATATATCAATAATAATATACAATAACATGCAATCGAAAATCACGTTCTCCACTCCTCTGGTGCAGTCAGGTTTAACTATAACAACAAAATTATATAATATTATACATACACTTCATGTAAAAAGTATTATTATATATGCTTAGTGTATTAATACCATGTTAATGGTTTTATACATATATTGTATATGTAAACTGAACACTTACAATTTTCCTCTTTTTCTTCTTTTCATTTGCATGCAGGTGTCTTGTTGCTCTATTTTAATAGAGGTAGTCTCTGACACTGTAATAAATATTTTCATTAACAATTATTTACATATGCTATAAAAAGTATACATAAGAGTAATTACCAAGTAAGTTCAGTGTTGGAACTGCTGATGTTGTTAATCTTTTCCTCATGAAGTATTTTTCTTTAAAGTATCTACTACAGATCACTCAGAATTTCTTTGGGTTGTCACATACTTCCACCCACTGTGCCATCCTCTTCTTATCCTTTCTCTCTAAGGGGAAGGAGAACATCCTGCTGTTTTCGTTAATACACCCTCTGATGATGCATAGTTTCTTCCTCTTTCTTTAAAGATACATTTTAATAATTAAAATTAAATATATTACTAAAATAGCAATGTAAACAGTTATGTTTTCAGTAACAATTTTAAAACATTCTGTACTTACTTAATTTCTAGCTTCTCCTCCTGTTACTGCATCTCATCAGCAGAAGTTATTGACAAACCTAAACACCTAGAAAAAACTTTAAAAAATATCTTTTTCAATAATCATAATAGTCATAATAATAATAGCAATAGTAATAATAATAGTAATAATTATAATAACGGAATTCACGAACCTGGAAATTCAATCACCTACGCTGCCACCATCACACCATGTGCAACCATGTGCGCCATATTTCTTTTGTCTCTTTAAATTTTGAAACAATTGAAAAACGCGGCGACAAATTTCGCGGGAACATGACGTCACGATATCTTTAGTTGTGTGTTAAAATCAGTGATACAAGCTATGCATGTAGAGAAGTGACATCAGCGCCTCCTGGTAGTGAGGCGTAAACCTAAAATTTGCATCAAAATCACAAGAGTGGAGCTTGGAGGGCCTGGTCCAAAAGGAACGCGTCCAATCGGGACCGTCCAATCGGGACGCGTCCAATCGGTCGACGTCCAAGTGGGCATCACTCGTAAATTACTACCAACTGATAAATAAGTCAAAATTATGATTGATTATGAGCAAATAATAATAAATATGAGAATATAGAAATAGATTCAAAAAAAGTTGGGAAATGAATGTTGTTTCCTAATGACAAAGAAGTAAGTATTATTTGAAATAAGATTAAAAAAAATATTCAAAATGGTAAACTTTGACATTCAAAAGTTTCTACGAATAACGGTAATAAGTCAAATAGTTATGCAATCATGGTTTATACAAAAGATTATACAGATACTAACGATGTAATTAATGTATTAAATATTTTAAAAGATGAAACAATTATAAAACAAAATCAAATTATTCGTTATAAAACAAATGAACAAACAAGAATGGGGATTTATTCTGATAGAAAACAAAAACCTTGAATTTATTCTTCTGATACAATCAAAAACATGCCATTAGAGAAAAATTGAAGAGTTGATAAAAAAAAAGTAATTTAACAGATTTACAAAATCAACCTTCAACAAGCGGCGTGTTAAAAATGGATAAATGGCAAAAAAGAAATGAAAGATTAGCACTTGCAGAAAGAGAAGAAAAATTAAAGAAAGCAAAAGACAAAAATAAAAAAATAAGAAAAGCAACCGAAAAAGTAGAAAATATGACAGAAAAAGAAAAACAAAATAGACATTTGGAAATTTTAGTCAAAGTTAGAGCTGAAAGAGAAAGAAAAGCACAAGAAAAAAATAAACAAGAAGAATTAAATAAATTACAAAAAGATAAACGTTTAAAAGAAGCAACCGAAAAATTAAGTAAATGGCAAAAACCTTCAACAAGTGGCTGTAAACCATCAACTTCTAAATCACCAAAAATATAAAAAAAAATAAGTGATTGCAAATGCAATATCTTTATATATTTAAAATCAATTTAATTTATAATGTAGAAACTTTTTTATATTTAAAATCAATTTTAAAGCATCTAATTTGCTCATAGATAAATATTTTAAAAATTTATATGGTTTGTTATTCAAAAAAATACAATCTCTTATAAAATATAATTTAATTAGCAATTATTGATATCCATATCTTCAAGGATGATCTTTATTTGGTATATAAACTTTTTTTGTTTTTATCAGATTGGCTTTAATAATTGGTTTTAGTTGTATTTCTTTTAGTTCATATATTTGATTATTGTAACTAATTGTAAGATATAAGTGATTAATAAACGATTTAAGTACAATTACGTCAGTTCTATGTTGTATGTATTGAACTTTGTTATTTTTATAAGGAAAATACTTTTTACCATAATATGTTATAGTTGAGCCACTATCTGTTTTTCTTTTAGAAAATCTTGAAAGATAAATATTTATTTCTACTTGTGTAGGAGCTTTAATCATAGCAGATTTGTTATCATCAATAGGAAAAGCAAATTGCTTATTAAAAGCATTTATGTATGTTTTAAGAAACTGGTTAGCTTCTTCTAAAGTTTTAATTTTATTAAGTCTAAGTTCATTAATTAAGCGACTCTGAAGTGTTCCAAATAAGCGTTCAATTCTACCTTTAGCTTGTGGAATTGAGGTTCTAATTATTTCAATACTCAAAATCATTACAGCACTTTTGGAATTGAGTATAAGTGTCATTTTCTGTGTTTATTTTACTTGCATCGATTTTTTTCTTATATCCAAAAACTGTTCTGTTATCAGTATGAAATGTTTTTAGTATGCCATATTTAGTTAAAATTTGATAAAAAACATTATAATAACCTTCTAATGTTTCTTGATGATCAAATCATAGTCCAACAATATTTCCTGTAGCATCATCAATTGCAGCATGTAAAAATGCTTTTGGTTTATTATTACCAAATCAATGATGATTACTTGCATCCATTTGAATTAATTCACCAAAACTTGTTCTTCGATTTCTTTTTGGATGTAAGTTATTTTTTTTATTTTTATGTCTTTTGGGTGAAGTAATTTTTTCTTTGATTAATATAGTATAAAGTGTGCTATATGAAATTTTAATTTTTTCTTCACCAATTATTTTTTCATGAAAATGTTGAAAATTAAAATTATAATATTTGCTTTTATACAAGTTTATGATTTCATTTTTAATTTCAATTTTTGTTGCCTTATTAGAAATTTTATTGGGAGATTTATGAATAAAACCAATTTTACCTTCTCTATTAAAAATTTGAATTAGTTGGTTGATTCTTCTGATTGTTAGGTTAAGTTTATTTTTGGCTTGATGTTTAGATAATTTTTTCTTAATAATATCATCTATAATTTTGTACTTATATTTTTCTTTCATAGTCATGCTTCTTTCCATATTTATCACCAAGTATATTTAACTTCACTTTTGGGAAATTAGTACTTGATAACTAATGGGAAATTATCACTAAATAATGACAAAATTAAAGATTACAGTTGAATTTTTAATTAAATGTGATAAATTTAAATTATAAAAATTGAATATCACATTAGGTACATCGACCAAAAAGTAGACCTATCTATAAAGATATATTTTTTATCTTTCTTTCACATAAGGAAGTTTGAAAATAATTTGAGTTGTAACCTATGTTGTTACAATTTTTATTTTTCAAAACTATTTTTGTGAAAGGAAGATTTTTTATGAATGAAGAATATTTAAAATTAATTAAAGTTGATTTTATGCATGGAGTTGAAGAACCTTGATGTAATAACAAAGGTATTGTTATATTACCCTATGTTTTAAAAGATAACGAATATCATTATTTATTAACCAAAGAATACAATCCATTATTTAAAAATAAACAAATTAGTAAATATAGCACTATTACAGGTGGTTTAGAAAATAATGATCATTATCAAACTGTTATCAATGAAATGTTTGAAGAAACTGGTATTGATGTCACTAATGAAAAAGTTAAAATTCATTATTTAGGTAAACATTATGCAAATAAATCAAGTACAAAATTGTGGTATTTTTATGGCACTGATTTAACTAAATTGAATTTAGATTTGCATGCAACTTACAAAGGCATTGGTGATGGTTCAATTGGTGAACAAGAAATTAGTGCTAAATTTATTAATGAAAAGCAATTAAACAAATCAAATGACGCTTTAAGTTTAGCTACACATAGCAAATTAACTTTAAAAAATATTATTAAATTTGATAATAACATAAGTCAAAAATTAGATATGATTTTACAAATTTTAAATGAGCAAAAAAACAATAGTAATAAATCTAACGAAATATCTTGAAAAGATTACGGGTGTAATCATGAAATGCAATGAATGTTGAAGAAAAGCAAGTTGAACTATGAAAACTATTCTTTATGGCAATACTTTTTATAAACATATTTGTAATTATCATTTTATTGAAGAAGGCTTATCACTTTTGGATATTAAACAAAATCTAAAAATAAAACTGGGTGGTGAAAATAATGCAATTAACAAATAAAGAACAAGAACTTCTATCAACTTATCAAAACTGATTGAAGAAAAATAATTTAAGTAATAAATGCCATTCTTATTTTATTGAAGAAAATTGTATACTAATGTTTCAAGTATGAAAATGAGAAGAAATGATTAGTGAAACTTTATGACTTGTCATGTCTGGAAAAATTTTGCAAATTTGTCTGCCTCACGTGCCCTTATCAAGCTTTCGGGTTATAGGAGTCTCCTTATGTAAGGGGCGTGAGGGGAACAAATCACTTCTACATTATTTCAATTTTCTCCTCGACTCTGTGCTTTCCCATCAAGCCTTCGGATTGTGAGAGCCTTCTTCATGTGGGAAATGCACAAGGAAGAGTTTGAGCTTATAATTATTCTATTCGTTTCTATTCTTTCATTCTCTTCACCATTTCTGTATTCTTTTCATTAGTTTATTACCCCTCCTTGAAACTATCGTCGTGCTCAACTGCGTAGTAACAGATTTCGAGATAGACAAAAACTCGGTTTCGACCGAGGAGAGGTATCATAAACAGCGTTCGCTGCGCAGTTAGCCAGTGCTTCGCATTGTAGGGGTCTCCTCAGGCTAACTGCGCAAAAGCGTAAAGATTAATTTAACTCTTAATTTTCAACCGATACCCTTCTCTTTTTCACGCGTGGGCGCCAGTCGGTCCCTAATCCGATCGTATGCATGAATTGTATGCTGGAATGGAAACGCGAAATGAACTAGCAATTTGAATGTTTGTTTGAAAGATAGAGTGAGGAATGAGAACCCTCGCAAGCAAGCGTTCGAAGACTGTTTAGGGGCGAAGGGACGAACGGGGCAATAAAAGTCTTTGTATCGAATTCCGAGAATTTGCCTGAAACCAAGACCCAACGGTAATTTTCGAATAGCAAGAATGTTCTCGAACTAACTACGTTGCTAATGTAATAACGAATATTCGACTTAATAATCAAAGACGACGAATATATTGAATAATTGAAGATTGCATTCAAACATCGAATGTTTTACAACGTGCGTACCAGCACGATTCGTGTTGAGAATTGATTATTTACGAACAAATGATTATGAACGAGCCAACAATTGTAAAACAGGGCACCTCGTGATTGCCGATTAATTATTTATACATAATAGTATAATAGATATAACCCGTAATCATAATTATTTGCTTTTTATTGTCTAACAGTTCTGATTTAACTATTAGTTAAACTATTAGTTGATAATCGCATCGTTTTATATCTGATATTGGAATTAAAGCGAGAATGGAATATTCCAGAAATTCTACGGCGTAGAAACACCGAAAAGCCGTTAGACAGAGATGGAACACCAGGAGAGAGAAAGAATATGACCTAGAGGAATTTAACTAGCACGCGTTTTTAACCAATAGCGACGCGCGCGACGCTGTCGTCACACGCTATGATTTGTTGGAATGTCCCCACGCAGGACATCGTCCTCGCGACGGGCCCTTCCGGCCAGGATCGCGACTAATTCTGATTACTCTTCGTCGAACAATCGAGTAAGTCGTGACGGGAGCCCGTGCGTCTAGAGATAGAGTTGTAATTGTACTTCACGTGATTTAGCTGCGCGGCAAATCCTACCCGTAGGCAGAGTGTCGCGAGGGTGAAATTCGGAATACATTGCAAAGACTCAGTGACGCACACGTTAAGCTTTCACACTATTAAAATTCTATCTTTTCTCTTTCTTTTATTTTAATCCGTTTGATCGCGTAATATCCGTATTAAATTCATTCGCGTTAATTATACTATTTTCTGAAAACTTGTAATCGTCTTGTGTATCGTCTAGTTAAATTCATATTCGCAATAAAAGGGCAATCGGGCGCGCGACAAGTGTTAGTGCGACAGCCTCATCATCTCTCTCTTGGTGTTCCAGATTCTACAGCGATTATTCCACGATCCATCAGCGAGTTTTCAAAGCGATTTATATCGTATATTGTATTCTACATTTTCACGGTAAGCCTGTTCAGTACTAATTTGTCGAGCACGGCATTGCGATCATTTTCAACAAGGCAAAACGGACGATCTATTAAGCCTTCGGGTTGTAAGAGTCTCTTCATTCAAGTCGTACCCTCTGATTGGATCCGCTATTTTGCCAATTTCTAATTGTCGAGATAGTCATTTGGTGATAAAACATATTTGCGCTCACAATTTATATTAATAGATCTCAATTCAAATCAAAGGCTATTTGTATTTTAATCGATTTTCAATCAAGCAATAGTCATTATTATACAATAGGTTAAGCATCTTTACCCTTGTAAATCATAACTGTTTACAGTAAAACCTGGATATATGCAACAAAAGTTTGTCTGGATATATGCAACATCGCTATCCCCTCCACTTGGGGGGATCCCCCTAAGCCGAACCGAGCCGCTCGGCGAGGAAACCGTGTAATATGATCCGACCGTAATATCGGTGTGACTAATACTAATTGAACGATAAAACTTTTTTATTTTTAACTTTTTCTTAATGAAACTTTTACTAATGCATTTGTGAGATTTTTCTGATTAAAATGGTACCAAACACGATATGATTTGGCTACATATGTATAAGGCAGGCCGTACACCAAAGATACATGAAACTCGCAACATGCAACATGCAACACGTCGCATGTTGTGTACGAACGTAGAATAGGTAACGCGGCACGGTACAAACGATTTGTAAGAACGTAGAATAGGTAACGCGGCACGGTACAAACGATTTGTACGGAAGCAGAATCGACACCTCGCTTGGATATATGCAACATTAAATGCCCAGAATCGACACCTCGCTTGGATATTTGCAACGTTTAAATGCCCAGAATCGACACCTCGCTTGGATATATGCAACGTTTAAATGCCCAGAATCGACACCTCGCTTGGATATATGCAACGTTTGAAACCCGAGTCGACGCCGCAACCGGTTTTCATTTCCAATCCTCCTTTGCTTTTCGCCAACTTTTAACATCAATTTTAGCAAGTAATTATAATTCAAACTATATCGTGTTTGGTATCATTTTAATCAGAAAAATTTCACCAATGCGTTAGTAAAAGTTTCAGTAAAAAAAGTCAAAAATAAAAAAGTTTTATAGTTGAATTAGTTTAGTCACACCGATACGTTTCGGCTCTTTCCTTTGATCATCGGACCTCTCTCTTTCCACCACTGTCTGTCCTTTTCTACGTTCACGCTTGGCTGCTCGTCGCGTGTAACCCGAGATTCGACACCTCGACTGGATATATGCAACGCCTGGGTCCCAATGTTTGTTGCATATATCCAAGTTTTACTGTATATCCAAATTCAGCTATTTATCAGATTACATTAATCAGTATTATTTCAGTAATCAGTTAAAAATCATTTTCTTTGTTAGCTGCAATAGTTTTCTTTGAATTACATCTCATTTTCGCACACTAACCAGTTTATTTTATTTCTTTGAATTATAACATCTTTTCTTACATCAAATCCACGTACGCCAACACAACGTTTCAAGGAGGGACCCGTACGGGACCCAGAACACTGACGAACCCAACGGAAATAAATACTACCTAGATTTCCGTCTTTTAAATTGTTCTGATCGTAGAGGACGTTAACACGTCATACGCGGTCAGGACTGATGGCAGCGAGATCTTTCTCGTCGCACTTTCAATCTTAATTAATCAAAATAACTAATATTTTTAACTTTTACGTTGCGCGGCGCGAGGCGAGCGCGCAACGTAAAAAGAAAATTTAATTAAAATTAATGTTAAGGAAATTTAATTAGAATTATTCTTATTTCTGGGCGATGAGAAAGGTATCGCTGCCACCAGTTCTGATTGTTTATGACGCGTTAACGCCCCCTACGGTCTGAACAAATTAAAAGACGGAAATTTTGATAGAATTTATTTCCGTTGGGTTCGTCAGTGTTCTGGGACCCGTATGGGTCCCTCCTTGAAACGTTGTGTTGGCGTGCGTGGATTTGAAACGTAGAATAATATCAGGAATGGAAATTGAAAGAAATGTTAATACTATTTAGTGTGCAAGAAAATAATATAATTCAAAACTATTGAAGCTAATACAGAACTGAAAATGACTATTGAATGAATACTGATAAATTCTGTTAAATACTGATAATTAGTATTAGATGAATTCAAATTAGAACAATACTGGTTAACAAGGGTAAAGATGCTTAACCTATTTTATAAACGTGATTTTGATCAGAAAAGGTATTCTTCTTTGATTCACGATGAGACTTTCCAATATAATTTAAACGGATTTTAGTTGAAAATTTTAATGTTAGACGGCTTGCTCGACCAAATATAATAGAAAGATGGAAAAACTGGCGGTTTCTATCCGCGAGGTAACGACCTGAATGAGAGGCTCTCACAACCCCCGAAAGGGCTTTACAGGTCGTTCCCGATAAAGTATCGCAGTCGAACAATCGTCACACACAGAAAATCGCGATAGATCGAAATTCAGAATATTAATATAGCGTATAATTTATAATTCAGTACCTGAACGTGAAAATCGACACGATCTAAAATGGAGAGACTCTCATAACCCGTAGGCTTAATAGATCGCCCGTTTTGCCTTGTCGAAAATGAATCACAATGCCGTGCTCGACGAATTAGTAATTGACAGGCTTACCGTGAAAATGTAGTTAAGATATACGATAAAATCGTTTTGAAATCGCTATTGGTTCGTTGAAAGATCGCTGTTGAATCTGGAACACCAAGAGAGTTGAGAGAATGATGTCGCACTAGCATTTGTCGCGCACCCGTTTGCCGTTTATTGCGAATAAAATTAGCTAAGACGATACACAAGACGATTACCATTTTCAAAAATAGAATAATTAAACGCGAATGAAGTTAATATGATAATTACGCGATCAACGGATTAAAAGAAAGAGAAAAGATAGAAGTTTAATAGTATGAAAGCTTAACGTGCGCGTCTCTGAGTCTTTGCCGCGTATCCGGAATTTCACCCTCACGACACTCTGCCTAAAGCCGGGTATCCACCAGTATCAAACGCCCGTATCGTATCACCGTTCCGAACCCTTTTGAATAGGCAGACGTTGCCTCGTTGCATGCAACGGCATGCTGCGGCGCGGACAACATTTCTTCGTTTCTTGATATAAACGGTTAGGCAATAGGACTGGGCCACTACAGGCGAGGAGTTTCGTTTTGCTGCGTGGCGTTCCAAAGGAACGGAGGCAACGGATCCATCCGAAAAATTTGTCGATTCTTTGCTGTTGCATCGAAGGAAAGGTTCATGCGTTGGCACTTGACATAGCGTTTCGTGCCGTCACTTGGGTTTCAATTTATTTGAAATCTTGCGGTATTATTGGATTCATTTCAAAAGCGATGAAATTATTTATGAATTTAATCTAATTTAATTTAGACAAATTTTATCGTCTAAATATATTTAAACAGATCAATTATCTTCGGTGCTACGCTGTACATAAAAGAGCAATGTTAATAATCACCTGTGTGATTATTGAAAAAGGACAATGTTAATTTTCCAGAGATTTTTCCGTTGCCGAGTATCGAAAGTTCTATTGGTCTGTGGTACGGAGGCGAAGGAACGGGCCGATCCGAAAATTGTCGGTTTCTTGTCGTTCAAAGGATTGGTTCGGAAACCACTTGAAACGTAAAAACAACATACCCAGGCGAAGGCCCGAAATGCTATGTCAAGTGGAAACATGACACTTGAGGCACGAGATAATATGATTTGGAATTGGATACATCAGTGAGATAATACTAATGCAACGACTGAACTTTGTTATTTTTCATTTTGTTCTTAAAAAACTGTTACCAAGATATTTGCGATGTTTTTCTGATTAAAATGATACCAAACACGATATGGTTTGGATAATTACACTAAAGAAACAGCATGCAGCAAATCGAAACTTCTCGCCTATAGGAGTTTATTTCAAGACACGAAGAACTATTGTCCGAGCCGTAGCACGCCGTGGTATGCAACGAGGCAACGTCTGCCTATTCAAAAGGGTTCGGAACGGTGATACGATACGGGCGTTTGATACTGGTGGATACCCGGCTTTATATGTAGGACTTGCCGCGCAGCTAAATTACACGAAGTACAAATCGGCAACTCTATCTCTAGACGCACGGGCTCCCGTCACGACTTACTCGATTGTTCGACGAAGAGTTATCAGAATCGATCGCGATCCTGGCCGGAAGGGCCCGTCATGAGGACGATGTCCTGCGTGGGGACATCTCAACAAATCATAGCGTGTGACGGTAGCGTCACGTGCGTCGCTATTGGTTAAGGGCGCGTGCCAGACGAAATCCTCTAGATCATGCTCTCTCTCTCTCTTAGTGTTTCATCTCTGTTTAACGGTTTTCGGCGATTCCACGTCGTACGTTTTCCAGAATATTCTATAGGAATGATATAATTAACAATTTAATGAATTAAATCTGAACACGAAGTATGAATATTAAACTATTACATGTAATTAACGAATTAGCGATCAAGGAGTTTCTGATTAACAATCGGCTCTATCCATAATTATTTTGTTCGCAAAGAAATCGATCAACAACACGAATTGCGGTGGTAGCGCGAGTTGTTCGTTAAAAATCCTAATAGCATACAATGATTTAACTGATAATTTCAGCAGTATTCAATTGTTCGATATTCGAATATTCATTCCTGTATTCGCAGCGAACTTTGTTCGAGAACGTTCTTTCTGTTCAAAATCGTACCGTTGGGTCTTGGTTTCAGGTAATTCTTGGATTTCAATACAATGACTTTTATTACTCTGTGTGACCCTTCGTCTCTAAACAGTTCTCGAATGTTGCTAACGTTCGCGGGTGAGGGTTCTCATTCCTCGCCCTTTGCACTCATTCGAATGTTGGAATTTCATGCTATTTCATACTTTCATTCCAACACTCAATTCGCACATACGATCGGGTTTGGAACCGACTGGCGCCTACGCGTGAAAAAGAGGAGAGATTCGGTTGAAATTCGAATGATAAATTGATCTTTACGCTTTTGCGCAGTTAACCTGAGGAGACCCCTACAATGCGAAGCACTGGCTAACTGCGCAGCGAACGCTGTTTATGATACCTCTCCTCGGTCGAAACCGAGTTTTTGTCTATCTCGAAATCTGTTACTACGCAGTTGAGCACGACGATAGTTTCAAGGAGGGGTAATAAACTAATGAAAAGAATACAGAAATGAAAGAGAAGCTAAAGGAAAGAAAAGACAAAAATAGAATAATTATAAGCTCAAATTCTTCCCTGTGCATTTCCCACATGAAGAAGACTCTCACAACCCGAAGGCTTGTTGGGAAAGTACAGAGTCGAGGAGAAAATTGAAATAATGTAGAAGTGATTTGTTCCCCTCACGTCCCTTACATGAGGAGACCCCTCCAACCCGAAGGCTTAATAAGGGAACGTGAGGTGGACAAATTTGCAAAATTTTCCGGACGTGACATGTTATAAAAACTTTTAAATAAAAATCAAATTTGTAAACAATATGTAACAATGTATAATAATATAGTGTTTAAGTAAATATAAAGCATTGAATTTAAGAATATGAATATAAAAAACCATTCATATTCTTAAACATCGCTAAAAACAGCAAATATGGAGTGAATTTAGATATATAAAATTAAGGGGGTAGACACGGCACGTGATCTCTCCGATTCGGGACGTCGCATCGGTATTACAGTAGTTTTTTCGTTGGGCCTGGTGGAGCCACTTGCGTGTTTTGTTACGAACTTGAAAGGTTTAATTCTTAGCTAGCGTGCGCGCAACACGATCTAGGAAAGCAACAGCGCCTAAAGTATTTTTACAAACACATTCAAACGCTCATCTCGCCAGAGGCATCGCGACGATACGCCTGAAGAACGAAAGCGAAACATTGGCGCGAGTTAAGTGACAGGAGGTAAGTAAATATACAATATTCTTTTAATTACACGTTTACTTTGTCCGTACAGGTCGACAGCTTAGGTCGATGGTTCAATACTGAATGAATGAATTGTCGTCGAGGCGATGGTGAGCTCTCTTTTTCTCTTTGTCTTATTCTCATCCTCGAGTCGGAATTTTGTTATGTCTGTTGCAGTGCCACGTCCTGCCTGAGGTGATAAGACTGGGGTTATGTGTTGTCACATAACTCCTCCCTGCCGAAGTTCAATGACGTCCTCGTTATTGATTGTTTGGGTAGGTTGACGTATTTTGCTCTTTTTCCTCTATGTGAAGTGGATTAAGAGGCCTATAATGATTAAAAATATAATTGCGACACTGGTTACAGACATATGAAATTCGATTCCAAGCTTTTGAAATGTTGGTATATCAATTGTAGGTGAAGTTAACGTTTTCAATGGTTCCAAATTCAATTGATAATTCCTGATGATTAGAGGCAAGATTTCTGGTTGCTTTAGTTCTCCGAGATTTTCATTAAGATTGTGACCTTGTACTTGCACATCGTTTCCTTGGACAAAGTGTGTTCCTTGAAGGGTGGTTTTGTTCTTGTTATATTCAATAGTTATCGGATAATTGCATGATATTAATGTCGAGTTGTTCGATAGCGGATATAATCTAGCCAATACTAGAGGTACATTCGTTGAGATGTGGATTGGTCTGATCTCTTCTGCGACAATTCGGTAACACAGATAATCGTGATCGTATATTAGTTGACATTTATGAGCAAATAATTTGACTGTTGTTCTTGTTAATTTCCATGGTGCAGTTATAATTTCTGTTTGATTGTTATGACTGATTGTAGCAAGTCTTTGAAATAAGGAAAACTCGATAGGGTTAAGGATCGGAATTTTAAGTGTATAGATAATGGAGTCAGGGGCGGTTACGATTGATCCTTGAGTAAATCGAAAATCCAATAAATTGTGATAATGTAGCATTAATTCTTTTCGAGAATAAAGTTCTAATAAATGCGCTTTTATATCTGACATTTGTTCATAAGTTAGTATTTCTAAGTCAAACACTTCTCCTGAGAAAACGAACGACCTTTTAATTTTTTCAAGTCAATTTAGAAAATGTTATTCTTGAGTGATAAGGGTAATAATGGCTTCGAAGAGGTCAAGTCGCGTACTTTGTTCACTAAGAGTGTTTGCAAAATTTTGTAAATTTTTGTTAATCATTTCTGTGTTTCCATTTATGGTATTACTTATCGTATTTATAATGCTTACTGTTTTACCAAGAGTTAATGTGTCTTCGTGTTGTTGGCGTTCGAGCGAAGTCAAATAATTGTTTATTTTGTCAAGATCATTAGCATCCCGGTTTTCGAAAATGTATTTGATTACTGTACCCAATCCATTTATTAATCCTCTTTTAACCCTTTCGATTAGGGGTGCAATTTGTTGTAGATTTTGATAAATTTCGTTACATAGGGATTCGGTTTGCCTAAATAAACTTGAATTTCTGAGTTCCTCCCGTCCAGATAATATGGTATAACTAATGAGGATTTTGTTGTAAGTGTGTCTAAGGGACGTTATGTTTATGTAAAAATGTAGATAGTGATAATTTTCCATAATCCTTCCGATTCCTTGTTGATAGTTGTAATGTGTTGCGTTTGGATCAATTTGGATACTCTTCACGAGTATAATTGAGATCGTCAGGGTCAATATTATTTTCATCCCCCTGCAAAAATGAAGAGACTTTTCTTAATCTTTTGGCATCTCTTAAATTATAGCGGCGTTGCTGTCCGTGTATGTATACTATGTAACTGTACGAATGTACGGTTACAAGTTTTAATACTACTTTTTTATCCAGAATTTTCCAAGGAGTTGATACATGTAAAGAAAGAAATGCAATTCTATTTGCAAAAAGTGCATCTGCATTTTTTTAGTGTATCGTTGCATTCACGAAGAAAATGAAGTCATAGAAAAATAAACATTATCATACCACTGAACTTTTACATGAACAGCTTTTTCCTATCTCTTACCAAATTCAAGATATAAACCGTTTCAATTGCGTGACGCACGCTGTATGCTTTTATGAATTAGAAAACATTTATTTAAAGAAGCTAATAACTTTTTCTAAAAAAATTCTCAGATTGCACGTTCCTTCGGTTCTTCAGAGTAGGCATATATGTATGTATTTTTCAGCAACGAGGCGTGCTACGGTGCGCTATATAAAATCCACGCGTTCAGTCAGTCAGAATTTACCGGAGCGGGACAATTCTATCCCACAAAAAATACATTACATGTAAAAAAGGTAACGCCAAGTAGTTTAGGCACTATATGGTACATATTTTGTGATTTTTCTAAAAAAGTAATGGATATCATGCAAAACCAGCCAAGTATTGAGTTATATATATTTTTCAAAATATTTATACTTGGCGTTTGGCTGCCTCGTTGCGATTCAATAAAATTTGTTGAACCATGACCAAAGCGCCTTGCATTGGACCTTCCTCTTTCGAACGAACCCTCACCCAGCCCCAAATCTTCTCATATAAGGACGAAAAGTGTATCCCGTAAACCCCTGTTTAGGCCCATGTTTGCCAGTAATGTCACCTGTCTGCATTACCTGCGTCTACCCCCTTAACATGGGTATCGGTTTCTGTGACCATTCCTCAAGGACATCACCGATTTTATTCTATATAATTATAATTTATTCTATAAATTTTATTCTATATAAACACTCATAGTGACCACTGTGATCAGCTTGCAAAGAATGGTCAAAATTGATAATCCAGTTTTTGAGTTAAAAAGTCACAAAAAATGCCTATCAGTCGTTTAATAGAGGAGCTTCGCTCCAATAAAGTCGATAATGTATTCACAGGTTTGGAATAACGTACAACAAATTTTGTTGAATCGCAACGAGGCAGCCAAACGCCAAGTATAAATATTTTGAAAAATATATATAACTCAACACCTGGCTGGTTTTGCATGATATCCATTACTTTTTTAGAAAATTCACAAAATATGTACCATATAGTGCCTAAACTACTTGGCGTTACCTTTTTTTTACATGTAATGTACTTTTTGTGGGATATCACGACGTTTTCAGGGCCACACTGAAATGCATTGTGTATTAGTGTAAAGAGGTGCTCCATTCATAATGCCTAAACTATAATACTTGGCGTTACCTTTTTTGTACATGTAATGTACTTTTTGTGGGTTAACATTTATTTTTTAAATTACTTTATATGTGTGAAATGTAGTTAGAGTTAATCTCTGGAGCATTGAGTGTCATGTATTTTTGTAGCCATGCGATGGTTTCCTACGTTACTTCTTTCAAAGAATATCATGTATACATCTTTTGCACCTCTTGGCCACTGTTTCTTATATTGAATTGTCTCATCATTAATGTATACGAACGTCTTTTTTAATGTTTCTTGCCTTTACTATTACTATCAATATACAATACAGCGCTTGTTGCCCTATATGTATTTTGCGCAACGTATATGCTTTCTGTATGCGCGGCTACGATGTTAGGTCTTTTAATGTCCACAATTTTACCATTTTTATTGTGAAATAGCGGTAATTGTATTATGAAAATATTTTCAGCTGTCGTAATATCACTTTTTGAAAGTATATCCTTCTGTTCACAATGAGTACATACAGCATCATCCACTGTGTTCCATTCCGAATAGGTGTTAATGATATCCTGAAATGTTATTCTTTTTCCTTCCACCTGAGATAAGGGTAGTGTTCAAATTATATTGTCCTCTGTGTTAACAGACGTTTGATGACAACAATTACAACATATTGTGTGAGTTAACTCATGTTTCACAATCGCTCGGATATTTATCAGTATAACTATTTATAATATGCAAGAAAAATTCAGATGCATCCTGTGAAATTTTTTATACGAAAGTACCACCCGCATGTTGTCTAACAGCAAAAGAGTTAAGTATCTGTATATTAGTGCCTAGGTAAGCTTGGACTACAGCTCTCATAGCATCTGAACTTTTACATGTCAATAACTTTCGGCGCATACTATCGCAGCAAACTATACATTGCAATATAACATTAGCATATCCAGAGACGTGGTCAGCATTAATGAATCCTTTAACCGAGACATCTGCATGGATTGTTGTCGCATTATCTGTATCCACTGGTACAAAGAATGGACGAGTTTTGGAAATTGAAGTCCATTGTACATCATGAATTTTCTGTCTTCGTACCGGCTTACATTTCAGTGCAGCTAAATCTTGCCTATAAATACTTCTCAATCTGTTATATTCTTGTATAACCAATGTATTTACCTTCACCATGCACGGATCGAAATTAATTATATGCAAGCCGTTTAAAGTCGTTACTCGAGATAACGCCACGTAAGCCTGACCGCAACTGAAAATACTATTACCTATATCGACTACAGCTGTCTTTATGCTTAATATCTAGCATTTGTGAATAGTGATTCCATAACTGAGAGATATTGGAAATTGATATCGAAGGACATAAGCTTTATCCATTATTTCAAACTTGGAAGTAATTCTTTGTAACGAATGCACAGTACCCGTTGATAATCGAAACTGCACTGTGTTGATGTCTTCACTATCCGGTGCTCGTAAGAATTCAACAATTTCTCCAATAGTACCGTTTACGAGGCCCAATGTAACATCTATATTACGCCTTAACATCACCTTGGCACCAAGTTTGACAGTGATAATTCTATGTGTAACGGGGCGGTCTGGTCGGTGCGCACGGCGTTGCGCACCGCGGTCGGATTCCCCGTGCCAGGGTTCGCTGGGGAACAGGTTCGAGAAATAATGAGGCGGTGTTAGTTGGAAAAATAGAAATATTTATTCAAGTAAAAATAATAAAAAAAGAACGTCTAGGCTGGTGGAAGTGGGCCGCCGGCTGCGGCCCCTGAAGGTGCCGGGGTTGCTGGCGGTATATCCTGCCGTTCTCGCTCCAACAAAAATAATCTAACCGTGAGCTGGCGATGGAGCCGTGTCGCACTTAAACCTAGATGTACATGGTCTTACCTATTACGATCGGGACCCGGCCCGTCACATGAGTCGCGCGGTCTTACGAGCTAACGCAGGTCGTAGCTGTCGCTACGCAGTCTTAAAACTAGCGCAGGTCGTAGCTGTCGCTACGCGGTCTTACAGGCTAACGCGCGGAGTGAGAGCGCGGCGCGGAGCGCGAGCGCGGCGCGGAGCGCGAGCGCGAACGCGAATGAGAGAGAGACGCGGTGTTCGGCGTACGCGGTTTCGCTGAAGACGAGGAGCGGGGATGGCCCGTTCGAGCCGCCGGTCTTTATTTGAAATTCGCGCTGCGGTGTTTCACGCTGCGGTGGAGTTGCTGCCCGCTTGCCTGATGCGGCTGTCTTCTCGTACACCGTGGTCAAGCCTAGCAATGAACGAGGCGACGACCAATCCTGGCTCGTCCTGGGTCAAGCCTCGGGACGGGACGGAATCGGTTGCCATACGCCGGATGCGGTGCCGTGAAAGCTAGCGCCTAGAACCCCGCGGACAAACCGGCGGATGTTACGGGCGCGCACTAGTTTGGTCATCCTGGGTCAAACCTCGGGACTGACGAAGCTAGGCGCCTACGGCTGCTGGACCGATTGGGAGCTGCCAGTTCGTGACGTACGTCACGATCCGACTGCCGCCGGTGAACTCGTCGTCGAGACAAACCGCAACGCCGAGTCTGCCGGTGCTCCGGTCCAACCTCCTAGGAGGTCTGCTCGGGGCCGAGACCCCGAGGCAACTCATCGATCCGCGTGTCGATCGATCTTACTTATAGCCTCGCTCGCGGGAGTGGGGAGGCCGCCGCGGTGGGGGCCCGCGATGCGCGACGCCGATCCGCGGCTGTCGTCGCATATGTAAGCCAGCTCTTTGCGAATTATCCTCCTCGTATTTATCTAAGAGTTTATGCACACGTTTCTTTAAATATTCAACAGAATCAAGAGTGTCGCGTGACACTAGTTTCACTTCCTCGCTGTTAATTGTTGTAAGCATGGCTGTATTAAATACATCACACATGTAACGCGTAGGAAATATACAAATTGCGTCAAACGGCAAATTTGGGACATAATTGCATAATTCATTTAATCTGTCTTCACTACGTTCAGAGTGAAAAGGAATTGTCCTCGATTGTAGTGTGGCAATATCTTGTTCCGTAAAAACACCAAAACGAACTCTCGATAAAAGCTCGCAGTAAACATTGTCTTCTCTGTGCCGCATATTTATGCATAGTTCGTCGTAGTGAAATAAATCTACCCAC
Source organism: Osmia bicornis bicornis (assembly GCF_907164935.1). NCBI lineage: Eukaryota > Metazoa > Arthropoda > Insecta > Hymenoptera > Megachilidae > Osmia > Osmia bicornis. Next base: position 8,068,345 of record NC_060229.1, read on the forward strand.
AAATTCGATACTGCCAATGATCCCAAGTATTTCTCATTTTTATTCGACGTCGAAAAGGAGGAGGATACTCAATTCGATCAGTAAATTTTTTCTCTTTTTTTCTGGCTTTGTTCGCCGATTACTCCGAGATGGATGGACCAATCGGAACGAAACCTTTTGCATCTTGTAGAGTATGTCTTTCGATTGGTCCCGTTAAAAAAATATTTTGCATTTTTTCATTGCCAAGGATTATTATTGCAAAAAACAGAATGTTTCTAATCTCAACATAGATTGATTTCAATGACCCTTTAATATGTTGTCGGGGGCATGATGCTGAAGAACTTTTTTATTATGCATAATCAACTGAAAGCTTTATTTTTCCGAGATATTCGTGAAAAACTATTGTTATTACTACATTGAATTCTGCGTATGCTTACGTGTATTCTACCGCCTACTCTGGCGGTGTATGCACGGGGAATTAATCAGTTAAAATTTAAATTTGACTTTGCCCACCATCCACTCCAAGCTCCAGTTCCATGATATTAAACCAAATGAAACTTTTAATTAAAAATTTCGTTGTAAACTACATTGTGTTGTAAAAATGCATCAATTTGATTTGTTGGAAAATTTGTTGCGCAGGATCCGCGATTATCTCATGAAAACCTTGACCCCCGCGCAGTCCTAAACCGTAAGAGATAGACATGCGCAGTAAATTCTTACAGAGAAAGTAATCAAAGAAAAAGTAGTCGAGGCACCTACAATGATGACGTAATTAGTTTTTACGTATCCCTTAAAAAGTGTCCCTTAATAAGGGTTTTCCTATACTATCATTGTAAGAGTACAAATATACATAATCTTTTTCTGCCTTGTTTTCGAGCATGCGTACAACGTCTCAGCGTCACTCACGGACATGTTTCTACGTTATAATATGATGATACGTATGAAAGGTGTATTTCAAAAATGGCTAACGTAGGGAGCCTCAGGAGCGTGATATGCGGACGAACCTACGTATGGCTAACGTAGGGAGCCGCAGGAAATGTTAGTATTAGGTCTCGTAACTTGATTGATGTACCTCGAGCGGTAAAGGTGCACCTTAGTGGGTTTCTGGACAGTAAATATAATTGAACAATAGTATGTAAGTTAAACTAATATGAGTTTATTCTCTATTCCGGGACCTTACAATTGTTGTGTGTAATTGTCGCGGTATTCAATGAATTAAACTCTAGGTTGCAAGGTTTAAATGAGTTGAATAAATAGAATTTAGTTTCGATTCCGCGAAGCAAGAATCTAATCCTTCTCGGTTTTCACGAACGCGAGCAAACGGGGGCGGACTACAACGATTATAATAATGCTTAACAGCAGACAACGTACTGTATAGTTACTGTGAGTGCTTGAAAAGGACTTGAATACCCGATCTCGCAGAGTTTCCTCGTTGCAGAGATTATCCGTAAAAGAACGTACTGACGTGTATCGAACTGATTCTAGACTTCAACTAGACCCGAGGTGCCATTGTCGCTACCCTTTTTATACTCAAAAATTAGAGTAAAAAAAGTGGTGGGGACTGACTCTACGTGACCCGTAGGACCGCGCCCTTGCTTTGCGTTGGTCTCGAATTTTCTAGAAGACGGTTGGTGTCGGGTGCACACATCCGATTCCATATAAGGAAATTTCTTGAGAAGGATTTGTAACACCATATAAGGAAATTTCCGAGACGGATACGTAACACGTACAACTAATAAAAGTGTTGGATCAATTCGATTTATTCATTCTACATGAACAACGATTCATTACTTTATTCGTTGTTCGTGAGCAATCAATAATTCGATACTGTTATTCTTTTCTTTTTTTTATTCATTATTCGATGCAACTTTTGCCCAACGAATCCTATTATACCGACATAGTACCGATGCACTTGATCACGACCGCGCGGAGCATACCCAACACTCTCGTGGTTCGGTCCGCGCTGACGGCGTGCTCTGATTGGCCAGTGTTTTTCGTTAATAACGCGAAAACAAAGCCTTCACAAACATTTTGGCAAAAGAAAAAATTGTTTAGTATGACCTCACCAATCATCCCTCTTTGTCTCCTACCCCAGTTCTGGGACACCCTGTATAGTTATTATATTACGTGATTCTGAATAGACGTAAATGTCAATGAAAGTTTAAAAAACAGCCGACGCACGCATTTCCTACGTATTACTTTTGTGTTTTTAAGAAAAGTTCTTTGTCTAGCGCGAATTCTATATACCAAAACTCGGCTAGATTTGCACTTTTCAGCCGATTTTCAGCTGGTTCCGCCTATCGCTGTTCCCCTTGCCGCGATGTTCAGCGTGCAGCCTACGAACTGTTTGAGGCTTAGGAGCGTATCACTCGTAAACATAAGGTGTGCAATAGCTTTCCACCCCACCAGCGAAGTACTATTGTCGATGCGTTTTTTTTAAGTGGTTGCCAACATACGTTTACGAGTGATACGCTCCTGAGCCTCAAACGGTTCGTAGGCTGCGCACTGAACGTCGCGTCGCGGCAAGGGGAATATCGGTAGGCGGAGCCAGCTGAAAATCGACTGAAAAGTGCAAATCTTGCCGAGCTCTGCTCTATACAGTTCAAAATTATTTCTGAGCTAACAATGCTATCTAAAAATTTACAGGACAAATTCTCTCAGTACATCTGTTCATTTCTATAATTTTTAAATAATTAGTATTATTAAACATTGGTTTATTTGAATTTTTGCATGTACTCTGATCCTATTAACACATTGTATCAATTTGACCGTGATTGTGTATTACAAAATAATTACATATATCAAAACTTTGTAACAACTTCTTATCACTGATTATGTTAGTTTTGTGAATTCATATTATAAGCGCGTCATCTGCAGACTAAACAAAAGAAGGGAAGGAAAAATAACTAAAGGCTGAAGTTGGTTGCATTGTATTGTATTGCGTACCAAGAAGAATGAAGAACAAAGGAAGAGGTTTAACAGGTCTAGATATTAAAGAACATTTATATATATTAACAAGTAACTAAAAGACTGGAAAATGTTTGTACGTACTACATATATTAATAAACGAGTATATATATTAACATGGTAGCGGAGATCCGTGGTTGATTACGGTTCAGCGGTTATAAGGTTATGAGAAAACGTTCAAGAACAGTTCAAGAAACCGCGGCGGACGAGGTTATGGACAGCGAAGTTTTGGCGGCGGACGAGGCAGCGGTTGGCAACAACGTCACGATGGAAATCGACAAACCGATGCGAGTTACAGAAATAGCGAGAGTAATCGTGAGAACTTTGCGGGTCTGTTTTACACTGAGGTAGAGGTTGAGTCTGAAAATAAAAGTATGAATGTAGAAGCGAGTACCTGTCACAATAATAGAATTGATTGGATATTAGACAGTGGGTGTACTGATCATATAACAAATAATGATTCATATTTTACTGATTATGTAAATTTAAAAACACCAGTTAATGTAAAAATTGGAGATGGTAGATTATTGGAAGCTACAAAGATTGGTAATATTAAAAATTATTTTACTGTTCTTGGAGATAGGTCTTTGGTCTAAGTGACCAAAATGACCCACTATACTTGATAATATTTGTAGATGACTTGCTGATTTGTGGTAAAAATGAAGAGAAACTTAAGAGTATTAAAACTAAATTGTCAAATAGATTTGCAATGAAAGACTTAGGAAAGGTGAAAACTTATTTGGGCATAAACATTGAGTATGATTATAATAAACATGAGATGACTTTAGACCAAAGGGATTATATTGAGTCACTGGCAAGGAAATACAATATTGAGAATGCGAAACTGTATTGTACGCCAATGGAACAAAATTTAAGATTGGAACCAGCACAGTCAGTATGTAACAATGTTGGGTTCAGGAATTTGATTGGAGCCTTACTATACATTAGTACAGGGACTAGATTAGATGTTAGTTACAGTGTTAACTACTTGAGCAGATTTCAGAATTGCTATAATGAGACGCACTACAGGTATGCACAAAGAATTCTAAAATATTTGTATTTAACCAGAGATCTCAAGTTGACTTATAAAAGAAATGGAGGTGCTGAGGTGATTGATTGCTCTGTTGATGCTGACTGGGCTGGGGATGAGTTAGATGGAAGATCAACAACAGGATATGTTATAAGAATATACGGAAATGTAGTTTACTGGAAGTCAAGGAAACAGGGGAGTGTAACTAACAATAAGTCGTCAACAGCTGCTGAATATGTTGCCCTGTCAGAGTCAGTTAGTGAATTAAAGGTAATGATAGATTTATTGAAGGACTTTAAAGTTGAAATTAATAAACCAATAAATGTTTACGAAAACAATTCAGGAGCTGTTGCTATCGCTAAATTTGGAAACTTTACCAAGCGCTCCAAGTATATAGAAGTACATCATCATTTTGTACACGAATGTTATGAAAAGGGAATAATTGATATTGTTAAAGTCGACTCGGAAAACAATCTTGCAGATGTTCTGACAAAATCTCTAGGAAGAAACAAATTTGAGAGATTCAGAGCAATGTTAGGATTGTTATAGATTCATCCAAACCAAAACACTTCGTGTAAATGTTGACCGAGTTCCCTGGTCCATCCACCGCAGTGATATCAAGGATGGACCAAGTTCCTCTCGCCAATCAAAGTTGTGATACGATGGATGGATCAAGTTCCTTTTACCTATAAGGGCTGTGATATCGGGAAGGACCAATTCCTAAAGGCCAATGATTGCTGCGCTTACCAAATTCAAACTTTACAGCCTAGGGAATTTCGCGTCGGTACTGGCACTAGAGCACTAGAGCATTTGGGAATCCGGATATACATTTTTTTCATGCAAGTCAAAATATAAATAACAAATACCAAGCAACAAGCAACAAGCAACAAGCAACAAGCAACAAGCAACAAGCAACAAGCAACAAGCAACAAGCAACAAGCAACAAGCAACAAGCAACAAGCAACAAGCAACAAGCAACAAGCAACAAGCAACAAGCAACAAGCAACAAGCAACAAGCAACAAGCAACAAGCAACAAGCAACAAGCAACAAGCAACAAGCAACAAGCAACAAGCAACAAGCAACAAGCAACAAGCAACAAGCAACAAGCAACAAGCAACAAGCAACAAGCAACAAGCAACAAGCAACAAGCAACAAGCAACAAGCAACAAGCAACAAGCAACAAGCAACAAGCAACAAGCAACAAGCAACAAGCAACAAGCAACAAGCAACAAGCAACAAGCACAAGCAACAAGCAACAAGCAACAAGCAACAAGCAACAAGCAACAAGCAACAAGCAACAGCAACAAGCAACAAGCAACAAGCAACAAGCAACAAGCAACAAGCAACAAGCAACAAACAACAAACAACAAACAACAAATAATAAGAGGTTCCCTTACGGGCAACGGATGCGAACGGACGTGTGTCGTGCTAAGTGGAGTGAGCAAAGAGTGAAAAAGGCGGAAAAGTGGACAAGTGAAGAACGAGGATAGCAGATACAGTGAGCGGAAAAGGGGGAGAAAGGGTGGTAGTGTAGAAAAAAGTGAAAACAGTGAGAGTGAGAAGGAGATTGACAGAAAGTGGGCCCACTCGTGTGAGGTTAGGAGGAGATAGAGGATAAGAAAGCGCGGCAAAGCGAGGAAGGAGAGAGTAGGAAGAGACATCTAGGGGACAGGGGAATAAACCGGTGAGCAAAGGAATGCCCGGGGATAAGGAAGAGGCTGATGCAAAGGAAGAGAGCTGGCAACAAAGAAAGGAAGAAACGAAGGAGAAGAGGAAAACAGTGGAAGGAAGAGAAGAGGCCGGAAAAGCAGACAAAGGGGTAAGGCGAGGCAGGCCGACCAACGTAGAGGTGCTAAAGAGGGAAAAGAGTCTAAGTGTTTGAAACATGTCCAGCATAGAGGATATCTGGAAAAGGAAGAGGGAGACAGAAGCAGGGGAGGAGGAGGAGAGGGGAAGAGGGGGGGAAGCTAACAAACGGAAGGATGGATATTTAGAGGAAGCAGCCTAATAGAGAGGTCGCCGGATAAGAAAAAGGAGAAAATGGAAGAGGAAGGAGGAATCGGAGAACTAAAGGAGATGATAAAAAAGTTAGGAGAAGGCCAAAAAGGTCTGGGGGAAAGGATTGAATCAAGCACAAGGGCATTGGGAAAAGAAATGAGGGAGGAGATAGCTGGAATAAAAGAGGAAATAGGAAAGCTGAAAGAGGAAATGAAGAGGAGGGAGGATAAATGGCTGGAACAAAAGAAAGACATGGAAAAGAAAATAGAAGCGCTAAGAAAGAAAATGGAGGAGCTCGAGGGAGGGGAAAACGCAAAAAGAAAATACCAAATGGAGAATGATAGAAGAGAGAATGTAAAGCCTGGAGAGGGGGTCGGCAGAGAAGTCAAAGGAGGAGAGCGGAAACGAGGCAGTAAAAGTAAAACTAAGAGAACTAGAGATGAAATGGGAATGGAAAGAAAAAGAGGAAAGAAAGAAAAACATAATAGTTAAAGGGATAAAAGTGAAGAGAGAAGAGTTGAAGAAGAGAACGGAAGAGCTGCTGAAAGAGATCGGAGTACAGGACGCGATAGAGGAAGTGAAACCGGTGGGATACACGGATGGGGGGAAGGAAGTAAACATCGTCTAGCTGAGATTGAGGACAATGGAGCATAAAAGAATCGTGATGGAGAAGAAGAAGGTCCTGAAAGGAAGGGACGAGAAAATAGAAGAGGATCTAACATGGAGGGAGAGGAGGATACAGTGGAAGCTAAGAAGCATAGCAAGGGAGGAGAGAGAAAAAGGAAAATATGTTTGGGTGGACCATGGAAGAATCAGAATCGAAGGCAAGTGGTGGAGGTGGGACGAGGAAAGCGATACCCTGAAAGATTGGGGAAGGAAAGAGTGGCAGGATACCAAAGGGGGACCATCCAACAAGGGGGAAGGGAAATGAGGGATGAGAGAGGAGGGAAAAGAGAGAGAGGATAGGGAGAAAGTAAGTCAGGGAGGGAGTGAGAGGGGGGAAGAGGAAGATGAAGAAAAGGCGCAGAAGAAAAAGAAGAGGAAAGAGAAGGAACAGAAGAAGAAGAGGAACAACGCAAGGGCTGGGGGCGGGGATCGGGGAGAAAAGGAGGAGTGAGAGATAGGATTCTGGAACTCTGTGGGAATTAGAAACAAGGATGATGACTTTTGGGAGACGATCAAGAAGTGGGAAGTGGTAATATTAATGGAGACGTGGCTAGTACAGAAAGGATGGGAGAAGATAGAGGAGTGGCTGCCAAAAGGGTACAAGTGGGAAGCACAGTTAGCAGAAAGGGAAAATAAAAAAAGAAGGGCAATGGGAGGAATGCTAATGGGAGTAAAGGAGTCGCTGATGGGAGAAGAAGGAAAAATAACAAAAGAAGATGGAAGGAAGGGAATGATGACAGCGGAGTTCAAGAGAGGAGAGGAGAAATAGAGGATAGTGGGGGTGTACGTGAACAGGGATATAGAGGAGAAGATGAAGATGATAAGAGAAAGAATGGAGGATGTGGAGGACGAAAGAGTAATAATAATAGGAGGGGATTTCAACGCGAGAACAGGAGAAGAAGGAGGTAGAGGAACGGAGTGGGAGGAAGAGGGAGAGGAGGGGAAAAGGAACTCAAAGGACAATAAGCAGAATGCAGTCTTGCTAGAGACCTTAAGAGAGACAGGATGGGAGATCCTAAACGGAAACATAAAAGGAGATGAAGAAGGAGAATTCACGTACACAGGAGCAAGAGGGAATACGGTGAAAGACTATGTTCTCGCGGAGGATGGGGGGAAGGAGAGAATCAAGAGAATGGAGATTGGAGACAGAATTGACTCAGATCATCATCCGGTGCTAGTGAAACTGGAAGGGGGAAAAGGAGGGAGGAGGGAGGAAGAGGAGAAAAGGCGAGGGAACTGGTCAGAAGAGGGAAGGGAAAGGTTTAAGAACGGAATAGACTGGAGGGAGATGAGGGTGGGAAATTTCGAGGAGGACCTGGAGACAATGCTAGGAGAATTCAGAAAAGGGCTGGAGAAAGGAAGAAAAGATTTAAAAGCACACAAGAAGAGGGGCTAGTGGGACGTGGAGTGCATGGAAAAAAAGAAAGAAGTGAGGAGGGTACTAAGAGACTGGAGAAAAGGGAGAACTGAAGGGTCAAAAGAAATTACAATAGACTGTGCGAGGACAAAAAGGAAGAGGAAAATGAGAAATTCATAAGAGAAGCGCAGGAAGTGAGAACGGAAGGAGAAGTCTGGAGAATAATAAACAGGGAGAGGAAAAGAAGAGGGAGAGGAAAAGAAGAGGGAGAGTAAAAACAGGTATTACAGAGAAGGAATGGAAGAGACACTTTATGAATCTCTTCGGGGGGACGGAGGCAAGAGCAGTAATGGGAGGGAAAAGGGAACCGGGTGAAGAAGAGGAAACAGAAGCAGAAATAAGCAAAGAAGAGATAAGAAAAGTCATAGCAAAGCTAAAAGATGGGAAAGCGACTGGAAGGGACGACATTCCAAACGAGGTATGGAAATATGGAGGAGAAGAGGTGCTGGAATGGGCCAGGGAAATGTGTAATAGAGTCTGGAAAGGGGAGGGTTGGCCGGAAGGGTGGAAGGAAGGAATAATAGCACCGATCAAGAAAAAAGGAGACGGAAAGTAGGGGTGACGCTCATGCCCACACTCTATAAGATATACGCGGCGGTGCTGACAGAGAGACTGAGAGAGGAAGCAGAGGGGAAGGGAATGATACCGGCCAACCAGACAGGGTTCAGGAGAGAGATGGGCACGACAGACAATATCTACGTGTTGAACTATTTGGTAAATAGGCAGGCGAAGAGAGCAAAAGGGAAAGTGGTAGCCTTCTTTATAGACCTGAGGGCAGCATTTGACTCAGTGGACAGGGGAGTGTTAATGGAGACCCTAAGAAAAAGAGGAGTAAGGGAGGGGCTCAGGATAAGAATTAAAGAGATACTGAGAGAGACCAAATCCAGGGTAAGAACGAGCGAAGGGGAAACGGAACCGTTCTGGACAGTAAGAGGAGTGCGGCAAGGGTGCCCACTAAGCCCTATACTGTACAACCTACTGACGGCCGACATGGAGGAAGAACTGAGAAAGCGGGGGAGAGGAGGGATAAAGGTAGGAGGGAAGAGGGGGACCTGAAAGCGATGTTAGGAAGGCTGGAAAGATACCTGGACGCTAAGAGGCTAGAATTGAATCAAGACAAGTCCAAAATAATGAGATTCAGAATAGGAGCTGGAAGATGGAAGAAGACAGAATGGACGTGGAAGAGGAAGAAACTAGAGGAAGTAAACCAATTCAAATACCTAGGGTATGTGTTTAAAAGAAATGGAGGGAGTGACCTGCAGGTGAAGGATAGGATCAGGAAGGCGGGGATAGTAATGAGACAAGTGTGGGGGATCGGGAAGAGAAGGTTTGGAAAAAACTGGAGAAGAAGGATATGGCTATGGGACAGACTAGTCTGGACAGTTATAGCATATGGAGCAGAAATATGGGGATGGAGGGAATGGAAAGCGATAGAGGAACTGCACGAGAGATTCCTGAGATGGACGATTGGGGTGGATTGCGTACGCCAGGATATATGCTCAGGGAGGAGCTACAAAGATGGAAGATGAGAGTAAGAGCAAGAAAGCTAGCATGGGAATACGATAGAAAACTGTGGGAAGGAAGAGGAGGGGAGCTGGCCAGAAACTGCTGGGAACAAATAATCAGAGATGAAGAAAGGAGTGAAGAGAGAAGTAAGTGGGAAGAGGAAAGGGAAAGGTTCTTCAAGGAAAGGGGAATGGGAAAAGCAGAAGTAGAAGACAAAAGACGTAGTGGAGAGATGGGATATGAAGAAATAGAGAAGAAGGATATTCAGCTTCAGGAAGAAGAGAGATGGGAAAAAATAATCGAATCAAGGTATAACAAATGGTACAAAATAATAAAGGAGCCAGGAATACCGAGCTACCTAGAAAAAGGATGGAAGGAGGAGAGATGGAGAAGAGTGGCCAGATTCAGATTGGGAAACGAAATAAACGAAGCAAAGTACTGGGAAAAAGAAGAGAAAAGAAGATGCAGAGTATGTGGCTGGGAAGAAGAAACATGGGAACATATATGGGAAAGATGCACCGTGGGGGAAGGGGGAGAGGTGGGGTGGGGAGGAAATGGTGCAGGGGAAGAATGGATGAAAGAGGTAGAGAAACATAGAGGGAGAGTGGCGGAAGAGGGAGGGGTACGAAATAAGAATGAAATAGAAGGAGAACAAGGTAGGAAGGAGAAATAAAAAAGGAGGACCGAAGAGAGAAAACGCTAGACAAGGACGGAATGGAAGGCCCCAACAGAGAGAAGAAAGGACTGGGGAAAAAGGAGAAGTAAAAGAATGCAACAGGTTGTGGTGACGCAAGAGATGAAATTAACAGGTTGGCACCACTGCCAAAACACATGGCGAATGAATTACAGGAAAGGGCCTTAGAACGGGAAGAGCAAGGATAGAAGGATAGGTGGCGCAATAGGAGGGGAGCAACGCACGTGTTAATATAATCACGAGACAGGTTAAGAGAGCACGTGTACAGACAGGGAAGGAAAAGATAGTAAAGAAGCGAATAAATCAAGCAAAGAAATGGACAACACAAGAGAATTAGGGGAGGAAATAAAAGAGTTGAGAAAAGAGATAGTAAAGTTGAGAGAGGAGCTGAGAGGATGGAGGATAGGGTTAGGGGAAAAAAGAACAAGAGAAGAGGAAATGACCAGCAAAAAGAAGGAAGAGGACAACGGAAAAGGCGCAGAGGCGAAAAAGATGGAGAAGAGCAAGGAAAAGGACGAAGAAGAAAGCCGGGAAAATAGAGACAGCGAAGAAAAGAAAGGAGGATACAGAAAGGAAGAAAATCAAGAGGAGGAAGAGAGAAAGAGAGAGGGAAACTGGGAGAGCAAGACGGGCTCAAAGGGAGGAAATAAGAACATAAAAGAAACAGTAGGAGAAAAGGAAGCAGACCAGAGGGTGAGAGAAGAGGAGGAAAGAAAAAAGCGATGGCTGGCAGAAGACGAGAAAAGGAGAAGTATAAGAAGGAAGAAAAGCCTGGTCTGGAAAGGGGTGGAAGGAGAAAAACTTAGAGGAAAAATTAAGGCATATAGCAACAATACTAGAGAAAGAGTTAGGAGTGAAAGTAGTAATAAAAGGAGCAACGGAAAGGGAAGGAGAGGGGGGAAGGGATAACAGAATTAGAAGAGGAAGACAACAAAAAGGAAATGGTATGGATGAGGAACGTGATATGGGATAGGTGGAGAGTGGAAGTGGACGAGGACGTTTTTTTCTTATTTTCTTATTTTCTTATGATCTGTTTATTTTGGTTATATAGTTTATTATGTTATGTATGTGATCAACTACAGTATATGAAAAGAGGTTTATTTAGTTATTTATTTATTTTTTGTGATACAAAAAGTCTATAGGTTCTGTTCTGTTTTAGTTAGAATTCTAAGATTATATATACATATATATATTTTTTATTTTTATATTTTTATACATTTCGTTTCTTTTATATGTATACTGTAAGGAAAAAGAGGAGGCAAGAAAGATTGTAATAGTTAATGGGGAGCCGAGGGAAAAAGTGGATAGGTTGGTAGTAGAGGGGAAAGTGGATTCGGATCACCAACCAGTGGTGGTATGGATAGAAGGAGGAAAAGGTGAAGAAAGAAAGAATAAGGGGAAGGGAAGAGGGGGGAGACGGAGAAAAGGGTGGTGGGTGGAAAGAAGGGAGGAATTATGCGGAGAAGTATGGGGATGGGGAAGTTGAGGGAAAGGAAATAGTTGAAGAATGGGGAGATATAAAGAGAAAAATAATAGAGGTGTTAGAAAGGATGGAGAAGAAGAAGGAGGAAAAGGAAGGGAAAGGGTGGCGGGATGAGGAGTGTAGGGAGATGAAGAAAGAGGTTGAAGAGGAATTGAAAAGATGGAAAAGAGAAGGGGGAAGTGGGGAAACATTTAGGAGGGCGAGAAATAAACTAGGCGCGTTGTGTAAAGAGAAGAAGAGAAGGGAAAAAGAGAGATGGGAGAAAGAGATAGAAGGGGTACGAACAGACGGAGAGGTAAGGAAGATTGCCAATAGAGGAAGAAAGCGTAGGAAGAGAGTGAATGAGGAGATTGAGATAGAGGTGTGGGACAACTACTTTAGAGGTGTATTAGGGGGAGTTAATTGGAGGGTTAGAGGTGAGGAGGGAAGAGGGGGAGAGGAGGATGAAGAGGAGGAATTGAGTAGAGAGGAACTATGGGCAGTAATAAAAAGGTTGAAAGAGGGGAAAGCAACAGGAGGGGACGGGATTCCGAATGAAGTATGGAAATATGGAGGGGAAATAGTAAGAGAGAGAATATGGGAAATTTGTAATAGGGTATGGAGAGGACAGGGCTGGCGAGAAGACTGGTCGGAGGGGGTGGTAGTGCCCATAGTTAAGAAAGGAGAAGGAGAAAAGGTAGAGGATTATATAGGGGTGACGTTGACGCAGACGGCATATAAAATATATCACGCAGTTTTAGCGGAAAGGCTAAGAAAAGAGATAGAGGAGAAAGGGGTACTTCCCCCAAACCAGACAGGATTTAGGAAGGGGGTTGGGACAATGGATAACATCTACGTACTGAATTATCTGATAAATAGAGAGATAGTTAAAAAGGGAGGGAAGATGCTGGTGCTATTTGTGGATATGAAGGCAGCGTTTGATTCAGTAGATAGAGAGGTGTTAGCAAGGTCAATGAGGATGGCAGGGGTAAGAGAAGGGTTAGTGAAGAGATGTGTGAAGGTTTTGAGGGAAACAAAGAGTAAAGTGAGGGTGGGGGAGAAGGAAGGGGAGAGCTTGTGGACGAGTAAAGGGGTAAGGCAGGGTTGTCCTCTGAGCCCAATCTTGTTTACAATGCTGCTAGGAGACATGGAGGAGGAAATGAAGAAAGGGAGATGGGGGGGGGGGGGGGAGGTTGGGGGGAGAAAAGATCTACATGCTGGCATATGCGGATGACGTAGCGGTGATGGCGGAAGACGAAGATGGGATAAAAGGGTTAATGGCGAGACTGGAAAGGTATATAGAAGAGAAAAAGCTAGAGGTGAATGCGGGAAAAACAAAGATGATGAGATGTATAAAGGGAGGCGGGAGGAGAGGGAGGATGACGTGGAGGTGGAAGGGCGACAAGATAGAGGAAGTGAAGAAATTTAAGTATTTAGGGTACGTGGTGACGGCGAACGGGAAGCAAGAAGAGCATGTAGATGAGAGAATGAGGAAAGGTGCGGTGGCTATGAGACAAGTGTGGGGGATAGGAAAAAGGAAATTTGCGAAAGACTGGGGCAGAAGAATATGGTTATTTGATAGATTAGTGTGGGCAGTAATGAGTTATGGGGTGGAAATATGGGGATGGAAAGAGAGGGAGAAAATGCAGAGGATACAAGAGAGGTATTTAAGATGAGTGTTGGGAGTAGAAAGATCTGTGCCAGGGTATATGGTAAGAGAGGAATTACAGAGGTAGTTATTAGCAGGAAGGGCTGGAATGAGGGCGTGGGGATATGAGAGGAAGTTGAGTGAAGGTAAAGTACCTAGCGAGGAAATGTTGGATGGAGGTAAGAGAAACAGCAAAAAAGGTAGGGCGTTACAGGGGTGGGAGGAGGAGAGGAGAAAGTTTTATGAGAGAAAAGGGTGGAGTATAGAGGAAATAGAGGAGATGAGAGAAGAAGGGCGGTTGAGGGGGGAAGAGCTGATAAGAAAGGAGAAGAGTATCCAAGAAGAGAAAAGGTGGGAAAGGATTAGGGAATCGAGGTACAATAGGTGGCATAAGATAGTAAAAGGGAAAGGTATGCCAGGGTACCTGAGTAAAAACTGGGAGGAAAGGAGGTGGCAATTGATAGCGGGATTTAGGATAGGTAGTAGAATGAAGGGGGGAAGGTATTGGGAGGAGGAGGAGAGAAGGAGATGTAGGATATGTGGAAGAGGGGTAGAGTCGTGGGAACATATATGGGAGGAATGTACAGAATGGGGGAAAGATAAAGGGTGGCAGGAAATGGTGGCGGAGGTGTTAGGGGAGGAAGGAGAAGGGGAGGTATGGATGAGAAGAGTGGAAGCGATGAGAGAAAGGGCGAGCAGCGGAAACGGGGGTCCAGAAATTAATGGGTGATGAGTGAATGGAGTGGGTGCTCTCTCTCTCTCAATAGAGATTTAGATTTAAGTTAGAAGTAAGTTGTTGGAATATCTAGCTACAAAAATAAGTCGAGTGTCGAAGGACAGTGAAAATATACTTTGAAAAGCTTAACGGTCCTCAGGTCAAGTATTGAAGGCCTGCAGTTTGTCCCACCGGAAAGGGCCGAGTAATAAACAGCACATGGGCACTTCTCTAAGATTCTTTAAGAGGGCTAAATAGGGGGTTTTCCTTCTAGCTTTCTTTTACATTTATTCTTCACTTTGGTTTAGAGTCTCGAACCGTACAGACGTCGTCCGTATTTCATTGGAAATATAGTCGAAGTTGGTTTTTGTATTTCTTGAATTTAATTTATTTAATAGACTAATACCCATACCTATTTCCATTATAAGTCATAGTGAAATTTGTAAGCGGAGCGGAGGTCCGCATTTATACCCTGCAATGGGTCTAAAATAAATATTATTATTATTAATAAATAATAAATAATAAATAATAAATAATAAATAATAAATTATAAATTATAAAATATAAAATATAAATTATAAATTATAAATTATAAATTATAAATTATAAATTATAAATTATAAATAATAAATAATAATAATAATAATAATATAATAATGACAATAATTTATATCCAAACCAACAGGAAAAACCGAAAAACCCGAAAAAAATTCCTTAAACCACTTAAGTTTGTAACCGTGCTCTTCCGCCAAAAGCACGTTTCCGTGAGATAGAGACGGGGAAAGAAATAAGAGAGATGCACTCAGATATAAAGAGAGGAAAACTTAACAGTTCATTTATTTTCCCTTGTTACGCCTGATACCGCGGTACATCTCAGCAGACGCGCAGCGTCCTTTTCCCGGAATTATTATCGTTGATTATGGGAGAGATATATACAAGCAAGTCTAACGGCTCGATCGTCCTCGACGCTTGAGACGAAGGTTGACGTGACTCGAATGCGTGTTAGCATACCGCTCTCTCTCACACTCACATACTTTGTCTTGCGCGTAGACACAGCGTTGATACTTGCTGTCGAGCTCTCTTTTTGAGTTTAAAATGCCTAATTGAACGCGGGCACCGACTCCTTCACACGTCGCATGGCTCGCGTTCTCAGGGTCTCTTTTCTTGCGAATTCCTCAGAATTCGGTTGATTAAAGGTACTGATAAAGGTTGCTCATGGGCGCGGAAGCAATCTCGAAAGCGAGATCAGAGCACGATACTCGTAGCTGCCGATTCGCTTGCGGTGAGAGCGTGAATCTGGATAATTCTGCGGTAGCTGAAAATGCGTGTGATCGCATTGGAGTCTCGACGACAAGTGTTCGTTCCGCTGATCGGCAGGCACCTCGCTCGGTGCTCTAGGCAGCGAAGGGGAATCTTACGCTTGCGCGATTCGTACCATGACATGATAGTGGGGCCGGCCCTACGGGCCCCTACACTGTGTGACGTATCGGTGGCCTAATCGATCGGTTACAAGTTATTAAGTGATTAAGCGAGAAATACTAGTATTTTGACTTGCATGAAAAAAATGTATATCCGGATTCCCAAATGCTCTAGTGCTCTAGTGCCAGCGCCGACGCCAAGTTCCCTAGGTTGTAAAGTTTGAATTTGGTAAGCGCAACAATCATTGGCCTTTAGGAATTGGTCCTTCCCGATATCACAGCCCTTATAGGCAAGAGGAACTTGATCCATCCATTGTATCACAACTTTGATTGGCGAGAGGAACTTGGTCCATCCTTCATATCACTGAAGTGGATAGGCCGGGGAACTTGGTCAACATTTACACGGATATCATGTTATTTTTGTAAGGAATGGCTAGATATTCGGATTCATAGGCGATACAAGCCATGTTTAATATAACTAATGGGTAAACTTTACTTTACCGGACCCAAAATTTTGGACCTTTCTTTGTTTTGATTTATAGGTTTTTTTGCGTAGAATCTGAAAATGCAAGTCTCAACTTTAGGCATTCAGTGGTTAAAAAGTTATAAACGTGTAAAGTTTGACATTTTTAGCGGATTTGCTACGTTACTGTGACGCCATATTGCCTTATATATATATAACCTGATTGGTTTTCACATGGGTAGAACAGTCTGTTTGTAAAATAAATATAAACCTAACTACAGTAAAACTTGGATATATGCAACAAACATTGGGACCCAGGCGTTGCATATATCCAGTCGAGGTGTCGAATCTCGGGTTACACGCGACGAGCAGCCAAGCGTGAACGTAGAAAAGGACAGACAGTGGTGGAAAGAGAGAGGTCCGATGATAAAAGGAAAGAGCCGAAACGTATCGGTGTGACTAAACTAATTCAACTATAAAACTTTTTTATTTTTGACTTTTTTTTACTGAAACTTTTACTAACGCATTGGTGAAATTTTTCTGATTAAAATGATCCCAAACACGATATAGTTTGAATTATAATTACTTGCTAAAATTGATGTTAAAAGTTGGTGAAAAGCAAAGGAGGATTGGAAATGAAAACCGGTTGCGGCGACGACTCGGGTTTCAAACGTTGCATATATCCAAGCGAGGTGTCGATTCTGGGCATTTAAACGTTGCATATATCCAAGCGAGGTGTCGATTCTGGGCATTTAAACGTTGCAAATATCCAAGCGAGGTGTCGATTCTGGGCATTTAATGTTGCATATATCCAAGCGAGGTGTCGATTCTGCGTCCGTACAAATCGTTTGTACCGTGCCGCCTTACCTATTCTACGTTCGTACACAACATGCGACGTGTTGCATGTTGCATGTTGCGTGTTTCATGTATCTTTGGTGTACGGCCTGCCTTATACATATGTAGTCAAATCATATCGTGTTTGGTACCATTTTTAATCAGAAAAATCTCACAAGTGCATTAATAAAAGTTTCATTAAGAAAAAGTTAAAAATAAAAAAGTTTTATCGTTCAATTAGTATTAGTCACACCGATATTACGGTCGGATCATATTACACGGTTTCCTCGCCGAGCGGCTCGGTCCGGCTTAGGGGGATCCCCCCAAGTGGAGGGGATAGCGATGTTGCATATATCCAGACAAACTTCTGTTGCATATATCCAAGTTTTACTGTAACTCAGACAGCATCAAATTTACGGTTTGCCTGTACCCGTCAAAGTAGTCGGCACTCACATGAATCTGCCTGCAGCTAGCGACACCGTTCATTGGTCAAGAAGTCAATATGGCGTCACAGTAACGTAGCAAATGCGCTAAAAATATCGAACTTTACATGCTTATAACTTTTGAACCATTGGATTCCTAAAGTTGAGACTTGCATTTTTGGATTCTTTGCATCAAAAATTATAGATTCAAAAAAAAAATGTCCAAAATTTTGGGTCCGGTAAAGTAAAGTTCACCCTAACTAATAAATGATAAGTAATAAGTAATAAATGATAAATGATAAATGATAAATGATAAGTGATGAGTGATGAGTGATGAGTGATGAGTGATAAATTATCAATGAAATGATAAATGATAAATGATAAATGATAAATCATAAATTATAAATTACAAATAACAAATAATAAATAATAAATAAATAAAAAGAAAAAAAATATAATAATGACAATAATTTATATCCAAACCAACTGGAAAAACCGAAAAATTCGAAAAAAATTCCTTAAACCACTTAAGTTATTAAGTGATTAAGCGAGAACATTTTAAATGCTTTAAGGAATTTTTTCGGGTTTTTCGATTTTTCCCGTCGGTTTGGATATAAAAGACACCTGATTCCAAATTTTCATGTTTCTAGCTTTTTTGGAAGTGGGTTAGAATTAACATGATCCTCCTTCTATTATATATTTTCCAAGAATTATGCGTTTTTGGCGTATTTATAACTCACGTTCCAGGCTAGGTAAAAAGTTGCTTTTTACATGAGAGTTAGTTGATATTATATCTAGCTCACATACAAATTTTGGTTGACCTCGGTTACCGGGGAGAGCGGCAATGGCGGTGCAAATATGGCTAAAAAGCGCTTAACTCTGGTACGAGATATACTACTCGGCAGCTTAGAAGGGACGGGCGGGGAACTTGGTTCGCGCGCTGCCGCGCGCGTTTATAGTTCACAATAGTTATAGGTCGGTAGTATAAGCGTGTTGTTACAGTTAAGTGTAGTTATAAGAGCGTAATAATATGAATTCAAGGAGGTGTGTTAGTTTTGTGAATTCATATTATAAGCGCGTCATCTGCAGACTAAACAAAAGAAGGGAAGGAAAAGTAACTAGAGGCTGAAGTTGGTTGCATTGTATTGTATTGCGTATCAAGAAGAATGAAGAACAAAGGAAGAGGTTTAACAGGTCTAGATATTAAAGAACATTTATATATATTAGCAAGTAACTAAAAGACTGGAAAATGCTTGTACGTACTACATATATTAATAAACGAGTATATATATTAACAGACTAATCTAATAATAATTATAATTACAATCTAATAATAATAGGCAAATAATCAATAATGTTTTATTAATAATATAAAAACATTCAATTATGTTTGAATTAAAATATGTGAAATTGTTACATAAAATTATTTTTAGTAATTTTATGCTTTCGTAATTTTCAAGTATACTCCCCCTTTCAGCGACAATAAGAACGACCTTGGGTCAGGTTTGTACGGAATGATGGTTTTCTCACAAACGTCAACTTTGTAATTTCGCAAGACTGTTATGATTCCAACCTTGCTTTGAAAATATGCAAAACGTGCACCTGAAAATATACAATAAAAATTTGCCTATCACAGTATATTCGTAGATACTTATATTATTTTGTCATAGTCAAAATAATATTAAATCTGGTTTTATATGATTTGGTATAGAACAAGACAATTATTGTTAGCTTCAACTAGATCATTAACACGTTTAACCCGGCGCACTTTTTTATATTCTGCATGATGAATTAGCGTGTACAGTAAAACTTGGATATATGCAACAAACATTGGGACCCAGGCGTTGCATAGAGTAAACAACTTATAACTACACGCTAATTCATCATGCAGAATATAAAAAAGTGCGCCGGGTTAAACGTGTTAATGATCACCGGTGGTTTATGTCGTCAGATAAAATCACAGCTCGTGGACCACCGGTGGCTCACACCGAGCTGAACGTGTTAAATTTCATTAAAAGTGATGTGTATTAACGGGCCAGATTCCTTCGAGGCCTTCTCCGAATCGATGTAAGGGCTGTTAGAAAGAAACAGGCATTAGTAAAAACACATAATTGGGAAGTTGAACATTTAACAGTGCGGGGTCTAACGTCATTATGCAGAACAATAAATGGAAAGTGAGAAGATATAATTGATTAATCACATTATTTGTGAGTTTTGTCGCGCTGTTGCCACATCATTTACAATTCTCACCATCAGAATATAAAAAAGGACAGCGCGATAGAAAGAGGAGTATTAAGAATGAAAAAGTACACAAATGTGTGCATGCATAAAAGGTGTAAAAATAGAAATTACAAAACATCAATGATTTTATAAAATTATACGATCAGAAATGACAGCAAATATTTATTATATAAATTTTATGCGAATTCCGAATATGCATTATATTGATAATTTTTTATTTATTTCATTCACTTTTTTTCATAGTTTTTTTAAGGTCGGATCAATGAACTTGCCTAAGTCGGTCGGGAATTAGGCCAAGCCCGGCTTTCGGAATCGACGCTGCCGTGCGCGCTCAGATTGGTCAGTGTTTTTCCTTAATAATTCAAAAGCGAAGCTTTAAATAACATTTTGCAAAGGAAAATGTTGTTCAGAATCACCCCAGCTATCACTCCCTTAAACAGCTTACACTCTTTCTGGGCCACCCTACATATGTATATGTTTTATTGAACATACAGTGTGTCCGCACTAAAGTGTGACAGACGTTTTATTTCGTAACTATTGATGACACAAAAAATTGTTTATATGGAAATTGCACGGTAGAATGGGGCCTATGTTTTGGCGTGATCGAAAATTTATTTACATTATTAGTTTAAAAGATATGATGGTCAAGTTTCGTTTTTTAAATGGAACTATATATTTTTTTTCAGATCATGTGATAGTGCTTTTCAAGACAAATTTATTAAGCTTTAATGTATACACTCGATTTTAATTAGTTTTCAAGACACAACGTTTACAAATTTCCCGATTTTCAGTAGATACGTCTCGGTTTGAGTAGCAAGTTGTAAAAGCGGCCCTATTGTTGCGATAAGTGCCACAGCGGGGGTCTACGCTAGGAACGGCAGATCCAAGGAATAACCGTTGTGGTACTCACCGCAACAATACGGCCGTTTTTACGACATGCCACTCAAACCGAGACGTATCCACTGAAAATCGGGAAATTTGTAAACGTTATATCTTGAAAACTAATTAAAATCGAGTGTATACATTAAAGCTTAATGAATTCGTCTGGAGAAGCACTATTACATAATCTGAAAAAAAATATATGGTTCCATTTAAAAAACAAAACTTGACCATCATATCTCTTAAACTAATAATGTAAAAGATTTTTCACTTTGGCCAAAACATAGGCCCCCTTTTTCCATGCAATGACCATATCAACAATTTTTTGTATCATTAATAGTTACAGAATAAGAGCTCTGTATCAGTTTAAGTGAGACATCCTGTAGGTTGACAGTATTACGGTGAGAAAAAATGAGCCTCAAATTCCACCGCTTTTTATCACAATTAAATCCTAGGAGATTCACAATTCCTTTTTCACATCTCAGAAAGAATACATATCCATTTCAGATCATCCAAAGGTAGCCGTCCGTAACATTTATTTATTTTTTATTTTTTAGACAGTCAGAAACGGTGGATGATTTATTTTTAAGATGATTCATTTTTTTGAACGGCTGTTTTGCATAGGAGTGTCGGCCAATTTTGCACATTTTCGAGGTTTGCGGATACTGTAATAACTTCCTTGCTCTTAAAGATATTCACTTCAAACAGGAGCCACATTAATTTGCATGAAACATACTATATTTTATGTTCAGCACACATTTTGGTCTATTCTGAAAAACCTAATTGAAAATCTAAATTGTAATAGTACAAAATCTCAATTTTAGAATCAGATATTATCTGAGAAAAAATTAAGACTCATCTTTCAGGTATTTTTGGGGTGAAATCTTCACACGAGACTACTTTCTCAGAAAGTTTGAGATCTGTGAGTCCTACTCTTACTTTTTTATAACCCTCTAAATATTGTAATTTGCGTAAAATCGGCAATATTCAAATTGAAATAACTCAAAACGGATACATCATAAAAATTTCAAACTTTCACAAAACCAACTTTGCATATATGTTAATAAGTCACTAAAATTTGATCATTGAGATGAATATGTTGAAATGTGGCTGCGCCATCTATTCGCTACGAACCTAAATCATACGCGTAGCGTTGCCTACGTTTTTCCGTTTGTCTATTCTAACTGCACGACATCGTCTCGCGCGGTGGAAGCGTAGCAAGTTAAGGGCACAGACTCCTTGTGTCATGACCTGTATGCGTGCACTTACACAATCAACGGAAAGCATGCACGTATACGCCATGTGTGAGAGAGACACCCGATTTCGTAGATTCCATTTTTCGTCTCGATAATTGCATAAATGAAATTTTCGCGGGTACACCACACACGGGTAGACTTCGCTACAGGTTGGTCAGGTCCGCTTTAACGCTAATAAACACCATACGTTGAGAAAAATGGAATTTTCGAAACTGTACGATTGAGACAGACGCTGTTGTAAGCAAACAACATGGCTGCCGAATGCTGCGTTCGGCTACATTTTAGCGAATATTGGACGATTTAATCGTTTTTTTACTGATAACAGAGCTGACCAACTTTCCTTGAACTAGCACAATATCACTGAAATTCGATTTTTCACAATTTATCACTTCTGGAAGACGTAAAATGGAATCTACGCTTTGCACGCATCAGACGTCAAATAGACATAAGAATAGTTCACTGATTCTCCGTCAGAGGCATTGATGGTATATTTGACTACGTTATCATCAGGGTCGATAAAAACACAAGTCAGTCGATAAATGTAAATTCGATAAATCAGACGATAAATGTAAGGCATAGTTGCCGTAACGTATTAAGGGGGTAGACTAGGGTAATGCAGCGCGTTGACATTACCGGCAAAAATGGGCCTATTAATGGGTTTACGGGAATCGGTTATTTGTCCTTATAAGAGAACACATAGGGCTGGGTGAGGGCTCATTCGAAAGAGGAAGGTCCAATGCAGGGGGCTCAACCGATGGTTTAACGAGATTGTGTTGATATCTAATAATATGAGTGTCCAAAGTAGAGGAAAAATCGAGAAAATACGCCCGCTGAATCCAAGTGCATTTTAAGTAACTATAACAGTTATGTGACTAAAACGATTTGTTGAGCCCCCTTCATTGAACCTTCCTCTTTCGAATGAGCCCTTATTCAGCTCAAGACCTTTTCATATAAGGACGAATAACCGATTCCCGTAAAAGCATTCCCAAAGACGAGTTCCGCCATTATCTGGATACTACAGAGCAAGTTACGTGACAAATTTAGTTCAGCTAGTAGTTATAAGGTGGCGTCTAAGTAGAAAGGCTGCCGATCTGGAATCGTAGCCAGAATCAAGCGTCAGCTTGATTACGTCACTCGAACTGTGCTACGAAGGCAAGCGAAAAAGGCAACAACGCCCGAACGCTGAGTGAGATGCACTACAGTCATGCTGTCTTTCTCTCATTCTGCATGTCGAGATTGTCCCTTTTCGCTAAGATTTGACTGCCGTCTGCCTGGATTTTTCACAGCATCCCATAACAACCTCGCCCCATTCAAACTATATCGTATTTGGTATCATTTTAATCAGAAAAATTTCACCAATGCGCTAGTAAAAGTTTCACTAACAAAAAGTCAAAAATAAAAAAATTTTTTGATTCAATTAGTATTAGTCACACCGATATGTTTCGGCTCTTTCCTTTGATCATTGGACCTCTCGCTCTCTCCTCCACTATCTGTCCCTTTCTACGTTCACGCTTGGCTGGCCATCGCACATAATCCGAGATTCGACACCTCGGCTGAATATATGAATTGTTGCACATATTCAACTTTTACTGTATAGACGCGAGGTCCCTCCATTTATTAGTTCTAATAGTACCATAGTACTTTTTTATGCAGAATGTTTCAAGGAGTTGACACAAGTAAAAAAAAAATGCAATTCCATTTAAATAAAAAGTGGATTTGCATTTTTTGAATGCATCGTTGCATTCACGAAGAAAATGAAATCACAGAAAAACAGACATTATCATCCCATTGAACTTTTACATAAACAGCTTTTTCCTATCTTTTACCAAGTTCAAGATATAACCCGTCCCAATTGCATGACGTATCCTGTATACTTTTATTAATTAAAAAACATTTATTTAAAAAAGTTAATAACTTTTTCTAAAAATAATTCTCAGATTGCACGTTCCTTCGCTTCTTTAGAGTAGGCATATATTTTTCAGCAGCGAGGAGTGCTACGGTGCGCTATATAAAATCCACGCGTTTGGTCAGTCAGAATTTATCGGAGCGGGACAATTCTATCATTTGGGTTGAAAGAAGGATAGCATGATCACCATACATCTCACTCTAAACGCGCGCCAATGTTTCGCTTTCGTTCTTCAGGCGTATCGTGGCGATGCCTCTGGCGAGATGAGCGTTTGAATGTGTTTGTAAAAATACTTGAGGCGCTGTTGCCTTCCTAGATCGTGTTGCGCGCACGCTAGCTGAGAATTAAACCTTTCAAGTTCGTAACAAAACACGCAAGTGGCTCCACCAGGCCCAGTACGTGACGTCACCGATTCGGGACGTCGGTATTACAGTAGTTTTTTCGTTGGGCCTGGTGGAGCCACTTGCGTGTTTTGTTACGAACTTGAAAGGTTTAATTCTCAGCTAGCGTGCGCGCAACACGATCTAGGAAGGCAACAGCGCCTCAAGTATTTTTACAAACACATTCAAACGCTCATCTCGCCAGAGGCATCGCCACGATCTGCCTGAAGAACGAAAGCGAAACATTGGCGCGCGTTTAGAGTGAGATGTATGGTGATCATGCTATCCTTCTTTCAATCCAAATGATAGAATTGTCCCGCTCCGATAAATAGTGACTGACCAAACGCGTGGATTTTATATAGCGC
Source organism: Osmia bicornis bicornis (assembly GCF_907164935.1). NCBI lineage: Eukaryota > Metazoa > Arthropoda > Insecta > Hymenoptera > Megachilidae > Osmia > Osmia bicornis. The sequence goes on from NC_060229.1 coordinate 8,092,592, forward strand.
ACCGTAGCACTCCTCGCTGCTGAAAAATATATGCCTGCTCCGAAGGAACGGGCAATCTGAGAATTATTTTTAGAAGAAGTTATTAACTTTTTTAAATAAATGTTTTTTAATTAATAAAAGTATACAGGATACGTCATGGTATGATAATGTATATTTTTCTGTGATTTCATTTTCTTCGTGAATGCAACGATGCACTCAAAAAATGCAAATCCACTTTTTATTTAAATGGATTGCATTTTTTTTTACTTGTGTCAACTCCTTGAAATATTCTGCATAAAAAAGTACTATGGTACTATTAGAACTAATAAATGGAGGGACCTCGCGTCTATACAGTAAAAGTTGAATATGTGCAACAATTCATATATGTATTCAGCCGAGATGTCGAATCTCGGATTATATGCGATGGCCAGCCAAGCGTGAACGTAGAGAGGGACAGACAGTGGAGGAGAGAGCGAGAGGTCCAATGATCAAAGGAAAGAGCCGAAACATGTCGGTGTGACTAATACTAATTCAATTATAAAACTTTTTTATTTTTAACTTTTTTTAACCGAAATTCTTCCTAGCGCATTGGTGAAATTTTTCTGATTAAAATGATACCAAACACGATATAGTTTGAATGAGGCGAAGTTTGTTATGGGGCGCTGTGAAAAATCCAGGCGGACGGCAGTCAAATCTTACAATTAGAGAAAAGGGACAATCTCAACATGCAGAATGAGAGAAGGACAGCATGACTGTAGTGCGTCTCACTCAGCGTTCGGGCGATGTTGCCTTTTTCGCTTGCCTTCGCAGCACAGTTCGAGTGACGTAATCAAGCTGACGCTTGATTCTGGCTACGATTCCAGATCGGCAGCCTTTCTACTTAGACGCCACCTTATAACTACTATCTGAACTAAATTTGTCACGTAACTTGCTCTGTAGTATCCAGATAATGGCGGAATTCGTCTTTGGGAATGCTTTTACGGGAATACACTTTTCGTCCTTATATGAGAAGATTTTGATCTAAATAAGGGTTCATTCGAAAGAGGAAGGTTCAATGCAGCGCGGTCTGGTCACCGTTTGAGTCACAGAACTGTTTTAGTGACCTAAAAAATACTTGGAATCTGCGGATGTATTTTGTCGATTTTTCCTCTACTTTAGACACTCATATTATTAAATATCGACACAATCTTGTTGAACCATGACCAGACCGCGCTGCATTGGACCTTCCTCTTTCGAATGAGCTCTCACCCAGCCCCAAATCTTCTCATATAAGGACGAAAAGTGTATTCCCGTAAACCCCTTTTTAGGCCCATTTTTGCCGGTAATGTCACCTCGCTGCATTACCCGTGTCTACCCCCTTAATTTAGAAACGAATGGGTAAGTTTCATTTAAATTGTTTTCAAATTTTTCATCATTAACGTAGCCTCCAATTCAAACGTTTATTAATTATTCCATTTCAAACATTTTTATCTGTTGTTTAGAATCCTTAGAATTTCCTTTTTTATATTATGACAAGCGACAAGAGATTAGGTTCCGTATTCATTCTAAACAACGATTAAAAATGTTTTACCAGTTCAGTTTTTTTATTGTGCTATGCCAACGGGGTACCGAGTCGTTCGTCCGCGACCTACGTCAGGCCCGGTTTTCGTAGCCGACACTGCCGTCCCTGAGACCGCGCGCTATAGGTGCTCGGATTGGTCGGTGTTTTTTGATAATAACAAGAAAACCAAGCCTTAACCAACATTTTGGCAAAGGAAAAAGTTATTAAGGGTCACCTTAACAATCATCCCTCTTCGGCTGTCGAAGTAGTCGCGTGACACCCTGTATATCCTACTAAATATGAAAGGTTCCGTCGCGAACGATACACTCCTTGCAGAATAATATGAAAGAATAGATTTTTTGCGATAACAGTAGTTATTAACAAATTCCATACATTTTTGCTAGTGGGATCATCGCGAATATACTTCCTACTAAATGTGAAAGGTTTCATCGCAATCAGTACTGTGCGTTGCAGCTAAGTTGCCGAGCACCAGCAAACTGGACCGACAGAGGGGCAAGGGGACTGTGCGTTCGCTCCACCTAATCCCCTCCAGGAACCCGTAACTTGAGAAGTCAGCGGTCACATTGCATAGGCGTAAAATTTCCATATTCGCGGAAGATACATTTAACTATATAAACATGCGATTTTTTCGGGATATTAATGGATTTTTTATAATACTCGTTCTTGACAACAGTTATTATTATGCAAAATTTATGGAAATTACATTATGGAAAGTGTAAAAACTCTCCTGTTTTCTTAATAATGTAAACCCCGAATCTACCTCTACGGCAATGCATTCAACTCGCTGCTCGCTATCGCTTCATCTCATTCTGTTTCAATGTCTGTCCTTGGCGACGTTCGTCACGCAATATTTGTGGATGTAAGGGCCTCGGCCAATAAACATGATACGTGAGACTGGAGGCAGGTCAACGAATTTTATTGGACCGCAACTTACGATCTCTGCACAGTAAGTACAATTTTGTTCCGAAATAAGCAACTAGTCAATCCCGAGTTTGTATATACATATCCAGCTTTTACTGTACAGGATTGCCTCGAAACAAGCAACACGTTCGGGTGTGGCCTTACGGATCAGGTAGGCTATTCGGCTCGACTTTGTTCTCGAAACGGGACGATAGAGAACACTTGAAACGAGTGAGAGCTCCGAGGTAGCAGAAAATCATAAAGTGATCGGCTGAGCAAGGATGTTATTTTTTGAACAAGGATAGAATATAGCATGCCCTCCCATTCTTGCACTATTTCGCTTATTTCAAGGCAAATATGCTAGACTGAGAAAGCATTATATATATTCCATCCTTCTTCTACTAACCAATGTCACTGCTCAGTCGAGCGTGATAATTTATTACCCAAAACATGGGCTTCTCACTTTCACGGACCTCTCTCACTGATTTCATTATCCATTTTCGCTTCTCAGCTTACCGACAACTAGAAAGATTTTACTGTACAGTAAAACTTGGATATATGCAACAAACATTGGGACCCAGGCGTTGCATATATCCAGTCGAGGTGTCGAATCTCGGGTTACACGCGACGAGCAGCCAAGCGTGAACGCAGGAAAGGACAGACAGTGGTGGAAAGAGAAAGGTCCGATGATCAAAGGAAAGAGCCGAAACGTATCGGTGTGACTAATACTAATTCAACTATAAAACTTTTTCATTTTTGACTTTTTTTTACTGAAACTTTTACTAACGCATTGGTGAAATTTTTCGGATTAAAATGATACCAAACACGATATAGTTTGAATTATAATTACTTGCTAAAATTGATGTTAAAAGTTGGCGAAAAACAAAGGAGGATTGGAAATGAAAACCGGTTGCGGCGTCGGCTCGGGTTTCAAACGTTGCATATATCCAAGCGAGGTGTCGATTCTGGGCATTTAAACGTTGCATATATCCAGTCTTGGTGTCGATTCTGGGCATTTAATGTTGCATATATCCAGTCTTGGTGTCGATTCTGCGTCCGTACAAATCGTTTGTACCGTGCCGCGTTACCTATTCTACGTTCGTACAAAACATGCGACGTGTTGCATGTTGCATGTTGCGTGTTTAATGTAGGTGTACGGCCTGCCTTATACATATGTAGTCGAGGTGTCAATTCTATATTGTCTATTTTATTATTATTGTTTATTTATTCTATTATCATTCTGTTATCTATATTTATACTGTCATCTTATTCCAATAATTTTGTAAAATTATTACAAAATCTTATCGCGGAATCTTCATCAGTACTTGCACTTTCTCCATACACTTTCCTTAATTTATATTATGTCTCTTTTCGAATCCATGTAATCAGCCCTTATTAACTTTAAAATCCAACAGCAACTGTTGGTGCGTTATTTTTTTTCAAATATATGACAATACATATTATAATGTGCAGTTTTATTATTATTTTAATAAATAAATATAATTCAAATCATATCGTGTTTGGTACCATTTTAATCAGAAAAATCTCACCAATGCGTTAGTAAAAGTTTCATTAAGAAAAAGTTAAAAATAAAAAGGTTTTATCGTTCAATTAGTATTAGTCACACCGATATTACGGTCGGATCATATTACACGGTTTCCTCGCCGAGCGGCTCGGTTCGGCTTAGGGGGATCCCCCCAAGTGGAGGGGATAGCGATGTTGCATATATCCAGGTTTTACTGTAATTGTAAAAGACTTGTTCTCGGATCTATCGCTCTGCAGGCGACTTTAAATAAAGAAGAGGGGATAGCGAGTTGCCTATTTCACGCCAGGAAACACTTGGTTATTTCTCTAAACTGTAGTGTGCATTTAGCAAAGCTGGGCATTATTTGAAATAATCTTCTGATAGAAATTTCGGTTAAATCGAAAATATTGTAGAATAAGAAATAAATTATTTACTTGAATAAATTTTGATCTCAAATAAAAACTTATTCGAAACAAAAATGTCTTTAAATTGAAAATTATTCGTTATTTTTAAATAATTTGGTATAATTCAAGATTTTTATTGAAAGATCCATGAATAGATCTTCATTCAAAGAAACAATTGTTTCTAATTTTTAAATATTTTAAAGTATTGAAAATTTGTTTAAGAAGTTTATTTGAAATAATGCTCAATTCTGGTATTTATTGTAGGTGCATCAAGTGAGATATGATAATTCTAATGAAACCACATCTTGCTGACTTAGGGATATAGAAAAAAAAAAAACATACATGCTGATCGAATTGAGTAACCTCCTCCTTTTCGAAGTCGGTTAAAAAATTAGACTTTACTTTGTTTTTTGATCATACATGAAAGTATAAAATAAATTATTCACATACTAAAAACATTAACATGACGCCCCTGTGTGTGTTAAATAATATTTGTAATAAATTTAATAGTTAAGAAATATTTTAACGTAAAGCTTTTATAATTTTTAAATAAGTAATTGTTAACTTTGAATTGTTTTTTTTCAACTTACCAATGCAGTTTCGTGGCCCATCACCGAATGGTAGATAGCTCATAGAATGTCTAGCTGCAACAGCTTCCTCGCTAAATCTCTCAGGGTCAAATTTCTCAGGATCTGAGAAAATGTTTGGATCGCGTTGGATCCCGTATACTGGAATCCACATTTTAGTACCCTTTGGTATCGTAATTTTGGTCTCCCTAAATGTATAGTTCTTCAGTGCTTGTCGCATTAATACTGGAAATATAGGGTACTTTCTCAATGTTTCTAAATAAAAAATAAAATAATAATAATTTATTACAAACCGTGTAAATCTAAAAGAATTATAATGTAGAAGGATTACTCATGTTCAATTTTAAATGTTAATGGGTATAAAATTTTTAATATGTATATTACAATTTTTTAAGAGTTTAGATACTTTTTTAATATCAAGTGATACAGAAATTATTAAATTTCATCTTTAAATTTTAAAAATACTATTTTCATTCATTTTGTATAAAATTTTTACTCTTTTTATAGAGAATGTGTAATCGGAAAATTGACCATTCAGCGTAAAAAAACGAATCGAAAAGTCTTTAACTACAATATTATTTGATAGTTGTAACCTTTTGTAATTTTTATTAGATATTGATTTGGAATTAGATAAATATCGTAACAAAATGAGATCTTTAAAAATTTAATTAATCTTTAACTAGTCAAAATTAAAATTTTTATATTAATGTAATGTACAGTATCGAGCAAAGAAGGTTTCCCCGGGAAATATAATGATGTCTCAGGCTCCTCAGCTGCCGCCCCTCTCCATATGTGACCCAAAAGCCTCATACATAAGTCAGTGACCTCCAAACACGTGCGTATAAACGTTTACGCTGAAGAGTTTGAATTGATATTTATTTTATTATTCATGTTTCTTAATTACGTACGAAATTTTGTAATATTTATTAATTGTGAGTAATAATATTTTATTTCCAAATAATTTTTAACATTAATATAATCATAATTAAGATTTTAAAAATTTCTGCTTCCCCTATATCCCTATTTCCCTTGTAAATCGATACTGTACAAGCTTAAAGAATATTGAAGACGTGTTACAAAAATGAAAAAGTATTATAATTTTAAAATGTAAATAATTAATTATTTAAATGTAACATTAATTAATGTAAATGTTGGAACGTAAAATCCCCAAAAGTAATTGTAATAAATATTTTCAGCACTAACTTTCTTTGATCACTTGTAAGTAGTAGAAATATATATTCCACGTTAATCTATAATTTCTCCTCTTTTGTTCCTTATTACCAGCAGCTATAAAAACCTTGTCTTACAATTACATTTGACATATTTTAATGATACAAACCTTTGAATACTTTGTCCAAGTACTTCATCTCTTTAACTTGATCGTATGTTAAAATTTTACCATTCTTTGTATCACTCTGCCTAATTTCTTCTCGCAATTTATCTTGTATATCATGGTTTTGCGCTAATTCGTAAAAAGTATTAGCTATAGTCGTTGAAGAGGTTTCGAATCCAGCCACGAAAAAGGCGAATGCTTGAGCGGTGAGGAACGTGTCTGTCAGTTCTGAAAAACACGATAAATTTTGTTTTAGAAACCTAGATAAGGTACAATAATAAGTTCGAATTCATGATAACAAATACAACTTGATCAAGATAAGAAGCGTGAGATGGTCTATCCAGGTGGACACGAACGTGATAACTGATTTAACCCCTAACGGTCATGCTTTCAAATAATAACATAACGATCACACTCATGCCCTGCAATCCCGCGCAGAAAATCGTTCACTTTTCGTGAACTATTTGATATTTGATCTCACCAAATTTCTGGACATATTTCAAGGTCCACTTTACAAGGTCCAATAGTTTGTTTGCATAAAATTGATATTTTACTATGAAAAGAAATCACTGAAAAATTAATTTTTTCCACAAAAATATTTCTAAAATCTTCAATTTTCAATATTTCCGGACAAAAATTTAATGGTATACTCTTAAGGGGGTAGACACGGCACGTGACCTCTCCGATTCGGGACGTCGGTATTACAGCAGTTTTTTCGTTGGGCCTGGTGGAGCCACTTGCGTGGTCCTTTACGAACTTGAAAGGTTTAATTCTCAGCTAGCGTGCGCGCAACACGATCTAGGAAGGCAACAGCGCCTCAAGTATTTTTACAAACACATTCAAACGCTCATCTCGCCAGAGGAATCGCGGCAATACGCCTGAAGAACGAAAGCGAAACATTGGCGCGTGTTTAGAGTGAGATACTATCCTTCTTTCAACCCAAATGATAGAATTGTCCGGCTCCGGTAAATTCTGACTGACCAAACGCGTGGATTTTATATAACGCACCGTAGCACCCCTCGCTGCTGAAAAATATATGCCTACTCTGAAGAACCGAAGGAACGTGCTATCTGAGAATACTTTTTAGAAAAAGTTATTAATTTCTTTAAATAAATGTTTTTTAATTAATAAAAGTATATAGGATACATCATGCAATTGGGACGGGTTATATCTTGAATTTGGTAGGAGATAGGAAAAAGCTGTTTATGTAAAAGTTCAATGGTATGATAATGTTTATTTTTCTGCGACTTCAGTTTCTTCGTGAATGCAACGATGCACTAAAAAAATGCAGATGCACTTTTTGTTTAAATAGAATTGTATTTCTTTCTTTACTCGTATCAACTCCTTGGAAAATTCTGGATAAAAAAGTAGTATTAGAACTAATAAATGGAGGGGCCTCGGCTCCTTCTCTCCTTCTCTCCCCTCGCTACTATTTCCTCTCACTATTACCTATCACCTATATCTAACAGTACAATGTTTAAAAAACTAATATTTCGTGAGATCTCATATTTTTCATAGGTCATACCATTCAACTTTTACATCAATAGCTTTTTCCTATCTCTTACCAAAAAGATATACTTCGTCCCAATTGCGTGACGCTTGTATTTCCAAAAACCTATAGTAAGTTTGTTTTTCGAAACTAATAAAAAATACAAAGAAGCGTTAATCAATATTCTGAGTGAATGCAAATAAATTAAATAAATAAATATCTCATATACAACTTATGTATGTAAACATTTGCAGAATTATTGCAAAGAGGAGGTATATTCTTCTCTTGTTATACTTCCTCTTTGAGCGAGGTTTGTTATGGGCCGCTGTGAAAAATCCAGGCGGGCGTAAATCAAAACTTAGCGAAAAGGGACGATCTCAACATTCAGAATGAGAGAAGGACAGCATGACTGTAGTTCGTCTCACTCAGCGTTCGGGCGTTGTTGCCTTGTTCGCTTGCCTTCGCTGACACAGTCGAGTGACGTAGCCAAGCTAACGCCTGATTTTGGCTACGATTCCAAATCGACAGCCTTCTTAGTTAGACGCCACCTTATAACTACTAGCTGAACTGAATTTGTCACGTGACTTGCTCTGTATTATCCATAAAATGGTGGAACTGGTCTGTAGGAATGCTTTTACGGGATTCGACTTTTCGTCCTTATATGAGAGAATTTCGGGCTGGGTGAGGGCTTATTCGAAAGAGGAAGGTCCAGTGCAGTACGGTCAACTCATGATTTCAATCACAGCACTCTTTTAGTGGCCGAAAAATGCTTCGATTCCGCGATTGCATTTTGTCGATTTTTTCCTCTACTTTGGACGCTTATATTACTAAACATCAACATAATTCCACTGGAACATGAGTTGACCGTACTGCACTGGACCTTCCTCTTTCGAATAAGCCCTACCCAGCCCGAAATTCTCTCATATAAGGACGAAAAGTCGAATCCCGTAAACCCATGTTTAGGCCCATTTTTGCCGGTAAAGTCAACGCGCTACTATTACCCGTGTCTACCCCCTTAAGGTAGGAAACTTTCAGAAAAAAATTGGGTTATTGGGACCTTGAAAAAAACATACTTATTTTTTTTTATACTTTTGTATTATAATTGCAAAACATCATAACAGAAGTTACAATACTGTTCACATCAGCTGTAGATATACATGGTGTCATAGAATTAGGTCGAATCTTCTGGAAGGATGATCGCTGAGGCGAAGCTGAACAACTGTTTCCCTTGCCAAAATGTTGGTTAAGACTTCGTTTTTGAGTTATTAATGAAAAGAACTGACCAATTAGAGTGCGTGTAGAGCGCATTAATCTAGTACTTTAAAACCATAAATGGGTCGCTGTCCTCATGACTAGACAGATGTATATCCTTATCTGTTCACGTGTCTCTTTGGCCGGACGCTGATCCCGGACACTAGAGAATAGGCTACCTGCTCAACTGTCAGCTGTTCGAAAGCAAAACATGCGCTTCGGAAGTTGATATTCCAATTTTCAGTTGCTTATATCTCGAAGACGAAGCTATAGATTGTGCCAATGTGGTGTCACCACGTGTATTCATGACCACCGTTCGAACGTAATCAATAGTCAACGCTCTCGTAATTCAGCCTGCGCCCTACACAAGTTTTAATTGGACAATGTTTTTCGTTAATAATTCCAAAACGAAGTCTTAACCAATATTTTGGTAAAGGAAAAAGTTATTCAGAGTTACCTCAGTAATTATCCCCCCAGGGGATTCGACCTAATTCTAGAACATCCTGTATACATACAGGGTGTCCCACCACATCTGTTATAAAGCTATAACTCCAAAACTATCGGCCGTAGCCAAAATTGTAAATATGGAAATTGCATGGTAAAATAGGGCCCATGTTTTGGCGTGAACGAAAATTTATTTACATTATTAGTGTAAAAGATATGATGGTCAAGTTTCGTTTTTTAAATGGAACTATATATTTTTTTTCACATCATGTGATAGTGCTTTTCAAGACGAATTCATTAAGCTTTAATGTATACACCCAATTTTAATTAGTTTGCAAGATAAAACGTTTACAAATTTCCCGATTTTCAGTAGATACGTTTCGGTTTGAGTGGCAAGTCGTAAAAGCGGCCCTATTGTTGCGGTGTCTTATTCTTTGGGTCTGCTGTTCCTAGCGTAGACACCCGCTGAGGCACTGACCGCTACAATAGGGCCACTTTTACGACTTGCCACTCAAACCGAAACGTATCTACTGAAAATCGGGAAATTTGTAAACGTTTTATCTTGCAAACTAATTAAAATCGGGTGTATACATGACAGGTCAGTGAATTCGTTTTGAAAGGTACTATCAAATAGACCAAAATAAAATATATGGTTCCATTTGAAAAACGAAACTTGACCATCATATCTCGTAAAATAACAAAGTTAACAAAAATTCCTTCACGCTGAAACATGCGCCCTATTTTACCATTCAATTTGCATATTTACAATTTTGGCTACGGCCGATAGTTTTGGAGTTATAGCTTTATAACAGATGTGGTGTGACACCCTGTATACCTCGTACGGTCGTAGCCCGGTTAGTCCGCCTAGTCTGTGTACTATGTAAAAATTTCCAAACCGTAAGAGGCAATGGATAAAATGATCAAAAGCGTCCTTGAACCGATTTTACTTGGCAATGCATCATTCGATAACTCACCAAAAGCATTCACTGTACACTGAGTTACATTGAACTTGTCGCAGTGAAGTTGGCTACAACTCAGTGTACACCAAGTACAATATTGCCTCGAAATAAGCAACTCGCTCGGGACCGAACACTTGCTTATTACGGAGCAAGTATGCTATTTGGCTTTGTTTTTTAGTACGCGTTCGCAATGTTATTAGCCGATATTGTTTTTTAACCGGTTGACACCACCACGAAGTTTGTAATTCCTTAAGACCAATTACGATGTTAAGGATAATAATTCGATTAAGTCTAGGTTAAATATGATACTATATTATAATAAAGTCTGATACAATTGTCTGGAATTGTGAAGCAAGCGGCACGATGCCAATGTGAATTCACTCAACTGTTCGGAGAATCGAAGGATCCCGTTGACTGGAAGTTCAGGTATTATTTCACGGCTCGAATCTGACAAGAGAATGAATCGGTGAGACTAAGTGAGCTGTTTTAAGACTCGTTTTCGAATGAATGTCCGTGTCAAAAATGTCCAGCAAGAAGCCGCAGAGAGGTAGTCCGACGAGGTAGGCGTTGACCAAAAAGGGCCAATTAGTAAACGTTTTGAGTTTAGCTATTGGCGATAGGCTGAACTGTTCAGCAAATCAGCTTGTCGGACATTTCCCATGTAAGCTGCTGGAAAACCCAGCAGGCTGTGATGCACGTGTAAGTCGCCAAAGTTTATGACCCGAACCGGCAGTGACCCAGGCGCGAGCGACAGTCGGCTCAAGAACCTTACGTTTGGGCTGTATCTTTGAGGTATATGGTCAAGTGACCGGTGGTGCCTGAGTATACAGCTTAGATGGACCCCTTAGGGTTTTGTTTGACTTGGTTGATTTGTGCATCACAGCCGGTGCAAAATTAAAAATACCCGAACAAACGATGCTGCCAATAACGATTTGATTGCGGTATGGCGAACTTGGTAATTAATAAGTCGTAAGAGAAAAAGTGGAACGTTATAAGTCCGGCTGATAAAAACATTTGTAATTGTAACGATTGTATCAGAAATTGGCAGCCCTCCTCATGAACTTGCACTATACTGCAGTTCACGAGAGACCATACTTAACTCGCGCCGCTCACTAGGTCCAGAGAGATTTTTAATAACGTGTGTTATTCCCCTCTCCAGTTTGCTTCTTATTATACTTTGCGATCATATAAATGATTGGCAAAAATATATGACGTACGATAACTGATAACCGGTGATGATATTGTAACGTTTCACGATACAATGAAATTCCTATTATTTTTCGAAAAAAAAATGATGTGAACGTAAAGTAAGAAGCAAACTGTAAAGGGGAATCACACACGCTATTAAAAATCTCCCTAGACCTAGTGAGCTGCGCGAGTTAAGTGCGGTCACTCGTGAAACGAAGAATAGTTAATTCGCAATGGATATATTGATTCCCGTTGAATATTGTTTACTTGAAATTATCAAATGGGTCATTAGATTCTAGGATTCTAAGATTCTAAGATTCCAAGGTTCCAAGATTCTGATCGTCAGATTCTAAAATTAAAAAATACAAAAATTCCAGAACTCCAGAACTCCAAAACTTCATAAATCTAATATTTTATAATTTCAAAATTCCCGCATTATAAATTTATAAATTATGACCCATCCCAGAAAAAAATGCTAACTACGCCCGTGGGCACATGGCTATTTTGCCTAGTGGTAAGCACGCCCTGTACTTGATTACAAAATAGAGAATTATAGAGTAAAATAAAAATACTTTTATTCCAAATTACTTACCAACATTTTGTAGTTTCTCAGGATGATTTTTAAGTTCCATGAGTATGTTGATAACATCGGGTCTATAAATATTATTCTCTTTTCTGTAGTTTATAGTATCCACGACCATTTTGGTAAAGAATTTATCGGCACCTGGGGGTTGAAGCAGGTGTCCAATGGTATTGTACAGGAAGGGTAAAATTTCTCTAACGAAATTTCTAATTGTCGCTCGGGTGGAAGGTGCAAGGACACTTCTGCCTATTCGACGGAATTCACTGTCTTCGTTCGAAAGAGCACTCGTGTCGATTCCGAAGACACAATTGCCGATTACATCGGTTGTGAATTTTGCTGATAATTCGCGACAGTCAACCGGCTCTTCTTTATCCACTATTTTTGCCAGATATTTCTCCAAATACATCGAACAATCTAGCATTAAAAGAAACATTTCTTTAAGCTTGCCGGAAGTGAAAACTGGCGAGAGATTTGTTCTTAGTGGACGCCATCTTTCGGGTTCCAGGACAAAGAGATGTTCGGTCAATGGTTCTACCTATTAAGTTTTTTTAACAGAATATTAATAGTATTTGTAATATTATTTGTGTAAAATTTTATGTATGACAATTAAAAGTGATAATCCATTAGTAGTCTGACATAGTTTGATGACATAGAAGTGCAAACTGGTACTAATGGCACATCAAACTAAAGCTTCAAAATGACTACATAAACTATAAATTATCTTTAATATGAACTGCCTATTAGTCAGAGAATCATCTTATTATTTACTGTATACATATATGTTCAAAAATGCGTTAATTTCAACCGTCGCCACGCAAACCGCGACAGCACTCTTCAGCTCGACCGGTCGCCACATTGGAAACCAGCCATCTCAACCAATCAGCGTGCTCGACGCGAACTCTATAGTCCGGCCAACGAAACGAGTCAATGAATGTAAACAAAACAGCGGCGTGATGTTGACGCGATGGATGTTAGCGGCTCTTACTGTTTTTAGCACGAATTCGCGGTGAAATGGCCGATCGTTTTTTGTAACGCGAATTACCACCACCACGAAATGTCGCACTTCCTTACGAGCTTTTACCGTTGTAAGGATATTAAATTGAATGGACACTGAATTATAGATATGTTTAATTCATAGATGTGTTGTACAAATGTCTACGGTTTGTGTATCTTAAGACCTCAGAGGTATCTCAAACAGATATTAAGAAGCTGTGTCGGAGCGTATCGATAGAGTCGTGAAAGCTGACTGTTCGTATGCAAGTTCTGCCTGAGATCGACGAATTCAGTCCCCTCTAAGTCCCCAAGGTAGTTTGCTAGAAGCCGCAGAGAGATAGTCCAGCGAAGGAGGCGTACACCAAAAGTGACCAATTAGTAAACGTTTGGGGTTTAGGCTGAACGGTTCAGCAAATCAGCTCACTGGACACGTCCCATGCATGCCCGTCAAAGACCCAGCAGCTGCGGTGCACGTGGAAGTCTTAAGGTGCGTGTTTGCACAGAACCGGCGATATATCCCAGGCAAGGGCGACTGTGGGCCCAGAAAGCCCTACGCGGGGTTTCATATATGGTCTTGGTGACAGATGGTGCCTGGGAGATAGCGCAAGACGGTTCGAAGCCCCTGTTAGGGTTGGTAGAACTCACAAGACACATGCACGGCAGGAGGTTCGCCTGGGACAAAGAGGAGAAAGTCAAGAAGGTACGCGAAGCCGACCCAACAGGAGGGTCTGGGCCTTTGTGTAGCCCGGCTAAGATTCGTGTAAAAATGTAAGAAGAGCCCGTAAAGGAATATAAATCGCTTGTTGCGAGCTTGTTGACAATAAGAGTGTCCTAAATGAACGTTCTGACTTTACGGGCCTTGTTCTGTAGAAGGTCTATTTAATGTTGGACCTTTTGAAGCTTCATGGTAATTGCTTCGATACGTGACAAAATACCACTCCGACCAGCTTAAGAAGTTTCTAGCAATTTGACAATGTGCTATTGAACATGACTGACCGTGTTTCTAAATTGGTGCAGTGAATTCATCGGTTCATGAATTTACCATTGTTACCATTTTTACCAGGTACATAGAAGGCAAAACGGACGATATCTTACGGTGAGTTTATTGCTCTCGATAGTTAATACCGTACGAATGTTGAAAGCATGAGACTGCTAATATAATTCCGTGATCGGGGTATACTGTGCCGCGTAACACTTACTATTGGCTGTCAAGTGTCGAGTTCAGGGCCAACTTTCGGCGGTCTCTTGCCGTGGGTCCTTGCTTGAGAAACCGTGGGGAACTTACCGTTTTTGAAATACGCACACCGTGATCATAGCAAAATCCCGTATATAGAGTACGCAAAAATTATTTGTCATAATTTTGGGAGATGACTTTAAACCTGATATTATTGTTCCAAAAAAGTAGCTTCTTATTTTTTAGTATGCAAGGATCGATATACCATGAGCCGATCCTGCTTCGCGCCCGAGAATATGTATACATTTACTGACTCGTCTCGTTGGACGGACTATAGGCGATGCCAACGGCTCGTGCCGCCGTGAGGCACTTTTCTCGGCCATTACATATTATCTTGAAATGCACAGCTATGAACACGTGTTTCGTCATTCTCTCAATTGTTCATTTTATTATAAGTAATTTTCACCGAATCATTGTAAAGTGAACGCGGTGTAAACGCCGACGGCCAACTCAATCTCGTAATCCCGATCTCAAAAACCTACATACGTGATTAATATATGTATTCATGTAGTGGCCACTTGTTGCCATAACACGTGGCTTTTACACGTCTCGATTTCGATCTCTCTTCGCGATGCGAGTGAAATTCTGATCGTAGAATCTCAGATACCCTACTTCAATTTAATTAACTGTTTCTTTTTTCGTGTGTATTTATTGTATTGTGAAATAAACCATTTCTTTGTTAAAACTCTCAGCGTTCCCTTCCTCTCACCCCCATCTTGATTAACGAACCACATTCAAATCAATCTTGCTCTCGAAGAATATAGTATATAACAAGAAAATTATCTAACAGTTCACAATTTTGTATTAAGGACATTAATAAAAAATTCATATGGTCATATGTTTAATAAATTTTAAGCTTCAAATTGTTATAATGTAAGTGGTACTTTATGATAGTTTCATGTTACTAAAATTTGTTATATTTTCAAGGTTTTAAAGTTGTACATTGTTCGTTATAATTACCAGTTATTTTGCATTCAAAATGGTAATGAATCGTTTATACAATAATTTTTAACGAACTTAAAGCTTCAAATTGATGTACCACAGGTGCTATTTTGTAATACTTTTATGTCATGAAATTGTGTCAGACATTGTACATTTCAAAATTAGCCATTTGTTTGCTGTAACTAACAACCAACCATTTTATACTAATTGTAAGTTTCTTTTGTGGTACTTTTATATCATCAAATATTGTCAGGCTTTCAAGTCAATGTTTTTTTCAATGTTTTAAAGTCAACTATTAAACATTAGGACCAACCTTGGGGTAAAAAGATAGACCTCGATCTGTAAATAGTGAAAAATCCTTAATGAGAACATCCTTAATCAGGTCCAAGTCATTAACAACAAGCATAGGTGTTGTTCTGTCAAATATTCCAAATACTGGCTCCTCTTTATATTCATCGTACAATTGTTTTACACATTCGCTAATTGATTTTTTTAGAGCAATAAATTCTATTATGTTTCCAAAGAGTAAATGAGGTTTAGGTCCAGGTATCTTATACTTTTTCCAATAATTAGTGACCTCATTGTAGTAATTGTAGATGTAGACAGAGCCAAGCACCAGAGCGATGCCGAGGAGAGTTTGGAAAACGTCTATCATTGTGCATCAAACTTCCCAAATAGCTCTTAAACAGATAAAAGTCAGTTACACGTTATTACAAGATTATAACATACAATATCGTATTCGTAAAAATAAGTAAGTTTTAAATAATGGATTAATATCATGTTCAACATAAATAAATTGTATTTGTCAAAGTTTACGTTAGGACTAGATTTATGGCGAGGGCTGCTAGTTGTTCTCAGTCGGGTCATTTGTACCATCCTGAGTGTCAGACTTCGGATGGTGCATGTAATGCTGGAAAGTGGACGACAATAGGCAGTCCCCCGCTGTAAATGTGACAGCAGATGGCCGGAGCTGCTCTGACCTGTTTGGGAGCAGCCATGACCTCTTTAATAGAAGAAAAGGATAGCATCGACAGAGTGCAGATGATGGAGAGGCTGCACAATGCTGGCAGATTGATGGCGGAACTAATACATAGTCAGACTAAGTAAGTCCAGTATAGCTTTGATTCTGGCTGGTATCGACAGGGACACACGGGCAATGTTGGGAAGCACCAAGCCCGATGGGTTCCTGTTTGATAAAAACCTTGCTGACAAGGTTCGAGAAGCTAGGATTATGGAGAAAGTTGCAAATTCGTTAAAGAAACAATCAAGTTACTCGAATCAGAGATCGTTACCAGTAAAAAGGAATTTAAACGCTGTCAGCCTGCAGGGGAGGAGGCTCGTCCCCTATCAGGCAGGCTATCGAAATCCTCAGGCAGGCCAATACAGGCAAAGACTATCTTCAGGAACAAGCCACAAAATCAGCCGTTCAACCAAAATGCTCAGTTCCAGAGGAACGACAGACTCAGGAACCAGAACCGGATGAGATAAATGTAAGGAAAGTTGCGAGAAGACTAAAGTGGTTTGTGAGGAAGTGGAAAGAAATAACTTCGGATAGGTTTATTTTACATTGTATACAAGGTGTCCGAGAAAGAGTGTTAGTTCTATAAGGGGGTGGTAGCTGGGGTGATTCTGAACAACATTTTCCTTTATGAAAATGTTGTTTGAAGCTTCGTTTTTAAATTATTAAGGAAAAACACTGGCCAATCAGAGCGCGCATAGCGCGCAGACTCAGGGACGGCAGCCTCGACTGCGAAAAATGGGCTTGGCCTCAGTGATGCCAGAACCGTGGGACGTGGGACAAATTTTTACCCTCTCCGCGACGGCCCACGACGTCCCAGTGACGCCCCTTCTGCAGTTGTTTCATCTAACACAAGCGCGTTGTCCCATGTGTCCTTGTGAACTTTGCGGGTTTGGCAGAGTTCGGCTGCTCTCGTCATTTCTACGTTATCGACTTGATGCTCAAGCCGCTAAAGCATGTGGCAGCAGCATCGACGAATCGACAGAATAATATAATTTCGTCCATGGCAATATGGCTGAATTAAGAAACCAGGAGAATCAGTTCGAATCGAATGGATGTAAGGGCCTCGGCCAATAAACATAATACGTGTGACTGGAGGCAGGTTAACGAATTTGATTGGACGGCACCTTAGCTGCAACGAACAGTACCTCTATCGTCCCGTTTCGAGAACAAAGTCAAGCCGAATAGCAACCTGCTTCGAAATCAGCAACTGTTCGGTCCCGAGCCACTTGCTTATTTCGAGGCAATACTGTATTTACTATTAGTCATTTATTTCATTGCAATCGCCCTTAACATATAAAAAGTGGCACAAAATATCCTGGATTTTTAATATTTTTTGATCGGTTGTGTATTCTACATAATATCGAAAATATGTTGAGTTTACTACAAACTACTACACACGATCCGTACAGGAGAATGGTAAAATTCTGATTACTTCAGAAAATAAATCTGTTGCCAGATTTATTAACATTTTTTTAGACAGATAAGT
Source organism: Osmia bicornis bicornis (assembly GCF_907164935.1). NCBI lineage: Eukaryota > Metazoa > Arthropoda > Insecta > Hymenoptera > Megachilidae > Osmia > Osmia bicornis. The sequence continues at coordinate 8,110,471 of NC_060229.1, forward strand.
TAGTATATTCTTTCAGCATAGAATGTGTTATGTTGCTGGATTTTCCTGATTCTCCTGAAAGTGTCTGACGCTGGCAGAACGACACAGCTCGAGCGAGTTCTTGAATGCTGGCGAACGTAGAAAAGGACAAATAGCGAAAGAGAAAGAGGTCCGAGAATTAAAGAGCCCGAAAAAAAACATTTGAGTGAGACAATATTAATTGAACCATAACTTTTTTATTTGTCATTTTTGCTAAATGAAACTTTTACCAATGTAATTGTAAGGTTCTTCTGATTAAAATAAGACCAAACACGACATAATTTGCATTATATTTACTTATTTATTTAAAACCTAATGCACATATATAAAGTAACTATAATTCAAATTATGTCGTGTTTGATCTTGTTTTAATCGAAAAATTTCATCAATACGCTAGTGGAAGTTTAATTCAAAAGAAAAATCAGTCATTATAAAGCAACGAAGCGTAAGTGCAGCATAAGTACATACACAAAAAAACATATGGTTTATAGCAATCTTAACATTTTCTATTGTATTATGGTAATCACTATATTATAGTTTTGTTTCCTTGTTGTATTATAGGAAAGTAAAATATGCAATATCGTATAAGCATGGACCAGGTGCAATAGTTGCAAGAAACCTGATATGTATATAACAAATTAAATGAGGAATAAAATTGTATCTCATCCACCTTTCATTGTAATGACCATTCAGAGAATAAAATTATAATAGTTATAAGGAATAAGAAATAAAACTAACAAACCGTTAAAGATTGAAATTTCTTTATATCCTTACAATTTAACCTAACCAATTTTCCTCGTATGTCTTCGGATTTACGTATTGTAATAGTTAGAATAACATGTATTTCATCTAATTGAAGAAATTACTTAAATATTAATAAAAAAAATATCAAAGAAAGATGCAGTTCAACTTCTTTTTTTAACTGCTTCCCAAGTTAATGTATTTCATAGTATTAATGTATTAAAAATGTATTTTTATATATTAAAAAAACGTTAATGCATTAAGAATCAGAACTGAAACCGTAAAATCGGGATTCGAACTGATTCTCCTGGTTTCTTAATTCAGCCATATTGCCATGGACGAAATTATATTATTTTGTCGATTTGTCGTACTTTAGCGGCTTGAGCATCGAGCCGATAACGTAGAAATGACGAGAGCAGCCGAACTCTGCCAAACCCGCAGAGCTCACACGGACACGTGGGACAACACGCTTGTGTTGAAACAACGTTGTTGAAACAACGGCGGCAGGGGAGTCACTGGGACGTCGTGGGACGTCGTGGAGAGGGTAAAAATTTGTCCCACGTCCCACGGTTCTGGCATCACTGCTTGGCCTAGGTCCGGAACGAACACTTTCGACACCCTACTGATATAGTATGAGTCGTTGGAAAAATACATAAATTGAACTGTTACTTTGACAACAAAATTGCAAATAATTTTTACATAATTTACATATCATTGTAATCACTATTTGTGGTAGGTCAGAACCAAATTAAGAATTTTATAATTAAAAGTTGCTGTTCAATTATTTCAACTGATGAGTAATTTACTAATTAATCTTCATATACTAACAAAAAACAACACAAAATAAAAAATTAGATGTGTTTGACCTGTGGGTCTTGGCTTTGTCATTACTGATTTAAAACATACAGTGAGAGGCAAAAGTGAGTAGACACTGTTCAAAATAGAATACCTCGGCTAAAATTAGACTAAGTAAATTGAGGTTTTTTGAGAAGCTATAAAAATTAATTCGCTAAAATATGTATTTTCATCGTTTTAAAAAATTACAGTTGGAATAATATTATTTGAATATGACAAAAATGATTCTCTATGTTGAGAGTCACTGGGATTAAACAAAGGCCTAGCTCTGTCGCCAGAGTCGATAGGTTTCAAGCCGTACCAGACCTAAGGGTCTGGGGCAATAAACACATTGAAGGCCCGGGGCCGTTATTTCCTTTTTGAAAGTGGGCGCTAGTTTTCCAGCGTGCATTTTCAGAAGGATTCATTCCTTGTTCTTTCGTGACACAGTGAAGACGTTCCTTCCTTGCTCTTTGAATAAAGTCTTATAATTATATTAAAGAACTGTTTCACAATTTATTAAACCCATAACTCCAATACGTTATGGGCCCAGTATCATTTTAATTAATTAGTTTTTTTCTATATAGTGATAATTTTGTGTGTTTTAAACTATAAGGAATAACTATAAGGTGTAATTATAAAGTGATTAAACTAGTATTAAACTATAGTGAGTGTAGTGAAATTAAACTATAAATATAACCGTTTGTGTATTAATAATCGAAGATATTATTTAAGTGACTAAAAACAATGGAGACTGGATCAAATATGAAAAGAAACGTTAAACCGTTCGATGGCGAGAAATATAGTACCTGGAAATTCAGGATTCGTGGACTTTTAACAGAACTGAATGTGATACATGTAATTGATGATCCAGTTCCAGCACAATTAACAACTGAATGGATTCAAGCAGATAGAAAAGCGAAGAATAATATTATTGAATATTCATCAGACTCATATCTGAATTTTGCGCAGACAAATAATACTGCAAGAGAGGTATTGAGTAGCTTAGATGCAATCTATGAAAGAAAAAGCACTGCTACTCAGATAGCATTAAAGAAAAGATTGCTTGAATTAAAATTAAAATCTGATTTACCGTTAATGAAACATTTCAAGGATTTCGACGAATTAATTACTGAGTTAGCAGCCGCAGGTTCTATATTAAAAGAAAGTGATAAAGTAGTGCATTTATTATTAACACTGCCATCCTCTTACGATGGTATAATAACAGCGATTGAAATACTCGCTGAAGATAATTTAACGTTGGCGTTTGTGAAAACAAGGTTATTAGATCACGAAGTAAAATTAGTGAATGAGTGTCGTGATAATAGTCTAAAAGTACTTAGTATTGGTTATAAAACAAAAGATACAAAAAGATATAATCCTAGAACATCAGGAGGGGATAATAGAAATCAGTATCACAACAAAAATAGAGGATCATTTAAATTTAATAAATCGTACGTGAAAAAGTACTATCAATGCGGTAGAACAAACCATTTGCAGAAGGACTGTTATTATTATAAGAGACAACAAAAAAATACCAATAATATTGATGTGAACAAAACAGCACAAACTGTTCAATTGACACAACCATCCACGTCTACAGAAAATTAAAATGCATCAAGTTTCGCATTTATGGTGGGAGAATATCAGCAAGAAAATATAAATAATCACAATAAAATTCCATTTATTTTGGACTCGGGTGCATCAGATCACCTTATCAATAACGAACATGTAGCAGAAAACTTTGAAGATCTACAAATGCCGATAAAACTCTCGGTGGCGAAGAATGGGACGTACATTGAAGCGAAGAAGAAGGGTTCAATTGGTGTTATTACCAACATGGGCATCCAAGGAACTCTAGAGGATGTGTACTACTGCCCAGATGTACCATATAATTTACTCTCTGTCCGAAAAGTTCAACAAGCAGGGATGACTGTAACATTCGATGACAAGGGTGTAAGAATAGGTAAAAATGGGAAAACAATAATGTCAGGTAAGGCCTTGAATAATTTAACTGGCATCGAATTTATACTTGTTTCTAATTTAAAAAAACATGTTGTTCAAGTAATTAGTGCTGAACAAAATGATTATAAATTATGGCATCAACGTTTTCGACATATTAATAAAAATAAATTTATAGAATTAAAAAACAAAGAAATGTTTACTGATATAAAACAAATAGAAAAAGTTGATGTCAACGATAATTTGTGTGAAGCTTGTATTAATGGAAAGCAAGCGCGACTACCATTCAGAAAAGTAAAAGACAAAAGTCACGTGAAACGTCCACTGTTTATAGTTCATACGGATGTTTGTGGTCCAATCACTCCTAGTTCAATTAATAAAAGAAATTATTTTGTACTCTTTGTTGATGAGTACACTCATTATTGCGTCACATATATAATCGCTCGTAAATCGGATGTATTTTCTGTTTTCCGAGATTATGTTGCAAAGAGCGAAACTCATTTTAATTTAAGATTAGTAAACTTATATTGTGACAATGGTGGAGAGTATTTGTCAACCGAGATGAAGGAATATTGTATTGAGAAAGGTATTAGTTACCACCTAACAGTTCCACGAACCCCACAATTAAATGGTGTGTCGGAGCGAATGGTAAGGACAATAACTGAAAAGGCTCGTGCGATGATAGTAGGGGCTGGTTTAGAAAAAGTTTTTTGGGGTGAGGCTGTCCTTACTGTAACATTTCTAATAAATATAACTCCAACTAAGGCTTGAAAAGAGTCGAAAACACCATATGAATTGTGGCACAATAAGAAGCCTCAATTACAGTATTTAAAAATTTTCGGTTCGACAGTTTATGTGCATAATAAAACTAGGCAATCAAAATTCGAAGAAAAATCATGGAAAGGTATCCTAGTTGGGTATGAACCGAATGGGTATAAAGTGTGGAATGTGGAAGGTGGTAAATTTGTTGTGGTTAGAGACGTTATTGTGGATGAGATTAATTTCTTGCAATCTAGGCCTATAATAATACAGTCTAAAGGGGTTAATTCTGAAAACTCTCATGATAAAACTGATTTGGTATCGAGGCCTGTAGAGGTACAAATTGAAACTGATTCACCTGACATGCAGTCAAAATCAGTAGAGTCTAATAAATCTGATAGTAATAAATCAGATCTATCGAGGTTAAAGACTGTAGAAGTAAATAAAAATAACGAATTAAGTCCTGGACTTAATAAATCTGTAATTGAAACAGATATACAAAGCTCTTCATCTTGTAGAATTCAGAATAAAAGACAAATATCTCCGGAACCGAGAAGGAGTGATAGGATCAAACAACGTCCACCTATTTCTTAATGAGATTGATGAGCAAAATGATTATATCATGAGTGCTCAATCTCTTGTGTGCAAAATTCCTGTTTCGTATCAGGAAATTAAAAATAGGGATGATAGAGTTCAGTGGGAACGAGCAATTGAAGAGGAAATTAATTCTCTTTTAGTTAATAATACGTGGACACTAGTACCAAGACCTAAAAATCAAAATATTGTTGATTATAAGTAGGTATTTACTATTAAAAATGATGAATACGGAAACCCATTAAAATATAAAGCTCGTCTTGTTGCACGAGGTTTCAGTCAACAATATTTAATTGATTATAATGAAACGTTTGCACCTGTTGCAAGAATTTCAAGTTTTAGATTTGTTCTGGCATTTGCTAATCAGTATAATTTATTAGTTCATCATATGGATGTTAAAACTGCTTTTCTGAATGGTATATTGAAAGAGGAAATTTATATGCAAGTTCCTGAAGGGGTTGATAATAAACACAATCAAGTTTGTAGACTAAATAAAGCAATATATGGGTTAAAACAAGCAGCGAGATGCTGGTTTGAGATTTTTGAACAAACAATTAAAAGTAAAGGTTTTAAAAATTCTTCTGTAGATAGATGCATATATATATTAGATAAAGGTGATATATCGAAAAACATATATGTGGTGCTTTACGTAGACGATCTTGTAATAGCAACAGCTGATATTGAAATAATGGAAAGTTTCAAAAATTATTTAATGAATAGATTTAAAATGGTAGATTTGAAAGATATTAAGCTATTTTTAGGAATGAAAATTGAAAGAGATGAAAATAGTATAACTATGAGTCAAAGTGCATATATTCAAACAATTTTAAATAAATTTAGTATGTCAGAGTGTAAACCTGTGAGTACACCTCTTGAAAGTAAACTAGATTATAAAGCATTGAATTCCGATGAGATATATGAGGCCCCTTGTAGAAATGTTATCGGATGTTTAATGTACGGAATGCTGTGTACCAGACCTGATCTGAGCACAGCTGTAAACATATTAAGTAGATATTTAACTAAAAACAACAGAGAACTATGGCAATGTTTAAAGCGGGTACTTAGATATCTGAAAGGATCTATACATTTAAAATTAACATATATCAAGGGTGATTACAATGATCTTTTATGTGGTTATGTTGATTCTGATTGGGGAGGAAATGATAGAAATGATAGAAAAAGTATCACCGGCTATTTATTTAAACTTTTTGAACGATGTACGATATGCTGGTCTACTAAGAGACAAACATCGGTAGCTGCCTCATCAACGGAAGCTGAGTACATGGCTCTCTTTGAAGCAGGCAGAGAGGCAATGTGGTTAAGATCATTAGCGAAAACTATTGAAATAAATATTTCCGAACCAATCACAATATATGAAGACAACAATGGATGTATCAGTATTGCAAACAATCCAACGAACCACAAAAGATCTAAACATATTGATATTAAATACCATTTTTCCAGGGAGCAAGTTGAAAATAATATAATAAAATTAAAATATGTTCCAATAGGTGATTAATTAGCAGACGTATTAACGAAACCGCTACCTGCAGTAAGATTTCTTCAGCTCAGGGATGGAATGGGATTGAAATGAAATAATAAACATACCAATTATGATTAATATTATATACAGGGTGGCCCACATAACTCTTAACAGCTCAATATCTCGAAAACTATGACATCGATTTTAAAGTTCTTGGTCTTAAATTGCATGGATCTGAAGGGCCTTTCTAACTACATAAACATGAAGTGGCCACCCCTTGTTCTTTAATGTGGGGCGGGGGTACCTTTATAATTTTAAATGGAACCCCTTATAAAACGTTACATATTTAGATTCTACAGGAAAAAACAAGTAAATTTTGCCTGAAACATTTTTTTGTCAGATATTTCCATGATGAGATTATAACAGTTTGAAGTTTCGACTTGGACATACGTCTCATCTATGTCCATAGGACCTTCAAGACGGATGTTCCTAGGACATACGAAATGTTCGCCTTACGGACGTCCGTAGGACCTTCAAGACGGACGTTCCTAGGACATACGAAATGTTCGCCTTACGGACGTCCCTAGGACTTTCAAGACGGACATTCCTAGGACATACGAAATGTTCGCCTTACGGACATCCGTAGGACTTTCAAGACGGACGTTCCTAGGACATACGAAATGTTCGCCTCACGGACGTCCGTAGGACTTTCAAGACGGACGTTCCTAGGACATACGAAATATACGTCTCACGGACGTCCGTAGGACTTTCAAGAGGGACGTTCCTAGGACATATGAAATATACGTCTTGTGGACATCCCAAGGATGTTCAAAATGGACGTTGGACTTTCGGACATAATCTGGACATGAAACGGACGTCCCTGGGATGCACGGTGCTATCTGGGTCTATATTTATTGAATTTTATCATTGTCCGTACTCTATAAATTGTAGATCGACCTATAAACAGATCTGATAGTTAATCTTTTGCCAAGAAGAAATTAATCTGCAATTATATATTTGAGATATTTACGATTTCAATCAGTCATCACGATTTTTCGAACATCCATTGTGTTGGCGCTTTGATAGTCATCATCATGTTTACATAAACTGTAATGTCCACAAAATATCAGTACGACAATCAAAATACTAACACCTGAAAACATGAGAAAATAGTAGCTGAATTTACTTTTTATGAAACATTTTATAACATTGTATAAAAGGTCCGAAGATCTTGTACTCTTCCTGCCACTATTTAGTGACTTCTGATTGGTATTTATATACGTGATGTTATAAGGAAAAATCAAGGCACAATTTAAGTAATCGGTTTTCTTACAGTTAGTTGTACTTGTTGCTTTCCAAAATGGTATCGTGTTGGTGCGATTCAATTCTACAAGTATTAATCTACAAGTATTACCGATGACGTTACGTCATCTCCGATCTTACGGTAATTCTATTGTTATATTGCTTTATATCTAGCATGGTTATAGTTGTATTAGCTTTAAGATTATGAATATAAATAAGTTTAGTTTTAAATTTACAATTGCATTTATTTTATTCTGTGTGTGCCTCCAACTCTAACATATCGACTTTGAAAGTTCTACATTAGCAAATGGAAATAATAATAAAAATATGGAGAAAAATATAAGCTATTAATTAATAAATGTTTACATATTATAATATATATTAAAAATGAAAAAGCATCCAACGTATAATATTTAAAAAATAGGCTACTCACTTCACTGTTTATTAGACTTTACATGAAATCATATTTTATTAATCACAGTTAAGGAAGCAAGTATTTAGTAATTATTTATAAAAGGGTTCATTAGTTTTAATGAGTTTTAAATACGTTGTTGCGGTCAATATTTTAAACAGTTTAACATAATTATCGCTCGGCCTTAGTTTTCAAATTTTTTACAAAAATATTTGATACTTTACACGTGTGCAAGATTTGTATTATTATGGGTTAAGTATAGGGTGTATCACAATCGTTGAAAATATCACATATGATATTTAGTATATCTTGGTGAATATCTCGGGAACCAATGCCGAGTGATCTATGGAGGGTCCTCTTGAACAACTGTTCTTAGACCATGTTCTTACGTGGCAAAATTGAATTTAAAATTCGACCAAGTACACATGTACTCGGTTATCCCCTACTTGGACGCGTTCAGTACAGATCTCAACGGAATATCAACTCAATTTTGTATACGCCAATATCGATGTCGCATCGGTACGTTTTGATAAGTAATATTTTTGGCACTTAAGTGATTTCGAAATTAGTGGTTAATTCAATAAAGATCATAACAAGAATGTTTTTTCCACTATCATGTATTCTTACACCACGGTAAACTTGTTAATGGAGATGGATATTGTTCATATTCACGAAATAATATTTATCAATTTGTAATACATTGTAATATCTTTTAAATTAAATTTAGCACTTTTATTTATCAATTGAACCAATACGCCGAGTGACAGTACGAGTGCAGAAATTACATTTCGAAATATTTCAAAAAAGAGCTTGTATTTTCGGGTGTTATTGAAAGGGTACAGCCGGGTAAGGTAAGCAAAATGGCCCTTGAACCAAATTAAATTCAGAATGCGTGATTCGATAGCATATCAAAAGAAAATACTGTACACCAATTTTCAACCCTTTATCTTAACCAGGGGGGTAGTGAGGGGGGGGGGGGGGGAAGAGACATCAGATCGTGCTCCATTTCTTCTATTTAATAACATCCGAAAATTCTGAAAAAATTCTGATACACTACAAACACGGTAGCGCATATTAGGGAATTTTTTCAGATTTTTTCATTACAAATCCTAGTTGTAAAAAATGAAAAACCGAACAAACAATCTGAAGAAACGCGATTTGTTATTGAAAATGTAAGAGCACTACTTTTATGTTACTGTGGGAATAACATATTAGTATAACTATTACTCTTGAATTTTTTCAGATTTTTTGTTGTGGTGCAACGTAGTTAAAAAAATCAAAAACCATATATTTCGCATGAAAAAGAAACTTCTTCTTTGAATTTTTATTTCCTTTTAGAATATGAATGTGAATCCATTTAAAAGTACTTAATACATATTCTAGAAAAAACAGAAAATAAAAATTCGAAGTAAAAGTTACTTTTTCATGCGAAATAATTGGTTTTTGATTTTTTTAACTACGTTGCACCACAACAAAAAATCTGAAAAAATTCAAGAGTAATAGTTATACTAATATGTTATTCCCACAGTAACATAAAAGTAGTGCTCTTACATTTTCAATAACAAATCGCGTTTCTTCAGATTGTTTGTTCGGTTTTTCATTTTTTGCAACTAGGATTTGTAATGAAAAAATCTGAAAAAATTCCCTAATATGCGCTACCGTGTTTGTAGTGTATCAGAATTTTTTCAGAATTTTCGGATGTTATTAAATAGAAGAAATGGAGCACGATATGATGTCTCTTTTGCCCCACCTCACTACCCCCCTGGTTAAGATAAAGGGTTGAAAATTGGTGTACAGTATTTTCTTTTGATATGCTATCGAATCACGCATTCTGAATTTAATTTGGTTCAAGGACGATTTTGCCTACCTCACCCGGCTATACCCTTTAAATAAACGTCCACATATGCTTGACCAATGTTACATTTTTTTTATTTTTCATAAACTTGCCATAATTAAAACAAAACCATGGGACTTGCAGTATTTTTTAATTCAACGGTTCAATTTCTCTACTTCTGAAAATCTTGCCATCGTTGACGGGTACAAAGTGTACCATGCTGAATTAAAGAATTGCGGACAGGCGACAACGTATGAAGTTCTTCGTTGTAGCTCCTTCGTTATGAATTGTGACAATTCAGCTAGTAATTCCGAAGTCGATTAAGAATCAACAGTATTGTTTATCACAGCATGCTATATCAGCGCGATACCCGTGTATAAAGAGATAAGAGTTGTTGATACTCCGTCAACATCCGTATTGAACGCGTTTCGGCACGGAAGAGCCGATAATACGTGTGAATTTAATCAAACTTCAACCGCGACTTTTTCGAAAACAAAGCACATCATTATAACTACTTACCTATGCAAGGGTTTAAATGCCAATTGCCACGTCCATTGTTCTAAAATTCCGAAATTCAAAAATTTTGAAACATTATAGCTAATATCCATATCCAAAAGGTTGTGTATGGTATACGTTATGACACGTTGTGACTTTTATTAGTTCAACTATTAATTTCGAAATCAATAAAATGCCAAAAATATTGCTTTGCCACAATTTTAATTTAATTGTATATGACATATTACAAGATTTTCATTATACAAATTTTACACTGTCCCTTTGCACATTATTTTTTCAATATATGAAACTCTTTCGTTTAAACATTACACAGTTAACTTTAGCTTAATATTCTTGTACATGTTGCGTAAGTTTGGATCACGATTCTCGCTATCTATGTTCCCACTATTTTGATACTTTCAACTTAACTTAATCTATATAAATACCAGTTAGAAGCCAGGAAATAGTGACGGGAAGAGTACTAGGTCTTCGTAACATTTTCATGATATAAAAAAGTTTATAAAAAGTTAATTTAGCTATTATGATTTTTCGGGTTTCCAAGGTATTGGTAATTTGATTGCCGTACTGACATTTAGTAAACATTACAATTTATGTAAACATCATGATAACAGTCAAAGTATCTATACTGCAGGGAACAGCCAAGTACATGTGCACTTAATCAAATTTCAAACGCAATTTTTCTCGAAAACGAAATCTCAACCGGAAAGATGTTAATCTTTTTTTCTTACTTATTTTTATGTACAGAATGTTCTATTTGAGGTGAATACGTTTGTGTTGATCATATCTCTACAAAATATAGTGATAGTTAATTCTGTATAACATTTAAAGTTTTATATTTACATTCTTAAGTTAAATAGTTTATAGAAACTATTACATATTGTATACTGCATTTGAAAGCAATAAATGCAGACTTAGTACAGTAAATCCTCTTCATTGTCCACATTGTCCCTATATTGCTCTACCCACATTGTCCGTCCGTATCTTCCTACGCCTATGGAATCAGTCACGCAACAGGGACATGGATTCTTTGATGAGAGTTCAGAGCTCGGTAGTTTATAATAAAGCAATATAATTTTATTAATTTTACTTTCTTTACTAACAAATATGGATCATATTTACTTATTTTATATATAAATTCATATATACAAATTTTTTTTGTCCATATAGTCCAAATTATTTTAAGCTTGGTCTCATTTTAATCAAAAAATTGTACTAATATGTTAAAAAAATTTGCTTCCAGAAAACTTAAAAAATAAAAAAGTTTAACTGTTGTTTTTGTTATAGCATTGTTGCATTTGTGTTAGCATATCGATAGGCTGGCATTTAAATTTTTCGGCTGTTACGGCTCTCATTCTATCCTTCTCTTTTACGACTCGTCGCCAGCGATCAGAAGCAGCCGCAAGACTCGAGAAATAGTGTCTTCTCTACCCATATTGTCTACTTTCGCTTCCTAGCTTAGAGATAATGTGGGAGGATTTACTGTATTCCTAGTTACATGGTTCAATTCAAATGGGACTGCCCGTATAGAATCGCCTGTATCGAAACTTGACAAATTTTCAACTCCTACAGTCCTCTTGGTGGCAGTATAACGAGAGTCTGTTGTATAGGAAAAAGTTATTTAGAATCATGCCCGCCGTCCCTCAACATATTTCAAGGTTATTGAAATCAGTAAGGTAGTGAGAATGCCCTTGTGTAAATATTTATAAAATATTCTACATAAAGTATTAAAACATTATTAAATAACAGATAGTCCAACAACAAATTTTTATTTTCTTTAATACTACTCTATAACCTTGAAGAACCCGTACCTTGAATTTAATACAATTTCTTTTTATGTTCAAATAATAAAAAAAATTTGCTCATATCCTTTTTCTGATTACTTAGTTATTTAAAATATATTTTAATTATTTATTTATAAGTACCAGTGCGTTTGGTACGAGTTAGGATACGTGATTAATTTATTTATAATTAACAATTTATCAATTGTAGTAAATGCAACATATATTATACATAAAATTAATGTAGAATATTCTCCAATAATTTTGTTTTTAGAAATTGTTGAAAATCGGTCAATAGCGGGCAAACTCCAGATTTTAAATACAGGGTGTCCCAGAACTGAGGTAGGAGCCGAAGAGGGATGATTGCTGAGATCATTCTAAACAACTTCTTCCATTGTCAAAATGTTGTTTAAGGTTTCGTTTTCGTGTTATTAACGAAAAACACTGGCCAATCAGAGCGCGCCCTTAGCGCGGGCCGAACCACGAGAGTGTTGGGTATGCTCTGCGTTCAAACCGTGGTCGTGATCAAGTGCATCGGCACCACGTCGGTGTAATAGGATTCGTTGTTCATGAGCAATCAATAATTCAATACTATTATTCCTTTCTTTTTTTAATTCATTATTCGATACAACTTTTGCTCAACGAATCCTATTATACCAACGTAGTGCCGATGCACTTGATCACGACCGCTCGGAGCATACCCAACACTCTCGTGATTCGGCCCGCACTAACGGCGCGCTCTGATTGGCCAGTGTTTTTCGTTAATAACTCGAAAACGAAGCTTTTACCAACATTTTGGCAAAGGAAAAAGTTGTTCAGAATGACCTTACCAATCATCCCTCTTCGGCTTCTACCCTGTATAAACCGTTTCTGACTATCGATCGCGACGCCACAGGTACTAGACGAGAAGTTCAACGTATTACGGATGATCGCACATGTAGAATGTAAAATGTTATTTCGAACAGTTATTGTTACACTAAAATATATATGGTATATATATATATATATATATATATAGTTTATTAAATAATAAAGTGCTGTCTTTGGTAAAATGCAGACATTAGTGGGTGGCTTCTTTTAAATTCCCAACAGAAATATATAGAGATGCAAAGTAGAACTATATTGTTAATTCATAATTAGCTGAAGTAAATTGGTTACAAATTATATAAAGTATATCTGATTTTATAGAATATTTATAGTTCACTAAAATAGTAAATAATTTGAAAATCTTTTATATATATTTCTTATTGCTTATTTAATTTATATTTTCATAATTAGACATCATTTATATTAATGAAAGAGAAATTACTAAGATACGATTTAGACAATGCTCTCTTAATAATATTTATACCAAAATATTTTCACTAATAAACAATTTCATTGACAAATGTAAATTTCTTATTCAACTAATTATTCTTTAGTTTGAATATTAATTAACAATATTTGACACATATCGTTCAAAACATAATTAATAAATTTTTAACAAGTTAATAAAACAATATAATAAGCATAACAATATTAAAATCAACATCATAACCTTTTATTTGAAAATTTTACTATAATTTTGAAATACAATAAATTGAAAAATAAATAAAATTAAAAAATTAAAATAATACATACGTATTTTCAGAACTGCATACAAGGCACCATTAACTTGCATAAAAGTTATAATGTACAGCCTTCAAAAATCATTGGCTCACAATGAATTGATGAACCGTGGATATTTTGTTAGGACTGTTTGATCTCACGTTTGAGTGATAACTGCGACTAAAAAACGGTTCCCGTGCTTTTTTGTTAGGAATCAGACCTTATCATCAGAAGCTTAGGTAGTTGGTAGCTACGATCAGATGCTGTATTATGAAAGGGGAATCACATTAATATCGTAACAAACTGTAATTAATTGTTCCTTGTAATACAAAGGACATATTATAGACGGACGAATTGTACAATCAGTTAGAGAATGATTCTACATACAGTGTTGTGAACTAATTTTAAAATTCCTCGTCATATTACTACAAATAAAGAAACAAAGGACGTTCAGATACTTAATTAGTTTATTCATAAACAATTCTTTTGATTACTATGTAGTATCCAGGTTGGATGATTTAAATGAGAACCACTGGCATAGCTAAAATTTTTTCCTGCGATGGGCCAGGTAAAGAGTTTAATATTTTGCATTTTACAAGATTTAATGAGAGAATTTTACAATATTAGAATTGGAGAGCTTAAGAATTTTACAATTTTATAATTTTGGAATCTTAGAATATTAAATCTTGCAATCTTGGAATCTTGAAAGTTTGAAAATTTAGAACCTTAAAATCTTATTGTTAGAATAGTGAGGCGGCAGTTCACACGGGAGGGGGGAGTACACCAATGACGGCAATCGTAAAATATTTTAATGACCTTCATTTTAAAAATATCAAGAGGGAGACGGATTCAACCGACCAGTTAGGAATTATTAAAATAGTATTATTACTTTTCTCACCTAAGAAATTTCCAAATTATTTATCCTCACTTATGCTTTCAAGATTAATACCGAAGAAGTGATTTTGGTTTAATAGAGATATGTATTTAGGAAAAGGCTTTAGAAATGAATTATTATGTATGAAGGTACAGTGGCTCGGAAAAGTATTCGGACACTCTTTAAAACAGAATACCTCATTTAAAATTGGACTAAATGACTTGAGGATTTTTGAGAAGTTATACAAATTAATTTACTAAGATATGTGCTTTTGTCGTTTTAAAAAATTACAATTTGTTGAAATTGTGAAAGAAAATAGTGAAGGATAATTTTCCAACTTTTTTATGTGAGCCTATAATGAAAATTTAAAATATGTCTTTCGTAAATTCAAATAAATTATGTGCGCTGTCAATGCACTTAGAAATTATAAGTAATTAAAATTTCTGAAAATCGCAACTTTTCACATAAGAACGTGACTAGTTCCGTTATTAATTTGTATAACTTCTCAAAAATCCTCAAGTTATTTGGTCCAATCTTAAATGAGGTATTCTGTTTTAAAGAGTGTCCGAATACTTTTCCGAGCTACTGTATATATTGATGGTTTTGAATTCTCTGAAAAAAATTACCTTGAAAAGAATAATCTTATCGTTACATGTGTCCCTTAAAGTAGTATAATTTTGTCCTGAGAACTTCTTCCATCAAATTATAAATGATGCAATAATTATGTAAATTACAAAATTAAATTATAAATAATGGAAATATTTAGGTGTTCCTATTTAAATGGCTCATAATGGAAATAAATAAGGCTATAAGTGTCAAAACTAAATTTCTGAAGAAAACAATTTTTTGTTTACCAAAATATTGTGTTCTTTTTTTCATTTATTAGAAATGTTATCAACTATAACAAGACTTTCATAAGTAAACTTCCATTTTATGAAAAAAAAATTTTTTTTTAAATGGCACTTGTAGCCTTTTTTATTTCCACTTTTAATTACATTTTTTTTGTAAAGTATAAACAAGATGCCAAATAAAACCGAACTGTTTCTTTAAAAGGAGTGTATATGATACATAGCTTGTAACTGGAAATAACAAAAAATATCAATATTGTGGCGTGCATGTGTCCGCACGATCGGCGGATCCCGTGACTGATCATAACCGGAAGGGGAAAGTCGTCGGTTGATCTCACGCCATGTGTTCAACGTGCGATTATAATGCGTTTTTTTTTTCTTTTATTAGTTTTGTATTTTTCCTTTTATAAATATATTATATATACATAATCTAAATTCGATGTGTAAGTTTCATCCACGCAAACCCACAAATATAAACTTTAAAATATATTCATTTTTAAATTCTTTAATTCATGATGCTAATTCAGTATATATAATCCCTGGATTTTGTTTGATAAAAATTTTGCATCAATTTAATTTATTTCATTGAGGTCGACTTAAACGCTGTTTATCTTGTTGATCTTTTGAGTATATGTGAATCGCTCATTTGCCAAATCGCTTAACTCCAAAAAACAAAAAGTGGAGGAATTGATAAAGTATAAAAGATTAAGCATTAATCAAGTACATTAGTACTGAAATTTTAAATGATTCAGAAAGTGGATTTAATAACTTTGGTCTGTAAACGATTTATATATTTTGAACTGTAGACCTTTCTATATGGAAAAGAGTCCCTCGTTGCCTAGGGTCCGTTTCGTTTCAGGCTTGAAGCGCATAGACTACATAGAGAACCGTTCTGTTTCATTCTATGCGCGCATCAGAGCGCACAGAATTCCCCAGATTCCCACCACTTCTCGCGCATTAACCGTGCATCAGCTACCGCAACTCATTGTCAGACCTGAAGCGTTTGATGTGTAGTGGATGCTTCCGCGGAACATTTAAAAAAAGTTTGTTCTTGCAAGAAGATGGACAGAAGATGAATTGAATTTCCAGTTATTTTGTCGGTAAAAACAATCTCTCCCCGCGTTTCGCCAACTATTAATACTAAATAAATTAATTCCAAATCAAAATTTACAAAAATATCTTTCAATTCATCTTCGCGGTCACTGATATCAGTAGTATCACTCAAATCAATACAATTGTTCAATTCTTCTTTTTCAATGTTCTTATTTAACAAAAATAACGTTAATGTAGATAACGTTTTGTCACCTATGTAAGCAGCCATTTTTGATTCGCATCAAATGTATAGAAAAGTGTTCCGTTTCCTAGCGCGCATCATCACGCATCATGCGTATTAACGAAACGGAATGATATCAATGCGCGCATCACATTGAATGCGATCCATGCGCTTAATGCGTGAAACGGAATGGATCCCTAGTAGCCAAGGACAATAGTTACACCGCCCGCTATCTATAGCAGGCACGTTCACCTGAGTGCGCCTTACGGGCACCTGAGTGCAGCCGAACTTGCGACGGGCGTATCTATCTACACTGCTGCGATTGTCAATCAGTAATGGGAGGCATCATCGCGACAATAGGCCCATCAGCACATTTTATAGTTTACACGGAAATCCTGAACGTTCTTTGTCCTATACACGATGCTTTCATGTAGACACATTAGAGTTGTAAATTGGATTAAGAAGTGAAAGATTCAGGTGCGTGATTTCGATAAACTTTGGGATATACCCCATTATGTATTACACCCAACGACTCACTCGAAACGAAAATATACCTCGAGCTCGTAGCAGTGGAAGTATAGGAATTGGTAGGCGACCGAGCCCGATTAACTATTTACTGAAGATCTTCGGTCTAGACGCACACGTTTGCCATTTTTATAAGAAATTTTATCTGCGTAAGAACGTTGCGTTTAATCGAAAGCGGCGAACACATACGATGCGACATATGCGCCAGATGCATGTAGGAAATTCCACGTTAAGAAGATTAAACTATTGCTATTCATTGTATTAGTATGAATAAGTCAGACGTATATAGAAAATTCCACATTAAGCATAATATTTGTCCAATAGACTGCAGAATTTTGCCTTATCCACTGAAGATTTTTGAAAAATGAATGTTGATATTTGTAATTTTCCACGTTTATGTATTGTTTTATATGTACACTCGCGATGAAATCTACCTTCCCACGGAAAAGTGGTGGTGTCCTAGGTTCTCGCCCTTCCCCGTAGACGTCCCCGGAGAGAATGACAATGTAGATGAGAGGAATAATAGGAGTCAGGTTGTACGTAAACGTTTACGCGGAAATATTTAGATTGATATTTATTATTCATATTTCGCAGTTGTATGTATACTAAATCTTATAATATAATTGCAGGAAGCGCATTTGTCAGCGTTTGACATATTTATAATAATATAAGAATAAAAGAATGAAAAATGAAAAAAGCGGTAATAAGGAATAAAATTAAAAACTTATATCTACAAGTTAGAAAAAAATACTATGAACGATATTACAGAAGAAAAAAGAAAAGAAATATAAAAGCAACAAAAATAAAGAACATTCAGTATGGTAGAATATTGCAGATCGCAATTTGCAGCTGGTGATTCGATAAACTCGATAAACGATTTTCCTATGACAAGAGAAGTACACAGCACAATAACATCTACTAACGAATAGCTTTCGCTTTCATTTGGAATTTGGACAAACAAATGCTAGAATGAAAGACTACTGTTGTCTAATGCAGGCATGGACAACATCTTTCGCGCCGTCGTAACTACAGCTCATGCAGCTCCCATGCGCTCCACGCGCTACACTGATTTTTAGTTTATTTGCATACGTTCTAACACAACAATCGACTTGAAAAAAATATATGTTATAGATAAATGACTAATACATATATGTACAAAGTATGTTTGTGGTGCCCGAACGATAAAGCATTTAGAAAAATTATTAAAATAAACATTATCTTTTTTCAAACATTTACAATAAACAAATTTACGAAAATAATTTTTTTTTTAAATAGATGACAGATGCATGTACAACATATTTTTTTCAGAATTTTCGAACCAGTAGTTTTTTAAATAAAAAATATTTTGTAAAATTCTTTATTGTTAAAACGGTAATGCATAAAAAATAATGCATATTTCTGGTTAAAAATTTAAGGAAGTTATATACATATCTAGAAGTAATATCTAGCCAAAAATCAAACAAATCCGTTTGGGGGCACTTTTCATATGCATATCCCGCCAGACCCTTTACTTTTATTTGCGAGGATAAGTCTGACAGAAGCAGCGTCCTAAAGAGAGATACGGAGGAGCCTGGGTGACTTGCCAGCCTTGCCTAAACGGGAAACATGGATTGAAGAGTAATCGGTCGGTTAAATGCAGTTTAACAAAGTCCTGGCAATGGAGATGTCCTGGTTATGTGCAGCCTGAAGAGAGCTGGAGCCAGTGACGGAAGGCTCAGGTAACCCATGAACAAGAATATTATTGGATCGCGCTTCATTTTCAGCAATCTCAGCAACGACAGTAAAAGTAATCTCATGTGCAGTAGTGTTGGTGCTTATTCCAGCATCCTTACGATTTTCAAGTAGAATAAGCCATTCATTAATTTCACAGCGGAGAGCAGCTAATTCCCCCATTAAAATTGATAATTCATTTTTAATACTGCCATCGTATTCCCGCCCAAGATTTTGCAGCTCGCTTCGAAACAGATCCCCGATATCATCAAGAGTAAAGGAAGAGGTGGAGCCCCCTGGAGTAGAGTCTCGTGAGCTAACGGGAGACGTATTTGCCGAAGTGATACCAGATAGCAATATAAGAGGATCAGATTTACAGTTTAAAAGTCAGGGACATCCTTGATGCCAGGGATGACCTGATCTGGACAAACAATTGACCCCAACATGCGAGATTATCCCACAGTCAGTGCATCTGGCTGGATTGGAAGTTGCAGGTTTAGTACAGCCTTTACACTTGGTAGCCATCGTGTGAAAAATGATGTAAATGAGAAGTGTAGCAATAAAAAGAGAAACACCACTAAACTGACACAAGATTAGTTATTATTCAACATAGCAGATTCTGTATTCATTTTAAGCAACGAATAAAAATGTTCAATCAGTCACAATTTGTTTATTTTGTCAACGACTCCTGCTATACAAGCGGGGTGCCGAATTGTTCGTACAAGACTTACCGTAAGGCCAAACTCGGCTTTCATAGCCGTGCCTGAGCCCACGCGCTATGCGCGCTCGGATTGGTCAGTGTTTTTCCTTAATAGTTCAAAAATTTCGCACAGGAAAATGTTGTTCAGAATCACCCCAGCTATCACCCCTTTAAGCGACTTATACTCTTTCTGGGACACCCTGTATATACATATAATATTATTATTACCCAAGTATAAAACAATTTATGTTTGTAACATCTCTCTAGTCATTTTTAGCATATATGTAGTAATCTCTATAGTATGTACAGGTAGGTCTCGATTAGTGCGAGTAATAAATCCCAGAAATTGTTCGCATTATTTGAATTCGTACTATTAGAATATTTTAAATACAGAAATTGGTTCTTAGCTAAAGAAAATATACGATTAAAATTTTGAAATACACCTTTCATACGTATCATTATATTATAACGTAGAAACATGTCCGTGAGTGACGCTGAGACGTTGTACGCATGCTCGAAAATAAGGCAGAAAAAGATTATGTATATTTGTACTCTTACAATGATAGTATAGTAAAACCCTTATTAAGGGACACTTTTTAAGGGATACGTAAAAACTAATTACGTCATCATTGTAGGTGCCTCGACTACTTTTTCTTTGATTACTTTCTCTGTAAAAATTTACTGCGCATGTCTATCTCTTACGGTTTAGGACTGCGCGGGGGTCAAGGTTTTCATGAGATAATCGCGGATCCTGCGCAACAAATTTTCCAACAAATCAAATTGATGCATTTTTACAACACAATGTAGTTCACAACGAAATTTTTAATTAAAAGTTTCATTTGGTTTAATATCATGGAACTGGAGCTTGGGGTGGATGGTGGGCAAAGTCAAATTTAAATTTTAACTGATTAATTCCCCGTGCATACACCGCCAGAGTAGGCGGTAAAATACACATAGGTATACGTAAAATTCAATGTAGTAGTAACAATAGTTTTTCACGAATATCTCGGAAACTAAAGCTTTCAGTTAATTATGCATAATGAAAAAGTTCTTCAGCATCGTGTCCCCGACAACATATTAAAGGGTCATTGAAATCATCCTATGTTGAGATTGGAAACTTCCGGTTTTCTGCCATAATAATCCTTGGCAATGAAAAAATGCAAAATGTTTTTTAACGGGACCAATCGGGAGACATACTCTACAAGATGCAAAAGGTTTCGTTCCGATTAGTCCATCCGTCTTGGAGTAATCGGCGAACATACACAGAAAAAAAATATATATATACACATCGAATTGAGTATCCTTCTCCTTTTCGAAGTCGGATAAAAAAATTGACAATATTTCAACAATGTTAACAATATTTCGATTGTATAAAGTTACAACCTGTTATAGATACTAACTTTCTAGCTTCGTTATTTTGATATACAGTCCATTTTTCGGGCATATTACAATTGCATTTGGATCAAATTCATAAGCAATTTCAGTTTTCTCTGAAATATCGCATTTAAAATTACGAAGAATAGTTATTATACCAATTTTTGATTGGTAAATTGCAAATCGTGCACCTGGAATAGAAAATACAAAGTAATAACATGAGAAACAAACAATCGAAGTACTTTTTAATCAATTATTGACTAACTTAAAGTTCAATAAAAGTTATATGTAGAACAAGCTTTCCATCATTTCTTAACACAAAATAGCTGGTTGCTACTTACAAAAAATAATGGATTAGAACAGAGCTCGGCAAGATTTTCATAAACTATGATGGTGGAAAAAGATGGCGCTAGTATGCTTTACAATTCATGTGACCGTCAAGTCGCTCACGTGACAATATAAAGCCGGGTATCCACCAGTATCAAACGCCCGTATCGTATCACCGTTCCGAACCCTTTTGAATAGGCAGACGTTGCCTCGTTGCATGCAACGGCATGCTGCGGCGCGGTCAACATTTCTTCGTTTCTTGATATAAACGGTTAGGCAATAGGACTGGGCCACTACAGGCGAGGAGTTTCGTTTTGCTGCGTGGCGTTCCAAAGGAACGGAGGCAACGGACTGATCCGAAAAATTTGTCGATTCTTTGCCGTTCCATCGAAGGAAAAGTTCATGCGTTTGCACTTGACATAGCGTTTCGTGCCGTCACTTGGGTCTCAATTTATTTGAAATCTTGCGGTATTATTGGATTCATTTCAAAATCGATGAAATTATTTATGAACTTAATCTAATTTAATTTAGACAAATTTTATCGTCTAAATATATTGAAACAGATCAATTATCTTCGGTGATACGCTGTACATAAAACAGCAATGTTAATAATCACCTGTGTCATTATTGAAAAAGGACTATTGAACTGTGATACGAAGGTGAAAGAACGGGCCGATCCAAAAATTGTCGGTTTTTTTGCCGTTCAAAGGATAGGTTCGGAGACCACTTGAAACGTAAAAACAACATACCCAGGCGAAGGCCCGAAATGCTATGTCAAGTGTAAACATGACACTTGAGGCACGAGATAATATGATCTGGAATCGGATATATCAGTGAGATAATACTAATGCAACGACTGAACTTTGTTATTTTTCATTTTTTTCTTATAAAAATGTTACCAAGATATTTCTGACGTTTTTATATTTCCACAAATTTTAGATGAGGTTTCAAAGCGAGGTTGTAGACAATCAGCATGGTTATTGTATTCATTTTCAGTTACATAATTAAATGTAAAATAAAATAAAAACAAGTTTAACTTACACACTAGTTTATTTGAGTGAACCTTACGCACTAAAGAAATATAAAAGTATAAAAAATTAAATGTTTAAAATATAATTGGAGATTATATGTTTCCCGTCATATGGGGAAACGCAAATCTCTTCATTCAATGTAATATTTGAAAAAGATATTTCTGCCCATTCACTTTCGCATCACTTCAGGGTTAAATGTAAGTTAAGTAAAAAAGTGTCGTTGGTCAAGAGTAGTTACTAATATAGTTCTCGAGGTAGAAATGGGGTCATTTAGTCGTATACGAGGTGTGTTGGTATAGACAACCGACCATAATAGCGGAGCGTCCTTTTCCAGCTTATTGTAACGCTAATTTTCAATTCATCATCCTTCTGAACGGGAAACTTCAGAGAATATGAACACATTTTTTTCAAAATTTAAATAAAAATAACCTCGATGGCCGATATACAATGCGTAAAAGTAAACACGAACATAGATTCAGAAAATGTTAGTAAAAATGTTTATTTCATTTCTTTTTCTTTGTACAAAAGGAATACTTTGTAAATACAATTAATTTTTGTTAGGTTGTATTTAGTGATGAAAATAAATTACACAAATAAAACAATTACATAAATATGTTAGAAAATTAAATTTTAATATAGTCAAACATCGATAGTACGCCAAATCGAATTTTGGATATAAAGGTGGAAAACCAATACATTATGAAGTTTTATTTACAAACGCACTAAAACAATTTGTTATTTACAATTTATTTACACACTACGAATTACTATTCTAAAAAACAGGGGGTTATATATTTATTATATTACATTACATTATAATATTTAAATAAAAACTATGCGCAGTCTTCCTGCCAAGGTACCCTTCCTTCCGCCAAAAAATAATGTGCCAGTTCCTCTCCTACTTGTAACAACGCGGAAGTTGTTCTCCGCGGAACTCCTCGCAAGGGCAAAAGCGCTCCCATTTCGTTGCCCTGTTCCCTCCAATTACCTGCTCTGAAAGAGCCTTCCTCTTCGTTATCCATCGTTCCAGGAGGAGTATAAAGTCGAGAAGAATCTGGCCTTTGTCGTAAAAAATTGTGCAATACTGTTGTTGTTTTAACAACAACAGAAGCTTTTTCCGGCGATAAAAGCATCGGTTTCCTTAATATGCGGAAGACTGCGGCCAATATGCCGAAGGCGTTTTCAACAACCCGGCATACTCGATAATTAAATATACGTTGCTGCGACCCTTTCGTAAAATATCCAGAGTAACATTTCAGGAGGTGTTCTGAAATGGGGAAGGTTTCGTCTCCTAAGAAAAAGAAAGGAATTGGTGTTTCCCTTCCTTCTAACCGAATAGCCGCTGGGATATTTAATTTCTTCTCCTCCATGGCCCGATGTAGAGAAGAATTATTAAATACACCTCCGTCTGAAATTCTTCCTTGGCAGCCAACGTCTACAAATAAAAAATTATAATCAGCATCTACAACACTCAAAAGGACAACACTAAAAAATCCCTTATAATTAATATAGTCACTTCCGCTGTGTTTTGGCGATTGAATACTTATATGTTTCCCATCAATGCTGCCGATGCAGTGGGGGAAATTCCAGGTGTCATTGTATTGCTGTGCGATTTTTAGCCATTCCGTTTCAGTTTTTGGAATCTGTAAAAAGACACAACTTTTGTTTTCTATTTTCACGTTTGTGCTGTTCGGAAAAATGAATTATAGTTCACTTACCTGAATATACGATTTCAGTGCCTTCGTAATGGCTTCACAGACCTCCGGAACAATTTTGCCAATACTTTGCTTAGATATTTTAAACAAGTATTGTAAACTTGTAAACTTGTAAACGAATCGCCTGTTGCCAAAAACCGGAGCGTCACAGCTAATCGTTCCTGCGCCGTAATGGCTTTTCTATAATTTGTATCCTGCCGCATAATTTCTGGTCCAATTCTGTTTAAAAGAAATTCAAAATCTGTTGGGTGCATCCGCATGAAATTCATATATAAGCCACTGACACTTTGAAATTGTAGATCTAACAACAACGCGGATGCACTACATATATTGTTCTCTACGTCGAAGAAAGTTAGAAACCCACCAACGGGGTGGATTTCTTTCAGGTTTCTCCAACGCATAATGCAATGTAATGTACGCAAGAGCTTTCCTTTGACGCGAATTCATTCTCCTATACTTAGTAAAATCGAATAAATCTGTTCAAACTAGGAAATGCTTCTACTGCTGTTTTTGAAACAACATTGATCTTTTTCCGTATTGATGAGAAATATATAACTTCCTAATCGTGGTGGGGGTTTCGGTGTAGAAACTTCCAGTTCCTGTATTGGTTGAAATTCGTCGTCGGGGGTAAATTTGTAATTTTTCTGATTGGTTGCGTTTTGCAAACGCGAAGATACCTCCTAGTCCGCGTGGAGGTACCGAACTTCCATGGTACACAGGTAGTACCAGTCCGATGAAAGCAACAAGGGTAATAAACGATGACCTCTTCGAGTAATACACGGATTAAGTGAATTCGAACCCCTGGTATAATAACATATTTTTCCCCTATTTTATTTCTGTAAGTTATAAACCGATTCCCAAAATTCCTCTTTTAACTTGCAGATGTAATAAAAGTTGTACAGTATTAATTTTATTTCTGTCAGTTATAAACCGATTCCCAAAATTCCTGTTTTAACTCGCAGATGTAATAAAAGTTGTACAGTACTAATTGTAAGCGACGGACTCCTACAATAAAGAAACAGTATGCAGCAAATCGAAACTTCTCGCCTATAGGAGTTTCTTTCAAGAAACGAAGAACTATTTTCCGAGCCGTAGCACGCTGTTGCATGTGTTACGACCAGCCGCCTAAACGTACATTAATCGAATTCTTCCCACGTTCGGACAAACATCGTGTTACGGCCACCCGCCTAAGCGATCGATATTCGAACAATCGAAGTCCTCACGACCGGACACCTAAACATCATATTACGACCACCTACTTAAGTATTCGATAAGACGCGTTCTCACGGACATCCCACCTTGTCAATCATCGGCCCCTTCTCCACCACTAGCGACATTATAAAAGACCTTATCGGACATAAGTAGAGTCAGTCGAGACCATATTATAAAAATAAAGTGCCAAACCTTTAAAAGTGCTATTCATTTAAAAACCTGTGAACTTTCTACGTGACAATACCATCGTTTCTTACCAGATGATTCTTATAAAATTAAAAATACTACCTTCCTGAATTTAGGTGAAAAATAAGGAAATTGTTATGTTCCATTAGTAGCAACATTCTGAATCTACTGTGGAGCTGGAAAGTATTGACAAACTCTATAAACATAATAATTTGTTTTTTTAATTGGAATAGAAGCTAGAATCATTCATTTTCTAACCGACCTATTTTCATGGTTTTGAGGATAATACAATTGGTACAATTGGTTCGAACCGTACAACCGTACCGCACCGCGTTGTTAGTAGCAAGACCGTAGTTGTAAGTCTGATATATCTAACAATAAGTACTGTACAGACATGTAGCATTAAGACCGAAACCTCAAGTACGCTCTGCAATAAACCTGAGTTCGTACACTTACAAGGGAAGTTCGGTAATTCGAAAATTCCGATTTTTTTTAAACTTTGCTGGTTTGTAGGGGACCTCTAGAGAAGTATGGCGCAATTTTTATTTTTAGCCCAATTTCATTTCTTCAGGGTGAAAACACCTCCTAAAGATAGATAGGTGTTTCCATATTTCCCTGTATATCTTTAAAACTATGGTAGATATAAAAAAATGGGGAACCCCCACTCCCGACACCAGGGGCCCTGATGGCACCACCGATTTTGGTAGTGAAGCCGACATGTCTACTGTCGAGAGAAGGGCTGAATCATCCTGCCCTTGCTGCTCCTCTTAGTGCTGTAATACGGCAAGGCTGAGCTCGGGACACTGATTGCACAATGAGTAATAGGGTGTAGTCTTTGGTATCGAAGCAATCTACTATTACCATCAATGTGCGTTAGACTGTTGCAGTGCAATGTATTTCACATTTTTATACTAAAGTAGAGCAGATCGTGTTCGTTATCAAGGCACAAACTTAAAACATTGAAAACAAAGGGATATCTAGTCTTGTTGGATCTGTAGTCACTGCACTGGTGAAACTTCGAAGTTTCAAACCGCACATACGGAGGGCCAACTATCGTATACACGGTAATCCAACTGTATTCGAAGATTTGTATAATTAAAATATTTAAAATTAAATGGAAGAGAGTTGTATCGACTACGGCTGCGAATTTTTTTTTTAATTCAAGAAAAAAAAGAACTAACAGCACGCAGAGTTCCCAAGCGGTCACCCATCCAAGTACTATCCGCGCCGAACTTAGCTTGACTTCGGTGATCGGACGAGAACCGGTGGTTTTTTTTTTCTTTTTTATAAAATCTTTATTCATAACAATGTTTACAATATCTACATTTTTTGTGTAGTGAATAATCTACGGTTGTCGCGTCGCGATTTTACATTTTTCTTTTTGGTGGCATGGTCGCTTCGGCGACGCTCGTCATCTATCCTACTTTTTTTTTTTAAACATGGTTTTCCTAGTTTACTTTTGCTTTTGTTCGATTGGGTTGTTTCTACGTTTTTTTTGAGATGTCAAGGGTTTCCGCCGCAAAAAAGATTCCCTTTCGGGGTCAAAAAAAGCGATGCTGGAAGTAATTTTTGGATCTCCGCAGTTGCAGGTGTTAAGTCTGTAACCGCACATTTGTACGTTACATAGTATAATATAAAGTAGTATAGATTTTTCAAGGGAAATCGGAACTGTAGCGATGGTACGTGCTATCCCTTCTATTTGCGTCATAGCGGTGCGCGTGCGCGTGCGTGGATCCCCTCCTTCGAACGCCGGATCGAAGGAGCTGAGTGTCGATCCATCGATCGTCACTCTGGTCCCAAACGACACGCAGAACGGACGCTTTCGCCTACGGCTCTCTTCCAAGAGACAACCGTCTTAAGATTGCGATCCAGCAAGTCGTGACTAGAGCCCGAGCTTGGACACCTCCCTTTCATTAAGTAGTGGCCTTCTATCTTGGGACTCAGCACCCTCGAAAGATCGCTCTACACAGGCATATCCGAGACGACGTTGACTCCTAGGGAAACCTAGTCGAGTCATCCTCGTTTTGCTTGTGCTCTGGCAATTTTCCATTGCAATTTGGAGGGCCGTGATCTCGCTCTTGGCAGTCTTAATTTCTTCCTTGAGTACGCTTCGTACTACAGGAAGAACGTTGACGGATTCCGGCAAATCCACGGTTATCGGATTCTCTTAAATACACGTATTTCAATCTGCAAAGGAGTCGAGGGTCGGGACTTAGTGCGCGACTTTCTCATCCTTTGATTGTGAGTGAAATCGTGAAGTCAGTGCCCCTGTCGATCTGAGGTTCGCAGGTGAAAACCTCGCTGAACCGGAAGTATCCTCGGAATCCACTGGCTCGCCATTCTGCGATTTAAGAGACGAGTAAAAGTTAATATTTCGCTGCACGGTTAATAAATTCAAACGTTCCTTTTTGCCTACGCGCTCCACGATCACGCGACCTTCGTGCGTAGTGATTTCAATGTATGTTTCGGAAACAAAGCGAGCGATAATAACATGTCCTTGGCGAAAGACGTGTGAATCGTTGATGACCTACTAAATCTTGTCACCGTCGTGTATATATTACTTTTCGCATTCCGAGCAGAATCACGATTTTGTGTTTTGACATCGTCTGCGCTATCCTCTATATATATATATATATTTTCTTATATTTCTTAAAATGCGTTATTCAACCAGTCATTTTTCCGTATAAATGAAGACTGAGTTTTTTGGGTCGCGTTAAAGTCGCTCGACTGGTTGAAATATTTTCTTTTGCGTTATCATTTTTGTATTACACTCCCGATTCGTGTAAATCCGATCTGCGTGTTTATTGACGATCGATCTAGTCAAGTTCGTTGTATATTATATTTTCATAATCTGCGCGTCTATTGAACATCTATGAGATGAGAATTGCGTTCCGTTGATTGTTGAACGCGTAAACTGCCATAATATTTGCGGTGCTTCTACCATTCTGTGATAGGCTCTTTTGCCATACTCCCATCACCATTTTTCTGAATAAATCGATATTTTGTTACACCGCAAAACTACGTCTCGTTACTGACTTCACCGTTCCTTCTGCCTTCGCGAACGCGAACCACTCCTTGAGACGCGTAGGAGAAAACGTACGCTCGTACTACTCGCGTTATCTTCTCCTTCGCATAAGTAGCGAAAGAAGTAAACGTTACAAGTCCTATAGTTCTTTATATCCCTATTGTTTCACTCTCGCACCCTTACACTCATGTTCTCATTCTTGATCCTCGCATTCTGGTTGACTACACTCATTCCTTAATGCTATGTGTATATGTGTATATATATGTACATACATGGTTCGCTTGTGTTTATTTACAATATTTACATATTTACAGTATATGCCTATATTTACAGTCTTAGGTCTTTTTCCTATCTTTGGTTATTCTTTGGTTGGTTCTAGTCTAACCACCAGTACGTCTTTGCGTTTGGGCTGCTTAGGTTGTTTGCGTTAGTTTCTGGTATCGTTGTGTTGTAGACTAGTCGTTGCGTGGTGTGTTTGCTATTTATATATGGTTCGTATAATATTCTTTTGTCGTTTGAGTTACGTTGCATGTGGTAGATTAGTGGTACGTTGTTAGGATCGATTATTCTACCTGTTTTATCGAGATAAAGGAATGCTTCTGGGGGAATGAATCCGGTTTTGAGAGTTTTCTGATGGTATTCGTCCTGTGGGTATAGGGAGCTGTTTATGAGTTTATCGGTTTTGACATTTCTTATTTTTGCGAAGTAATTCCTGGAGAGCTGGATGATGAAATTGTCTATGCGCGGTATTTTGGCTGTATTGTATAGTTCTTTTATACTAACGTGGTGTTTGTAGTTGGATTTCGCGCTTCGATATAGTCCTGTGCACGCTCGGAGGCATTTCCGTTCAAATGTTCTTACTTTTTCCATTGTTGGGGGACTTATGTTGTACCAAACTGGGCATCCGTACGTGATAATGGGTCTTACTAGTAGAAGGTAGCAGATTGTTTTGATTCTGGTGCTCAGTTTTGGTGCGTAGAAGATCTTGCTATTTGTGTGGAAGGCTTTTTTGGCTTTGTCTGGTTGGGTATTGACGTGTTTGTTGAAATAGAGTAGTTCGTCTAGGTTTATTCCCAGGTACTTGACCGTATTGGCGTGGGGTATTTTCGTGGTTCCAGCCACCAGTTGGAATTTTTTGTACGAATTTTTGAATGTGTGGCATTGGTTTTTTATTTTTTTTAACCGACTTCGAAAAGGAGGAGGTTACTCAATTCGATCAGTATGTATTTTTTTTATTTTTTTTTTTATTTTTTTTTTGGGTGTGTTCACCGATTACTCTCAGATGGATGTACCAATCGGAACGAAACCTTTTACATCTTGTAGGGTATGTCTTCCGGTTGGTCCCATTGAAAAAAAATTTTTCATTTTATGATTGTTATTGCAAAATACAGGCAGTTTTTTATGTCAAGATTGGACGATTTCAATGACCTTTTAATATGTTGTCGGGGACATGATTCTGAACAACTTTTTCATTATGCATAATTAACGGAAAGTTTTAGTTTCCGAGATATTCGTGAAAAACTATTGTTACTACTACATTGAATTCTACGTATGCCTACGTGCCTCTACTGGTGCATGAGTCAGCATGCAGTCGCCGATTCTCTACTGTTTCTATACACATATCGCGTCGATCGAAATCCAGTATGCATAGACATATAATAATAATAACTATTGTTATTGCAAAATCCGATTCTATACCGCTACTCTATAAGGAATACACCGATTGCGATGAAACTTTTCACATCTCGTACATCTTTCCACCATAATTTCATTTACAAAAATGTATGTAACTTCTTATTGTTAATAACTATCGTTATTCAAAAAAAACATATTCTTTAGGGTTATTCTGCAAGGAATGTAGCGAGCGCGATTTTTCAAACTTGTCCCTGCAAGTAAACTTCGTCAGTTTCTTTACTAATTGGTCGCTAATAATAAAACAAATAAAAAAAAGGCTTGGCTTGCTTCTTCACATATCAGGCGCTGGAAGCTGATTTGGACTGTTTCTTTGCAAAAGCAACTGTCGTAATCTTTGCATTTCTGCGAGTGCTCTCTCGTCATGAGGTTTCACGAGGACTTTGTTTGGTGCTAAATCAGATAAAACTAGACCATCTAAACTTTTTACACGACTAAGTGCAACGTAAATTTGGCCTTTTGCAAAATTCTTTTTGCCAAGATCAATTACAGCTTTGTTCAATGTAGTCCCTTGTAATTTGTGCACCGTTACTGCCCAACTCAGAATAAGTGGTAACATTCTGCGCTCGACGTCTCCAAATCCTTTTGTCGCTTGAAACGTTGCTGAAACTGGAGATATTGGAATGTTACCATCAATATCTTTGAATCTATTTCCAATGGATTCGTCGTCAAATTTTATAAGTACTGAATCCGGCAATTCTCCCTGTTCTAGTTGATCTCTTCGAAGTGCCGGCCATGTAAATTTCTTTACTATTCCTATTGCGCCGTTTATCAAACCATCAGAAATTGATAGGTTTCGTCGCAGCATAATTCGAGATCCCTCAGTTAATGTTATTGTATGTAACAGTCCGCCACAATTATTTACATTTACAGGTATGACATTTTCCGGTGGCCTTTTTCCATATGTAGCTGCCTCACGGGACTCGTCTATTGAATCAATGACGTACATTCTACGTGATTTTGCTAATTCATCTGTCATTTTTGTGTTATATTCATCCACTAATTTTATCGTTGAGAATATTCTTACTGCTGCACCATCCTCGAACTCTCCGGTTAGGGGAACTCTTCTTCGTTCGCATAGTATTTGTAGTTGAGAAGTTGTCACTTCTCCAAACCGAAGGTTATTCAGTAAGTCGATAAACTCAACGTCATCTCTTTGTCGCATATTAATGGTGAGTTCGCAGAATGAAAATTGGTGCCATAAATTAATTTCTGCAGTACACCAATGTGGCGGTTCAAAACACCAGTGTCCTTTTACTGGGGGCAACTGCATGATATCGCCGAAGAGAAATACATTTACGCCGCCAAATAGTTTATCATTGCTTTTCAATTCTTGCAATCTTAAGTGAATTATTCGCAAATTCTCATAGGACACCATTGATATCTCGTCAATAATCAACCACCTTGTATGACGCCACTTTCGTCTCTCCTGTTCCAGTCTTTGTCCTGTCAGTCGCCGATACGTCATTGCAGTACCTTTTTCAATAGGCAAGGTGAACATGGAATGCAGAGTTTTCCCTAATATTTGACGGGCGGCGACGCCAGTCAAAGAAGCTACTTCAATGAAAGATGGTTTTATCATCGTATTAACTGCAGGATTAGAGCAGCGTTTAACATGTTCAACAAGTAATTTTAAAATAAACGACTTACCGCTACCAGCTCCTCCGGTAATAAAAAGCAACATTTGTTCCCTATTTTCATTATCATTTTGTTTAATATCTTTCTCAATTACTGCGGAAACTGATTTCAATAAGTCTTTCTGTTGAATATTAAGACATCGAATACTATTAAGGAACACGTCTTCTGGCATTGCAATTGTTTCTTGCTGTTGATCTTCATATAAATCAACTTGATCGTAATGTATTGTTTCGCCAGCATGAATTCTGACTGGATCTCTTAAATGTTCATTGGTTTCTTCTTCGTGTATAACATTTAAAGCAGCAGCCTGGGCGAGCGCCGCTTCAATAATTTGCTCTGCGTGAGTAAATTGTTAGACGGTTGCGTTGCCCATCATAGGTTTCAACTCGTGTTGCCGTCGAAGAAAACATTGTTCCGAAGATTCGTTTTCGGACATAAGTGTACTTTCATCACGAAATGGAATGTGACACACTATTAAGTTATAGAAATATCCTTCCCTATCACTGTTTAAGGTATAATATCGGTGGCGAAGTACAGCTGGTTTATTTCTAATTCGCATTCGGGTATTGTCCTTTAATTTGATAAATTTCGACCTTGATATTTCTTCATCGTCATTTCGAAGTTCTGCGTCTCCATCCTCTTCTGTCCACATACCACTGGAAACTGTTTCATATCGGACAGCAAATTCAGCTAAGCTCAAATCCTCTAGATTGTCTGGTCTCTTTACGTAACGATCGAATATGTTATTGAAAAATGATGTTTCATATTCTTCGAATCGCAAAATTCTATATCTCTGCTCAGGTCGACAGCTATTTATAAATACAGCTTTTCCCGAGCTCATTTTCAGAGGCAAATGACATAACCGATAAGCACATTTGGGAGCACTAACCACACGTTGAGACAGAATTGCCATAGATACCGAAAATAGTTGATCCCGGACGGTTCCGCTCCGGCGTTTCGCTCGTAAAATGGCTTCTTTAATAGTATTTCCTGCGTCCTGCGGCTCGCATTTACTTGCGTATTTAGCAATATAATATGCGACAGCTGTAACATTTCCGCATGGTTGAATATCCATGTTTGCTTCCCAAAGCTTTAAAAGAGTTGGGTTGCAATTATTCACCATAATTTCATTTTCTGTTCTCTTAAGTACGCAGAAACGTCCATTATTCGCAAGTGTGTCATCTGGACCTAAGCACATCGTTCTTTCACTTATCGGTCTCGGGAATCCGAAACGACAACAACGATTATTACGATCTTTGTAACATGTAGCAGAATGTTTATGAATTTGGACCTTTTAAACTATGTCCCTCATATCTTGATTTTCTGCTTCCAATGAACAAGATACAACTTTCTCAATAACGTTGCGGCCTTCGTTGGTAAGGAAATCAGGTACGTTTGCACACCAAACAAGCATGTGCAAATGTAGACTTCCCCTGTTCTGAAATTCTATTCTATGCCAAAAATCGATAACAACGCCATCTAAGCAATCGGAGTTTCTTAAATACTGCATTAACGCGTTTACACGTAACGTAAATTGTCTTGCAATAACTACAGGGTATCTCTGAACCAACTTTAGTCGATCTGCAAATGATAGGTTTTCAAATTCGGTAATGGGGCGACCATCGGATAGTAGTAATGCTTTCAACATATCTGGCCAATTTAGATCATTGCAAGAGAACGTAGCAAACCATGTGGGCGGTCCAAGACTTCAGACCATGGCGACTAATTTCGAACAGCATCGTTTCCAGTATGATGCCGATCCTCTTATATTTCTCATCGTGAGGTGCATATTATCTACTAATCCCTGTGGAGTATGTTCCCCTTGGCGCATTCTACATGATACTGAAACGCTAGCTTTTGCGCGGTAGTATTCAACAACAGATAATGCGAAGAACAAATAATCTGTTCGTTGGAATCGTTTGTCATTGTTCAGAATACGCGCTTGGAAGTAATCCAGTGGTGTAATTGAGATGTCTCGATGCTCTCCGAATCCATTTTTACCATCCGGAAACAGGAAGAACCAACACAGTTCTTCCATCCTTCTCTCCCTTTCTAGGTTTAAAGGAGGCACTGTTTTTTATCCGACTTCGAGAAGGAGGAGGATACTCAATTCGATGTGTATATTTTTTTTTTTTTTTTTTTTCTTATGTATGTTCACCGATTACGCCGAGACGGATGGACCAATTGGAACAAAACCTTTTGCATCTGGTAGAGTATGTCTTCCGATTGGTCCCGTTATACAAACATTTTACATTTTTTCACTCCGAACGCTTTTTATTGCAAAAAAACGTACTATTTCATGTACGTGCGGTGTATGTTCACCGATTATTCTGAGCCGGATGGATCAATCGGAATGAAACTGTTTGCATCCTGTACAGTACAACTCCCCATTGGTCACGTAAAAAAAATATTTTGCGTTTTTTCATTCTTAATGATTTTTTCTTCTAAATGTATGTTCGCTGATTACTCCGAGACGGATGGACCAATCGGAACGAAACCTTTTGCGTCTGGTAGAGTATGTCTCCCGATTGGTCCCGTAGAAAAATATTTCGCATTTTTTCATTCCTAACGACATTTTTTTCTAAATGTATGTACGCCGATTATTCCGAAACGGATGAACTAATCGGAACGAAACCTTTTGGATCTTCTAAAGTATGTGCCCAGATTGGTCCCGTTAAAACACCTTTTATATTTTTTCATTCCGAACGCTTTTTATTGCAGAAAAACGTACTATTTCATGTACGTGCGCCGTACGTTCGCCGATTACTCCGAGACGGATAGACTAATCGGGACGAAACTTCTTGCATCTTGTAGAGTATATCTCCCACTTTGTCCCGTCAGAAAGGCATTTTGCATTTTTTCATTCCTAACGATTTTTTTGCAAGAACGTAATACTTGATTTACATTTTTCACCGATTACCGCGATACGGATAGACCAGTTGGATTGAAAATTTTGCATCTTTAGAGTATATCTTCTAATTGGTCCTGCAAAAAAATTTTTGTATTTCTTCATTCCTAACGACTTTATCGCAAAATATGTAATACTTCATTTATATTGTTGCGCCGGGGAGTGGAGCTCGCGCTTTCCATAGTTAAATGAATACACCAGGAGCAAACTAGACTGTCTATATTTCAGTTACACAATTGGTTTAGCAATAGATCCGTACAGTTCGGCTTCCCGATACAATCTGATATTCAAAAGACGCGCGGTTGTCTAAGAGACTTCAAGCATCCGGTGACGTGTTTCCGCTCGAAACAAGGGATAGCTTCACGTTATGATTCGACGACAGCTTCGGACGGGGCAGTCGATGGCTCTTTCGATATATCAAGAAGCGGTCGATGCGTCGAAAGAGCGGGAACTTCTCACCGTCGCAACAATATCTTCCGGCGTTTATGCTGCAGGGAATGTACCGATAGCGATGAAACCTTTCACATTTAGTAGGAGGTATATCCGCGATGATCCCACTTACAAAAATTTATAAAATTTGTTGTTTATTAACAAGTTAAATTCGGTCAATTTTTTTCGGTTTATGGTTATTAGCTAAGCAACAGAAATCTAAAATCACCTTACACTATCCTACAAGTACTACACGTTCCACTAAAAAGTGTGAAATAAAATAATTTTTAACAAAAAACAAATCCGACTTCGAAATGCACTAAAAAGTGTCAAATAATTTCTATTTCATTTATACCAATATTCCATAACTATTAATAATATCTACTTAATCGTTAAATAGGATACCAAATACATTTCAAAGTTTTCGGAGGCGGCGCAAAATTAAAAATACCCGAACAAACGATGCTGCCAATAACGATTTGATTGCGGTATGGCAAGCTTGATAATTAATAAGTCGTAAGAAAACAAGTTCGAAACGTTACAGATACGGCCGAAAACATTTGTAATTGTAACGATTATGTCAGAAATTGGCAGCACTCCTGATGTACATGCACTGTACTGCAGTTCACGAGAGACCATACTTAACTCGCGTAGCTCACTAGGTCTAAAGAGATTTTTAGTAACGTGTGTTATTTCCCTCTACAGCTTGCTTCTTGTTATGCTTTACATATAAATGATGGGCAGAAATATACATATGACGTACGATAACTGATAACCGGTGATGATATTGTAAAGTTTCACGATACAATGAAATTCCTATTATTTATCGAAAAAAAATGATGTGAACGCAAAGTAAAGAAGCAAGCTGTAAAGGGAAATCACACGGGCTATTAAAAATCTCCCTAGACCTAGTGAGCTGCGCGAGTTAAGTGCGGTCACTCGTGAACTGCAGTATAGTTAATTCACAATGGGTATGTTGATTCCCGTTGAATATGGTTTACTTGAAATTATCAAATGGGTCATTTATCATAGGTTGCCGACGCCCGAGTTAGGATCTTCCTAGTAGAGGAAAAGTTTTTAATTTTGCGCCGCCTCCGAAAACTTTGAAATGTATTTGGTATCCTATTTAACGATTAAGTAGATATTATTAATAGTTATGGAATATTGGTATAAATGAAATAGAAATTATTTGACACTTTTTAGTGCATTTCGAAGTCGGATTTGTTTTTTGTTAAAAATTATTTTATCACGAGATCGGCTCTACGACTGCGGTCATTGGCTACCACATGCTACAACTCAGGGCCAAGTTATGGTGGTCCCTTGCCGAGTGTTACGCGGCATAGTATAGCGCTCGCGGATCCATAATAGCAGTCTTATACTTTTAAGACATCGTCCGTTTTGCCTTCTATGTACCTGGTAAAAATGGTAACAATGGTAAATTCATGAACCGATGAATTTGCTACATCAATTTAGAAGCACGGTCAGTCATGTTCAATAGCACATTGTCTAATTGCTAGAAACCTTTTCTAAGCTGGTCGGAGTAGTATTTTGTCACGTATCAAATCAATCACCATGAAGCTTCAAAAGGTCCAACATTAAACAGACCTTCTACAGTACAAGGCCAGTAAAGTCAGAACGTTTATTTGGCACTCGCATTGTCCACAAATGCTCAAGACGAGCAGTTTACAATCTTTTACGAGGTCTAGCCTTTCACGTTATTTAAATTCTAACTTACTCTCCGGGTCTTAAGCGGACCCCCTGCCGTGCATGTGTCTTGTGAGCTCTACCAACCTCCGACAGGGTTCGAACCGTCTTCTGTGCTCTGTCCCAGGTACCATCGGTCAACAAGACCATCTGGGCCCACAGTCGCTCTTGCCTGGGAGATATCACCGGTTCCGTGCAAACACGCACCTTAAGACTCCCACATGCACCGCAGCTGCTGGGTTTTCGGCTAGCTTACATGGGAAATGTCCAGCGAGGTGATTTGCTGAACCGTCAGCCTATGACCATTAGTCAGACTCCAAACGTTTGCTAATTGGCCACTTTTCGTCAACACCTCCCTCGTTGGACTACCTCTCTGCGGCTCCTTGCTGACCGTTCGTAAGACCCAGGAGAGGGAGAATCCAAAACTTGGAACGAGACATCCAGACTCAAAGTCACTTCTCGTTGATCATCAGATCTGTTCACATCGTCAATATTCTTAAAGTCAACTTACACGTTCTATCATACACTCCGACTTAGCTTCATAGTTCAGCTTTGACATACCTCCGAGGTATTAGTTCTCTTAAATACATAAACACCAAAGACATTTGTACAACCTATAAGTATTAAACATATCTATAAATCAGTGTCTAACAAATTTATTCTCCTTACAATTGTAAAAGGTTGTAAGGACGCGACGCATCTTCCGGTCGTGGATTCGCGTAACACAACGGCTTCCTCTACCGCGAAAGCGTACGCAACACCGAGGGCTCTTGTATGCAATGTCAGGCTTATCTTACGATGCGATTAGGGGATCCGGAACCCGTAAGACGGCCCTGCCCTGTTCACGTGCACGTGTTTATACTTGGTGACTCGTCTCGTTGAACATAGTATAGTACGAACCTTGGACGAAGCAAGATTTCTACTGCGCGTAGACTCGAAGACGGATATTATTGTTACTGTGCGCGAGAGTACTTGGCCGTGTTATTTTATAAAAACGTAATGAGGGTACGAGGTTGATTTGTTAATTCTGATGAACTACATTCCTTTGGGTTGTCAGCATTTTCACAATATGCCGACCCAAATATGTATATGCGATGGCCAGCCAAGCGTGAACGTAGAAAGGGACAGACAGTGGAGGAGAGAGAGTCCAATGTTCAAAGGGAAGAGCCGAAACGTATTGGTGTGACTAATACTAATTCAATTATAAAACTTTTTCATTTTTGACTTTTTTTTAGTGAAACTTTTACTAGCGTATTGGTGAAATTTTTCTGATTAAAATGATACCAAACACGATATAGTTTGAATGGGACGAGGTTTGTTATGGGGCGCTGTGAAAAATCCAGGCGGGCGGCAGTCAAATCGTAGCGAAAAGGGACAATCTCAACATTCAGAATGAGAGAAGGACAGCATGACTGTAGTGCGTCTCACTCAGCGTTCGGGCGATGTTGCCTTTTTCGCTCGCCTTCGTTGACACAGTCAAGTGACGTAACCAAGCTAACGCCTGATTTTGGCTACGATTCCAAATCGGCAGCCTTCTTAGTTAGACGCCACCTTATAACTACTAGCTGAACTGAATTTGTCACGTGACTTGCTCTGTATTATCCACAAAATGGCGGCACTGGTTTGTGAGGATGCTTTTACGGGCATCCATTATTCGTCCTTATTTCGCAACAGATGAAGACAAAATAGATCTTAATTTGCACGTAAGGGTTGTGGCTAGACCGCTCAACTCATGATTTCAATCACAGCACTTTTTTAGTGTCCTAAAATTGTTTCGATTCCGCGAATGCATTTTGTCGATTTTTTACCTCTACTTTGGACGCTTATAATACTAAACATCAACATAATTCCACTGAAACATGAGTTGAGCGGTGTGCATTGGACCTTCCACCCAGCCCCAAATGTTCTCATACAAGGACGAATAACTGAAGCGCGTAAACCCATGTTTAGGCCCATTTTTACCGGCAATATCAACGCGCTACTATTACCCGTGTCTACCCCCTTGAGCAATTGGGTTTTTGCTTTCTCTCGAAGCTCGTTACGATTTTTTTCAAATTGCGTCAAGAGTTGTTTCTCGATTACCTCTTTTAATAATAAATCGTCTTTGTTACGCATCTTTACGCCGAATAGCAGCTCAAACGGGGTCATTCCGATACTTCGCTGAAACGAATTCAATATTCTTTATAATTTGTCAACATATTTATACCATTTACTCGGGTCCTCTAAAGATAATTTTGAAAGTATAGCAATAATGGTTCTATTTAATCTTTCTACTTGGCCGTTTGTTCTCGGAAGACCGGTCGTTATTACCACGTGATATATTTTCATTTTTACAATAGTCTTCGAATTTTTGAGAGGTAAAGGCAGTTCCTTTGTCTGATACGATTTATATAGGGTTTTCGAATACGCTTTTCTGTACGTCTAATTTATTTATAACCTCGTACGTTATCGTCGATTTTGTTGGATATAACCAAACAAAGTGACGCTATCGATAATGGCAAAAATATGATTGTAATTTTTATGAGTGGATTTTAAAGGTCCTAAGTGATCGATGTGGTATGCATGCAATGGAATACTATTTTAGTAAGAGGATATAAGAATCCTTCTTGTTTTCCTAATTTTCTATTTGCCAGAATATACGGAATAGAATTGCTGATACATTGTTCTATTTTTTGCCTAAGATTCGTGCTCTGACTCGTGGCAATTTCGTAAGTTACCCGAACGTCTTGTTAAATTCAAACTTGATTTCCTTTAACTAATTGTCTCTTTCTGGTCTCCGAAAAGAAAACGGTGAGACCAGACGATAAATTTTGCTTGCCCGAAACGATGGCGAAAAAGTGAATAAGTGCGCTCGTCGCGTTACGAGCGCCGCTATATTATCTCTGATGGAGATGTCGAGTTGGGGGACAACG
Organism: Osmia bicornis bicornis; assembly: GCF_907164935.1. NCBI lineage: Eukaryota > Metazoa > Arthropoda > Insecta > Hymenoptera > Megachilidae > Osmia > Osmia bicornis. The sequence goes on from NC_060229.1 coordinate 8,150,374, forward strand.
CGCTGATTGGTTTTCCTACGAAAACTCAAAATTCCAATCGGCGTGTCCCCTTGAAAATCGGTCCCACCCTCTCTAGCGCCCTTAGCGCGTCTTCGTCTAGAGAGGGTGGGGCGATGTCGGTGAGTGCACGAGCACCTCGAAAGTCCGGCTACGCCGGGGTTTTTCCATCCAGGTTGTCCCTCGAAGGCTGGGGTACCGTTACGGAGTACCGAAATTTTAATTTACCCTTCGGAAAGACCAGTTTATGACATGAGCAGAGCTATTGAGGACGAAAACGAAAATTAAAATCGGACTCTATTGTTCAAAAAAGGTAAACGGTTATTGCCCGGAAATGTTAAAATGCCTAAACTCAAAAATAGCTTTTCGTCGAAGAACTGTCATAAACTCCTTTAGAAATTCTCGTACATCTGTTCCGTTGAACGGTCGGAACATGCTCCCCCCGTTGATCAGCCGAATTGATCAAGACTCGCGAACGTGATTATCTAGAACTGTTTAGATTATCGCGAACTATTTATCTAGACTTGGAAGAGTATTAATCTGAATACGCGCGCAAAGATTATAATATAATATACCATACTATACTACTTATACGATAAAGATTATAGTTCCTAATTAAAGTTCGATTAATATTCGTTAATATTACGACACGTTACACCACTTCTTGAACTGGCAATAGCGCCAGTTGCTTCACGTTCCGTTTGTAGATGCCACTGGGCCCTCGTACAGTGACCGCTCGGATGACGTCGTCCTGTCCGGGATGAACCTCTTCGATGCGGCCGAGATGCCATTGTAGTGGTGGTAGATGGTCATCCTTCAAGACCACCAGGGATCCCTCCTTGATATCGTGTGACCCCTTGGTCCATTTTTGGCGAACGTTTAGCTGGTGAATATATTCTTTATACCACCTGGACCAAAAATTCTGCTTCACCTTCTGAATATGTTGCCATTTCGAAAGACGATTGGAAGGTGTTTCGCTGAAATCAACCTCGGGCATACTCGTTAAAGAACTACCAATCAGAAAGTGTGCAGGTGTTAAGGCTGATGGATCATTTGGATCAGAGGATAATGGAGTAAGAGGACGAGAATTGAGAATCGCCTCAATTTCAATGACGAACGTGTTGAATTGCTCGAACGTGAACAATTCTTCACCGACGACGCGTTTTAAATGGTGTTTAAAACATTTCACCGCAGCTTCCCACAAACCACCAAAATTGGGAGATAAGGCTGGCATAAAATGCCATGAAATTTTCTTATCGATGAGAAAATGTCGAAACTTGTCGTCCTTTTGAAGCGTCCGATGGATGTCGATGATTTCGTTGCTGGCCCCAACGAAATTTGTTCCATTATCCGAATAAATGTTCTGACAGATTCCTCTTCGCGCGATGAATCTTTTTAAGGCGGCAATAAACGCTTCGGTGGTCATATTGCTTACAACCTCGAGGTGTATGGCCTTTGTCGCAAAACAAATGAAAACAGCGATGTAAACTTTGACTCGAGAGCGGTTTCGTACTCGTCGCTCTTTAATACAGGGTGATTCTCTCGCAACGCAACACAAAAGCCGTGCCGCACAATGGAACCCCTGCTGTTCCGTTTCTTGTCTTCGTCTCAGCCATAAACACACACAAAGCAGTTTTGGGTCCGGCGATATGGCCCCTGGGTCTTTTTACCCGCAAACACAGCAGGGTTCCATTGTGCGGGGCGGCTATTGTGTTGCGCGCCGAGAGAATCACACTGTATAAAACGGACCACAATAGTCTATGCCACAATTGGAAAAAGGTCTACTTTCGGAGACGCGCGGAGCAGGTAGATTTCCCATTATGTACTTTGTGGCTGGAGGGTTGAAACGGAAGCACCTGATGCATCGACGGATAACCTTTCGTACGGTGTTTTTGCCATCAATGGGCCAATATTGCTGTCGAACGGTATACAGAGTTGAATTTATTCCAAGATGATAACCCTCCAAATGAGCGTTCCGAACAATCAAATCGACAACGTGATGATTCTTCGGCAAGAGTATCGGATGTTTTTCTTCAAAGGGTATCGTTGAATTCTGTAAGCGACCTCCGACCCGAAGTATGCCCCTTTCATCGAGAAAAGGGTGTAATGGTAAAAGTTTACTCGATGATTGTAATCCGGATTTGTTTCCTAATTCTTTTATTTCTTGTGTGAAAGAAGAAGATTGGACCATTTTGATGATTCGCTCGTTCGCGTTGCGAATCTCTTCGATAGATAGTGGTCCTTTATGTTTAGGTGTCGCGCGAAATCTCAAACAATATGCCACTATTCTTCGAAGTTTTTTAATACACGAGTATCTGCTTAAAATTTGATCATCCTGATTAACGGTGGTTGCGAAGCACGCAAGCGGTCGCGTTTCCAGAGTTTCAGGCATAATCGCGAATTTAGACTCTGGCCAAGTCGAATCGTCACTGGCGAGCCACTGTGGTCCATGGCGCCAAATGGAGTCTGCGAGGAACTGCGACGGCGATTGTCCTCTTGAAATCAGATCGGCTGGATTATCGGCCGATTTAACGTGTTTCCACGCGTTGATGTCGGTTTTCGATTGTACCTCCGTGACGCGATTCGCTACGAACGTTTTTAATGTCGAAGGTTCCTTATTAATCCAATTTAAAACAATTGTAGAATCTGTCCAAAATGTACTCGTGTCGAAATTCCGTGACGTCGCTTTCGTAACCGTTTTGTACAAAAAGGAGAGGAGTACAGCTCCACATAATTCTAAACGAGCAAGACTGACTGTTTTCAGTGGTGCAACTCGCGATTTTGCACACAGTAACTCCGTTTTAATGTTTCCGGATTTGGTCACCGTACGCACGTAAATGCAGGCACCATAGGCTCGCTCGCTCGCGTCGCAAAAGCCATGTAGCTCAGTCTTACTTACACCGTGTTGTAAAACGTGTCGATCGAATGAACAATTGTTTAATAAATTAAATTCCGCCGCGAAAGTAATCCATTCTGTGTGAAGATTGGCTGGTGTCGCTTCGTCCCAGTCCAATTGCAGTTGCCATAGACGCTGCATTAAAATTTTTGCCTTAATAATGACCGGCGCAAGTAACCCTAACGGATCGAAGATTTTTGCAATCGATGACAAAATTGTTCGCTTCGTTACCCTATTTGTCACTATCGGATCGATTGTATATAGGATTTTATCGTTTTGCGCATCCCATATTACACCAAGGGTCTTGAGAGTGGAATCTCCTAAGAATTTCTTGCTGATCTGTGCTTCGTCGAGTCCGGAGAGAAGCTGTGGCTCGTTCGAAGCCCATTGGCGAATATTTAATCCTCCACGTTTGAGGATATCGATGATTCCATCTCGCAAGGTCATAGCCTCTTCGCAGGTGTCTGCGCCCGTGAGCAGATCATCAACGTAAAGGTCCTGTTTTATAACCCGTGCCGCCGCTGGATTCCCGTTCCCCTCATCGTCCGCGAGTTGGTGGAGACATCGAATCGCGAGGTACGGTGCAGATGTCAAACCGAAAGTGACCGTGTTCAAATTATATGTCTTGACCTTGCCGTCATCGTTGCGCCATAAAATCCGCTGATACCGACGATCTTCGGGTCGTACAAGAAACTGCCGGTACATTTTTTCTATGTCGCCAGTCAAGACATAAGCGTGCATCCGAAAACGAATTAATAGTAGAACAATGTCATCCTGAATAGTAGGTCCAACCATCAAGGTGTCATTGAGTGATAGGCCGCTACTCGTTTTGGCCGATCCATCGAAAACGACACGGACCTTTGTAGTTGCGCTTGAAAGTTTTATGACCGCATGGTGAGGCAGGTAGAAACCGTCTCGTTCATTCGGTTGAACTTCACTCATGTGACCAAGATCTTGATATTCCTGAATTACATTGGCGTATTCGCATTTTAATTCCGGTTCACGATTGAATTTCCTTTCTAACGATAGAAAACGGTTCAGGGCGCGCGACCGAGACTCACCCAATTGCGTATATTTCTCGTTAAAGGGTAATGCTACAATATATCGACCTGATTTATCCCGCTTGGTGTGATTCCGAAAATGCTCTTCGCACTCTTGTTCTTCGGCAGACAGGTATCGTACCTGAGGACCCTCTTCTAATTCCCAAAATTTCTTCAGGTCGAAATTTGGAGTAGTGAGAAAGACCTTATGCCTTGTCATTGAAGTAGATAGACTCCCCCCGATGATCCATCCGAATAATGTCTTCTGGAGTATCAAATCGGTTTTATTAGATGGAGAGATATCTATTTGGCCGACGCTCAAACATGCTAAGGCCGTACCGATGCCTAAGAGCATGTCGACGGATGTTGGTCGGTGAAAGTGCGGATCGGCTAAATTGATATTCGCGGGAATCGGAATTTTACCGCGGTCAATTTGCTGATCTGGTATCGGTCCTGAGATTCGCGGTATCGTAATGAATGTCAGAGTTCTCTTGAAATTGGATAATCGGGATTTAATGCTGGTCGAAACGATCTGTGTGGTTACGGTGCTTAATTGATTTAAGGCTTCTATTGTCGTTGTGTGTTGTTTCGCCGGAAGTCTTAATTTCGATGCTAGATCTTCCGTGATGAAATTTGCGTTTGAACATGTGTCGATTAACGTCCTACATTCGATTGGTTTTTGATCGCGATCCATAACAAGAATTATCGCGGTAGCCATTAACCCGTGCGCAGGTACGTCGGTGACTAACGTAGCCCCGTGTTCAAAACGCGAATCCGGTGAATCCCTCGGTCAGATTCTCGTTGCCGAGGTCGGTTGCGTGTCCTGATGCAGCTTCGTGTTATGCGCTTGATTGCAGACGCGACAATTTCCGAAGCTACAATTTTCCGTCGGATGATCGGACCGAAGGCAATTCATACATAGTCGTGCCTTTTTCGCGGCTTCGATACGTTGTACGACCTCCATCTCAATGAATTTTGGACATCGATACGCGGCGTGTTGTCCAAAACAAATTTTACAGTCGTTCTCGGCGACAAATCTCTTCGTTCGGGAAGATGCTGACTCGACGTTAGCGGTAGCAGTCGATTGACGTGCTTGAATAATTGGCGACGTGCTTGGACTTGGTTTGTTCGTTACGAAAACCTGCTGACGATTATGCGAAGGGGGCGCGCGTGAACGCAAATTATATGAACGCGGAGGAGTTGATCGTGGTGTTATATTTTCCGGCAATTGATGCGATCGTGGTTTAACAGTTGCCGCTTGATACTCCTTTGTTTGATGCGATGCGTTGTGTAGATATTTGAAGATATCATCCAACTTCGGTACCTCGGTGTTATTTAAAGTGCGTTCCCACGTCCGTCGCGTATCCGGTCCCATCTTCGAAATTACAATGCTCGATAGCAAATCGTTTGCTATATCTTCCCGCGACCTACCTAATGCCTGCAACGATCGAATGTGGAGTTGCATGTGATTCGCGAGGTCTCGAATTGCCTCTGAAGAATCGTCAGACATCGCGGGTGTATCTCGCAAAAGGGCGGCGTGACGCAAAACGAGTGCCCGTTTATTGTCGTAAATTTCAGACAAGTGATTCCACGCAGCATCGTAATTATCCTCGGTAATAGTAAAAGCTGCGATAGCGTCTTCAGCTCGTCCGGACAATGAAAGTTTGAGATAGTGTAACTTCTGAATGCGACTCAGACCCGGTTGTACATGGATTAAAGTATTAAATGCGTCTTTAAACGTTACCCAGGTTTCGATTCGGCCGTCAAATTTCGGAAGATCGATTTTCGGTAAGTGAACCGGCAATGATAACATCGATGACGATGGCGCTGGTGATCCTCTTAACATCGGATCGATTGGCAGTTGCGGAGATGGAGTTGCGGATCGCTCAAAACGTTCTAACAATACGATCGCGTTGGTCATTATGTCGTCAAATTGATCCGTCGTAGTTTGACGTTCGTTTTCGGCTTCGTCAAAATTGTCGATAAGAGCTAATTCGTCTTGAACCGCGTTGAAAGTTTCGAATTGATTTCGCAACCTCTGTATCCGTTCCCGCAATTTTACGCGTTCCTTCACAGAATCTTGAAATGCGTCGATGTAATTCCCAAACATCGTGCATTGGGATTTAAAAATTCGTCGTTTTTGTTTGAGGTCCCGACTGCGTGCGTTCGTTTTATCTGACGCGCTCGTGCTTCCGGTCGGCATTTTATCGAGACGGAGAGATTAAGGATAAACAATGAGAAGGAGAAAGTATAACGAGATAGGTTCTGATTGGTAATTCGTGACTAACGAGCCTACCTTTGGTTGATTCTGCGTGCTGGAGTTGTCTTGGGCTCGAGCGGTTGCCGTCGACGGGTGCCACCGGTTGTAAATGGCTGCACAGCTTCCAGGCAGTGGATGTCCAACTGCTGAGGTCAGATCCTGACCGATGATCTTCCTTTGATATGAATTTTCCAATCAGAGCTGCTCCGTGTCAGATCTGTTGCTATGTGGTCTTATTTCACCACAATTTGTTGTCTTTCTTTACGTAACGAAAGGATCCGTACGTCACTGTACACTGTCTATGCACTGCACTCCTTAGATCGCGGATCCGGCTCGAAGGACCATGTTCTGACTCGTGGCAATTTCGTAAGTTACCCGAACGTCTTGTTAAATTCAAACTTGATTTCCTTTAACTAATTGTCTCTTTCTGGTCTCCGAAAAGAAAACGGTGAGACCAGACGATAAATTTTGCTTGCCCGAAACGATGGCGAAAAAGTGAATAAGTGCGCTCGTCGCGTTACGAGCGCCGCTATATTATCTCTGATGGAGATGTCGAGTTGGGGGACAACGCGCTGATTGGTTTTCCTACGAAAACTCAAAATTCCAATCGGCGTGTCCCCTTGAAAATCGGTCCCACCCTCTCTAGCGCCCTTAGCGCGTCTTCGTCTAGAGAGGGTGGGGCGATGTCGGTGAGTGCACGAGCACCTCGAAAGTCCGGCTACGCCGGGGTTTTTCCATCCAGGTTGTCCCTCGAAGGCTGGGGTACCGTTACGGAGTACCGAAATTTTAATTTACCCTTCGGAAAGACCAGTTTATGACATGAGCGGAGCTATTGAGGACGAAAACGAAAACTAAAATCGGACTCTATTGTTCAAAAAAGGTAAACGGTTATTGCCCGGAAATGTTAAAATGCCTAAACTCAAAAATAGCTTTTCGTCGAAGAACTGTCATAAACTCCTTTAGAAATTCTCGTACATCTGTTCCGTTGAACGGTCGGAACAATTCGGAATGAAATAGTCTTGAGAGATTATATTTTCGGTTCGCACGACTGCAACGTGTCCTTTTTGGTGAGTGTTACGTTGCGCGTGCGACGGCGCAACGTAAAAAGGAAGAAGATTAATTAAATAAGAGAAATGGATTACAATTAGATAGTTGAAAAACAATCTCCTATTTCCATCTCCTGAATTCTGGCGCGATGGTTGGTATTTCGCTGCCACCAGTCTCGAACGTATTTAACGCTCGCGACAATTAAAAGACGAACGACAGAAAATGTAACGTGATGTTAAATTTCAAAGATAGATAGATAATTAGCCTTTCGTTGGATTCGTCAGCGCTCTAGGTCCCGTACCAGTCCCTCCTTGAATCTGTATAGGTTGGTAAACGTGGTTTTAAACTGAAAAGTGAAGGTATGCGTTTGAAAATGAATTTGACACTATTTATGAAAATGAAACTGGTTTAATTTGGAAAAGAAATCGAATGAATAACAAAATACAAACTACCAAGATTTGAGTTCGAATCTAAAAAAATAATTTTTAACAGAAAAAACATCCGACTTCGAAATGCCCTAAAAAGTGTAAAATAATTTCTATTTCATTTATACCAATATTCCATAGCTATTAATAATATCTACTTAATCGTTAAATAGGATACCAAATATATTTCAACGTTTTCGGAGGCGGCGCAAAATTAAAAACTTTTCCTCTACAAGGAAGATCCGAACTCCGGCGTCGGCAGCCTATGATAAATCACCCATTTGATAATTTCAAGTAAACAATATTCAACGGGAATCAACAAACCCATTGCGAATTAACTATACTGCAATACTCACGTGTGACTGCACTTAACTCGCACAGCTAGTGACCTACTGAGGTCTAGAGAGATTTTTAATAGTGCGTGTGATTCCCCTTTACAGCTTGCTTCTTACTTTGCGTTCACATCATTTTTTTTGCGACAAATAATAGGAATTTCATTGTATCGTGAAACTTTACAATATCATCACCGGTTATCAGTTATCGTACGTCATATATTTCTGCCCACCATTTATATGTTCGCAAAGTATAATAAGAAGCAAGCTGTAGAGGGGAATAACACACGTTATTAAAAATCTCTCTAGACCTAGTGAGCGGCGCGAGTTAAGTATGATCTCTTGTGAACTGCAGTATAGTGCATGTACATCAGGGGTGCTGCCAATTTCTCATATAATCGTTACAATTACAAATGTTTTCAGCCGGTCCTATAATTTTTCTCTTACGACTTATCAATTACCAAGTTTGCCATACCGCAATCAAATCGTTATTGGCAGCATCGTTTGTTCGGATATTTTTAATTTTGCGCCGCCTCCGAAAACTTTGAAATGTGTTTGGTATCCTATTTAACGATTAAGTAGATTATATTAATAGCTTATTATATTAATAGTTTTTATTAATTCGAAAATGTTTTTTGTCCACCTAAATCAGCCATTCGAACCACTGTGCGCCTCCGAAAACTTTGAAATGTATTTGGTATCCTATTTAACGATTAAGTAGATATTATTAATAGCTATGGAATATTGGTATAAATGAAATAGAAATTATTTTACACTTTTTAGGGCATTTCGAAGTCGGATGTTTTTTTTGTTAAAAATTATTTTATTCCTGAACAGGATGGTTTCGCACTTGTTTGGGTTAATTTTTAATTTCCACGTTTGGTAGTAGTCCTGTATCTGGTTGAATAGTTTTTGGAGTTGTTCCTCCATTTTTTTGGCGTTTTTTCCTTCTGTGTATATGACTAGGTCGTCTGCGAATTGCAAGGTTTTGGTATCCGTGGAAGTGGATAGGCCGAATAGGTGTGGGAGTTCTGCGTTGTAAAAATTAAAAAGGACTGGAGCTATTACCGTACCTTGTTGGAGTCCGTTTGAGAGTTCGAATATTATGTCCGATTTTTGTCCGTTGCATTCCGTGTAGAATTTTTTGTTGTGTAGCATGTTCGCTATTATTTTTGTTAGGTGGGGTGGACAGTATTTTTTTATTAGTTTGTATATTAGTCCCTTTATCCAAACGGTATCGAAAGCCTTTTCGATGTCGATCAGGCATGCGGCTACGTTATTGTTTTTGTATAGTGCATGTTGGATATCGGAAGTTAATTTATGTAGGGCGTGTACAGTGCTATGTTTGGGGCGGAAGCCAAATTGCGTGTCTGGGATTATGTTGTTCTCGTCTTGGAATTTTTCGAACTCCTTTTTTACTAGCGTTTCGAATACTTTTGAGATGTTGGGTAGAAGGCTGATAGGCCGATAGTTGTTCGGGTCGGCTGGGTTTTTTCCCTTTTTTTTTATGGGGATTACTTTTGCCAGCTTCCACGTCGCTGGGAAATAGCTGTTGTTTAGACAGTGGTTGAATAGTATGTTATCATCAGCGATTATTTTCATAGGGAGATTTTTCAAGACGATGTTTGGGATTTGATCCGGACCTGTTGACTTTTTGTTGTTGAGTTTTTGGAATAGACGGAGTGTGTATGGAAGGTTTGTAAAGTAGCTACCGAGTGTATCTGTTTCAGGATTGCTTGCCGGGTTCGCGTCTGAGAAATTTACTAGGTACTTGTTGTCTTCTGTTTCCATTTTTAGTGTTTCCATGAACGAATTGTAGCTTTTTTCTATTATTTCCGTTAATCTTTGTTTTCCCATTGATTTGTTGAGCGAGTTCGCTGCCGCAAAGCTACTGGCTAGTATGTTTAGTTTATGCTTATTGTTTGATATTATGTAGTTGCTATTTTTATCCGTTGCTTGATGCACAGGATCTATTTTTGCGTTACGAAGTATCTGTATTTTATTTTTTCCTATTGTTAGGTTGGGTATGTCTAGGGTTTCTTTTTTCCGGAAGATGGTGTTCACTTGTGGGAACATTTGTGGCGAATTGTGCGGTATTCGTTTGATTTTGTTTTCCCAATAAGTGTTGACGGATTTTTGGAATTCCTGTTTGATTCTGCCTTTACATTGTTTTATGAGCGCCTTGGTTGTTTTAATTGTCTGTTTGGCTAGCGGTGTTGGGTTTCTGTATTCGTTTAATAGGGTTGTGAGTAGGGAGCTTTTCATTTTTTGTAGTTTTCTGATCTCTGTATTTATGTAGAGTTCTGTGGAGTTGTAATTTGGTAGCTGTGGTACGTTTCGTTTGATGGCTTGAAGGATGGCTTCGTTTAGCTCTAGGAGTAGGCTGTCGATTTCCTGATTTGTTAGGTTTCGGTTTATTGGTATGTTTGTTGTCCAGTTGTTTGATAGTTCGCTTTTGAATTTTTTCCAATTGGCTTTCGCGTAATAAAGTGGGCGTACTGGCCTTGCGAAGGGAATCTGGTCCTCTGCCGAGGGGAGGACGATTTCCATGCAGATCGGTCGGTGGTCACTATCGAAGTCTATTGTAGGAATGGTGTTATTGTGGGTGCTATTTGCTACGTGAATCCTGCTATCGGTTACCCCAATGTCGATGTGTGCACCGCTGCGGGGAAAGGTTGGGATTTCTGTTTTTAGGAGTGTAATTTTGTATGTCATGCTATTATGGTTGATCCAGTTATTCAGGGCTCTTCCTCTGCTGTTCGTGGACATGTTGTTCCACTCTGGGTGCTTTGCGTTTACATCTCCCGCTAATATATAATAGTTGTTCGGGTTTCCTAGATCGAGCAACTTGAAGAGGCCATCCCATTCGTTGACGAATTCATCTGCTTGTGCTCCTGCTGCGTATACGGATGTTATGTATAGGTTTTTGTTGTTCCTGAGGCTAATTTTTACTGTTATGTACTCAGTGATGGCGGGATCTTGTGGTATGTGGATTTGTTCGTGATGAATGTTGTTTTTGATTAGTATTGTGTTATGCCCAGGATGGGGTGGTTGGGTAATTAGAGACACACACCTTTTCTCACACAAAACGTACATAGATATATATTGTGCATAACGATACAAGAGTAATACGCGAGAACATGCTGCCTGCGTACCGGTGCCGATCAGGCGAGAGACTGCGCGCGCCTCCGCGCATGGTGGAGGCCCAACCGCGTACGCAACGTCTCAAGGGCCCGTACCCAACATCTCCCTTCTTCAAGAAGTCACCATCCGGAGTACGATTTCGCCCCTGGGTCCAGGACCATTCTGCGCGGTTGTACTCGCGGCCGTTCAGACCGTCTCGGGGTCGGTTGATCTCCCTCAGAGTGCTCAACGTGGCCCTCTGTATGATGGTCCTGTAGGGGACGTCTGGTGCGACCGCGGGCCCCTTGGGGTGGTCGCCGAGCTGGTTGTGCCAATTGGTCCTGCGCAAGTGTCGCCTCCGTAGCCGGCGTGCGTGGCTCCGGATTCGAGGCAGAGGAAGGCTCCAGAATCAGGTCTTCAGCGATTTCTGGGCCCACCCACGCGTTACTCTGCGGTGTGGAACCACCTCTCCAGACGTGGTTGACATGCCTGACCACCTCCTTACCGCTGTCTAGGAGTATGGCGTAGCGAACTTTGGAAAGTTTCTTGATGACGCTTCCCTTTTCTCGCGCGTTTTTGGCAACCAACACCACCACTCGGTCCCCGATCGCGAGGTGACGAGGCCGAGGACTACGGCAGGTTGTGGACATGTCAGCTGAAGCCGTTGGAGCGTCAGTCAGGTCCTTTGGTGCCCCGGGCGGGACCGTCTCCTCCCCCTGTGGTTTTGGCAACAGCTTTGTGAATGGCGAGTTTATCTGTCTGCCGAAGAATAGCTCTGCCGGCGACCTTCCGTTTGGAGCGACCGCGCAAGGCGTGTACCTGTAACTGTGTAAGAATTCAAATAAACGTTTTCTCCAATTATTGGGCTCCCTGGCAATCGCTCTCTTGATGGTATCAACCATCCGCTCCGCTTGGCCGTTTGATTGCGGGTGGTTAACCGGTGAGAATAGATGTGTTATGTGCATTTCTGCACATAGAGTTGCGAATTGTGCAGAAGTAAACTGCGTTCCGTGGTCGCTTACGAGAATTTCGGGTGGACCGTACCTACAAAAAACCTCTCTGCACATCTCAACTGTCTTGTTTGCTGAGATGGTTTGCGTGATTCCCACATCCGGGAATTTTGAATAGGCATCGACGAATACTAGGATGTACTGGCCGTCGATAGGACCAGCGTAGTCGATGTGCATCCTCTCCAGTGGCTTTCTTGCAGTAGGCCAGGGGCTGATAGGTGCTTTCGCCGGCATCCTCTGGGTGAGTGCGCATGAGTCACACCGTTTGACGAGGTGCTCCAAATCCTGCGCGATTCCTGGCCAGTAGACATACTCTCTTGCCAGCTGTTTCATTCTCCTAATCCCAGGGTGGCCTCTATGCAAGGCTTGTAGAGTGTCAGGTACCATTTTCCGAGGAATGACCACTCTGTCTCCAAGCATCAGAGTTCCATCGACGATGCTTAGGCTGTCGCGACGGTTCTTGAAGTGTTGCAGGTACTCCGATGTGTCTGCGGGCTCACTCCAGCCGTTCCTCAGAGCGTTCAAGACCCTAAGCAAGTCTTCGTCCGAATTGGTTGTGGACTTGAGCTTCTCCCTCAAGTTTTTCCCAAACGAGTCAATGGCATTGTTCCTTAATTGCTCCACTTCCTCTTCCACCGCCCGTACGCAAGAAACCTGCAGTTCCTCGCTGTTATCATGCCGGAATTTTTCCACCAGGCGAGATAACGCGTCCGCCTGTCCAAAATCCTGAGTTCGGATATGCTCGATCCTGAAGTCGTAGCCCAGTAGTCTCAGGGCCCAACGCTTCAAGCGGGCGGCTGTTGTGGGCTTTAGACCTTTGGTGTTTTCCGTCTGCAGCAACGCGATCAGAGGCTTGTGATCCGTTTGCAGTATAAATCTTCGGCCCCAAACGAATTTGTGGAACCGTTCGACGGCTGTTACGAGTGCCAAAGCCTCCTTCTCGAGCTGGGAATAATTCCTCTGAGCCTCCGTAAGGCTCTGTGACATATGGTAGACTGCTCTCTCCTGGCCGTGTTCATCGCGCTGTAGTAAAACTCCTCCGATTCCGGTCGAGCAAGCGTCGGCGGCAACAACCAAGGTTTTCGTTGGGTCATAGTGTTCCAACAGGAGAGGGCTCAGCATAATCTTTTTAATTTTTTCGACGGCGAGGCTGTGTTGGCGTGTCCATTCCCATTTGCGGTTCTTCCTTGTCAGTTCTTCGAGTGGGTGTTTCACTGTATGAAGATGAGGAATAAACTTTCCGTAGTGGTTTACTAGGCCCAGCAGGCTTTGCACCTCCGTGACGTTGGTGGGGTCCGGCAGGTTTGCTATTGCGCTGGTTGCCGATGGATCCGCAGAAATGCCTCTAGAGTTTATTATGAGACCCAGGAATTTGATTTCCCGAAGACCAAATTTGCATTTTTCAATGCTGAGCTTCCATCCCCTTTCCTCAAGGCGACGAAGCGTGTTTTGCAGCCGTAAGTCGTGTTCCTGCCGGGTTCTACCCGTTACAATAACATCGTCTATGTACGGGTATACGCCTTCTAAACCCATTAGAGTAGATTCTATGGCCTGCTGGAACGTTGCGGGGGCTGTCTTGATGCCGAAGGGTAGCCTTTTAAATCTGAAGAGCCCTCTTGGAGTTACGATAGTTGTAATCTCTCGGTGATCTTCGTCGATTGTTAGTTGAAAAAAGGCGTCGCTCAAATCCATCACGCTGAAAAAACAACAACCATTAAGCTTGGCCATTATGTTCTCGATGTTTGGCATCGGATGGCAATTATTAAACAAAGCCTGATTAACGCCTGTCGAGTAATCTGCACACAAGCGCAGTCCGCCGTTGTGTTTTTTTACAATCACAATTGGGGTTGTCCAGTTCGAGCGTTCGACGCGTTCTATTATGTCCAATGACTCCAGACGTTGTAGTTCCTTGTCCAGCGGAGCCTCCATGGCATACGGTATTGGTCGACATGCGTTTTGAACCGGTCGGGCGTCCTCAACCAGTGTGAATTTAACCATAAAGTCACGACACGTTCCTAAACCTGGTGAGAAAAGATTGTGAAAGTCTTTGATAAATTTGTCGTGACTCATTGACGTAATTTTCCGATCTTCGCCGGAAGTCGTGACGCCTGCGGGACGTGGGACTTTATACACGGCTTTAGTAGTGTCCGCGCGATCAACGTCCGCGGCGCCTCGCGCGTCGTCTGAAAACGCGATTAGAGGAAGGGACCACAAATCGAAACAGTCGATCGCGTCCAGTCCAAATAAGTTTATTTCTTTTCGCCCCGCGACGTTGACGTCGAGTTTACATTCGCGATCGAGCACGCGCGCGATGCATCGAAATTTACCGATAATGTCCAAAGTGTCACCACCGGCGTGCTCGACTGTTTTACCCGACGAGAGTTTTGGGGATCCAAGGCGGACCCATTCGCGTTTGCCTATTATTGTGACATCGGAACCTGAATCGATCTGTAGGCGCACTGATTTACCGAGCATCGAGATCGTGACAAATTTCCGACGACGTTTACCGACAGAGGTGAGCGATCGGGTCGTTAGGCTATTGTTTTTATAGGACCCTTTCTGCTGCGTCGGTAATGCGCGACACACTTTCGCAATATGTCCCTTTTTCGAACACGTGTGACACACTGTCTCGCGGAATGGACACTTCGAGCGATAATGTGCACCACCACAGCCTCTGCATTTTAGGTCCAGCTGGGCCTGAGGCTGTTGTTTGCCTGATGCCTGTGGTTGTTTGATTCCTGGTGGGCTACCCGCCTTCTTCTTCTGTTTGGGGTAAACAGCGTTCACCGTTGCGACCGTGGTCGTTTTCGTTGGATCTTCTAGTACCTTTAAGCTCGTTGCTACATTCATGTGGGCTTCGAGTTCTGCAGCGATGTCTTTCAGGGTTGCATCTCGATTTTTCTCGATGACTCGTAGTGCGATTCGTTTGAGATCAACGTTCTCATTGGAGTAGCACAATGACTGCAGCAACAGTAACACTCGCAGGTTATCGTCCGTGAGGTTAGCACGTTCGAAATCCGCCGCGTGGCGATTAATACGATCAATGTGCTCGGATATTGACGTAGATTTTTCGTAGCGGTGGTTTAGGATTTCGATTCTGCGACGCGTAATTGGCACTTTGTCCTCGAACAATTCTTTTAAATTTTTAATAACGTCCTCTTGCTTCATCGTGGTCGGATCTGCGGGTGCGACATGATCAACCAACCGATCGAATTCAATTTGACCGAGTTTGTCTAAGATCAGACGGGTTTGCATTTCCGGTGGCAACACGCTCGCTTCGGTAACGACCGTATAAGAGTGTCGCTGTAGCCATTTTACGAACGGTTTCGTCTCGTCGCCCACGCCGAAGACGTACTTTTCCACCCGGGCGAATAGTTGATTGTAGAGATCGGAATGGGAGATACTCCTGCCGTTCGCCGGACCAGCAGTTGGTTCTCCGGCGCGTTCATTTCGAAGTTGATGCTGGAGAAGCGCATTGATGGTCGCTGTAAGAGTCTTTATGGCTTCTGTAGCCTCAGCCATCTTGGCAGTCGAGTTCTTTGTTTACCGTGCACACAAGAAAAAATCCGTTCACCGCAGCGCCAGTTGTTATGCCCAGGATGGGGTGGTTGGGTAATTAGAGACACACACCTTTTCTCACACAAAACGTACATAGATATATATTGTGCATAACGATACAAGAGTAATACGCGAGAACATGCTGCCTGCGTACCGGTGCCGATCAGGCGAGAGACTGCGCGCGCCTCCGCGCATGGTGGAGGCCCAACCGCGTACGCAACGTCTCAAGGGCCCGTACCCAACATATTGCTACTCCGCCTCCGCTGTTGCTGCATCGGTCGTTCCGGATAAGGTTAAAGTTTTTAAATTTAAGGTTGTGTTGTGGTTTCAGTTTTGTTTCATTAAGAAGGAGTACGTCCGGTTTGTTCTTTTTTATAAGATCGAGTGTGTTGTGTCTTCTTTCGTTAGTGACTATTGAGTTTACGTTTGCTGAGATTATTTTCAGGCTATTGTTGTTATACATCGTGGATACTCTGCATGTCTGTTTCAGTGTGGTATGTGTTTGTGCCGTAGTAGGCGTTATGGAGGTTTGCTATTTTTTGGGCGTTTGTGTCTATCCTATATTCGAGCCTATTGATTTGCGTTGACATGAACATTTTGAGGTCGTTAAATAGGGCTTCTAAAGGGGGGTGTGTGTGGGTTTGTTGCATGTTTGTTGGTGTGTGCGTTGTATTTTGGGTCCTAGTCAAGTCTGCGCTTTGTTTGGTGTTCTGTTGTACTCTGTGGTTTATTTTGGTGGCGTTCGCGTAAGTTAGATTTGGCTTTCTGCCGCTACTCTCTATTCTATCTCGTGTCCGTTGTTGTTTTTGTGCTATGATTTCCTCTTTTTTAGTTGCTAGGTCTTTAACACGTTGCTTAAATTCTTTGTATTTGGCGCACCCTCTATATGAGGCCGGGTGCCCGTGGTTCTTGCATCTGACGCAGTATAGTTGAGTCTGGTCTACTTTTCCGTTCTTCCCTAATTTACATTGTCCCGGCTCGTGGCCGTCGGCGCATTTTACGCATCGGTAATCTAGATTGCAGTTTCCTGCCGTGTGTCCCTCTCGCTGACATCTCACGCACGTGATAGGGTCTCGCTTGATCAGTCTCTCCCAGGAGATGACTTGGTGCAATAGTTGTTTAGTTTTGGTGACAGCACTTAGGTCACTTTCGGGCGTTATTTGGACTATGAAAAATGGCAATTGTCTGTTTCCGCGTTTGGATTTCGTGGTTTCGAAGTGGGCGATTTTTGTTATTTGTACGTTTTTTTAGGTTTATTTGGTTCAGTTCTTGCAATATCTCTTCCGGAGAGAAACTTGGATCAAGGCCTTTTAGCAAGATATTTTGCAGTTTGAGGGCTTTTGACGTATACGTATAAAATTTTATGTTTCTTTGTTTGAGGGTTTCTATTGTTTTGTTATAGTCTGATAATTTTTCTACTTGTATGTGGTGTTTTTTCTCCGAGATGCGTTTGATTTTAAAGTTACTTATGTTTAATGTGTCTTTTACCAGACGGTAGGATACCTGTTGTTGGGTATCCTCAACGATAATCGTTGGAGGTCTGATCAAGGACGCTTTGGCCTGGGATGTCATCGGGGCAGGCGTAGGTATGTTGGCTGTCTTCGTCCGTGGTGGGCTCTGCTGCTGGCTTGCCGTGCCTATGATGTTTGTGGTCCTTCGGCCTGGGGTGCTTGAAGTTCGGGACCCGGTCCGGGGTCGTGATGTGGTCGGCCCTGGAGGGCTGCTACCTGGTTCCGATTCCTCGATGCTTGCGGCCGAGCGTGGCCGTTTGGTCTTGGGCGTGTCCGTTGCCGGTCCTTGTCGAGTATTTGCGCGGCCGATGTCACTTGGGGAGGCAATAATGGGGGATGGTTCCGTCTCCATTGTATTTTCGGTGGGTTTTCCCGCGAAGTTTACGTTCTTCGCTTTTTCCTCTTCCAGCTCTTTGGTGATTTTCTTTATTGTTTCATTCAACAATGCTATCGTTTTCTGTAGTTCGGCTGCTTGGTGGTCCTTGGTCTGGTTAGACGGACCTCCGAAATTCTGCTTTCCATGTTGCTCCGCTTTTTTCGTTTTCATTTTTTCGGTTGACTTCTCGCCGTTGATTTTTGTAGCAAAGACTGGCTTGATCTTTGATTTTTTTGCTTGTTTTTGGTGAAGCTTTTTCTTTATTTCGATTGTATCTGTGGTGGTTCTTCCCTTGTTGTTTCTATTGTTGATGAATTTCACGATCTCTTCAAAATTAATGTGAATGGATTCATTGTTTTTTTTGGGTTCCCTGCCTTGTTGTTGGCCACAGCTATTTTACCTTGTCCAGGGGAGGGGGTGACCCCCTTCACCTGACACTCACTGTCACTAATTTTTATTTAATCGCGTTTCCTTGCCATGAAATAATGTATATTACGAGTTTTTGTAAACACTTGAGGCGACACAATCTGGCACTGTGGCGGGCGGATTTTTGACCTGCTAGATAGCACTTCAAGGGGCGCACGAGCTTCTCGGTCGGAGGTTCGCACACGACTCACGAGAACCGGTAGTGGTCCTAAGTCGTATGGCTGTTAGTTGAAAATAGGAATTTTATTAGGAGAGAAAATGGTTCAGGTGATGCGAGCGTGACGGCCGAACTCCGAATTCTGTGTCGGTAAAACAGTGAACACTTCATCGAAAATTAGGCCGAGCCAGATATCGTATTCAACTAACGGCATGCTATGCTACGTCATTTTTCGCATACACCTAAATGACACACGTATACTACGATAGCTATATTATGTACGTTACACACAAAGTATAAAATACGATACTGCATACATGACCTAGAATATATATGAATGACCTAACTCCTTCAGCCAAATGTTATATATACATTTTTTGTAATATAACATAACCTAGGGAAGAATATTCCTACAAATCGAATGTCTTAAGTTATTTTTTTTTAAATAATATGTCCCGCTATTGTACTCCGTATTCCTACAAATCGAGTGCCTGAAGCTTTGGCTGCAGTTCTATGTTTCACCGCCCGTAGAAGCAAAATTAGGATATATCCCCTGACAGATCTCGACGAGTCCTATCGAATGAGCCTAGTCCCAGGTTGCGCAAACAAATAATGAAATAGTTATAACCGGTTGAATTTTTGTATTTTTTACTTAAAAGGAAGTTCAAAATTCCTATTTATAATAGCGGATGAATGGCGTATAGGTTAAGGCACTCGCTTTTCGACAGCGAGATCGGGAGTACGAATCCCCGAGGAGCACAAAAAAACAAATATTTTTCCTAAGCTCAATCCCATTTCTTTTCTCGATTTAATTAGGTTAGGTTAAATTAATTTTTTCCATTTGCGCAACTTGAGACTAGGCTCGTTTGACAGGACTCGTCGAGACCTTTCGGAATATACATTGTCCTATTTTGGGGGCGGTGAAACAAGGAAGTGTGCCCAAAATCATTTTATAAACGTTAAAAGAATTAAGCGTCTAAAACCGGCAATCTGCCTAGCACCGACGATTGAACATCGAACTAGTAGGAGCATGTACAGCCATAGACAAACAGTCATTGAATACTAGAGCTTAGCACTAGGCGATATATGTAGGAGGGGAGCTCCCCTACCACCTTGGGCAGAAGTGCCCACGTAAACCTTCAATGTAATGTAATGTAACGTAATGTAATTGTAATGTGAGAGCTTACCACGTGATGTTCCTTTTTGTTCCAATATGATATAAAGTGCTGACAACTCATTACTCAGTATTAAATCCTTTTTTTTAACTTGGAAGAAGTGTTATAACGCACACCGTATCCATTAAAACTAATACGAGCTTGACGACTATAATAATTCAGCTATTATAGTCAGCGGCACGTCATATTACAATATTGTAGCACAGAGGAGCAGAATAGTACGTGTTGAACTTCTAGTATTCAATCACTGTTGGCTATGACTCTACACGCCCCTACAGACACGACGTTCAAACTTCGATGCTGTCCGGATTGCCGGATTTAGGCGCTTTTCACGGGAATCTTTGTTAATAACTATGGAATAATACTGTGAACGCTATTTTGTCATTCTTGATTTTCGTCTTATTTTAACCCCCAGAATTGTCTCCTGAAATTTGTTCCTCCTATTATCGAACACACTGTATATTTCATCTCTACATGTACATAAAAATAAAAAGCAACGAATGTAGTTTAAAATACAATAGAACATAATGAAATAAATATAATAAAGTATGTGAAATTAAAGACCTCTTAAGGTTATGGTTCTATTCTATTATTATTCTATCTATGGTTCTATTATGGTCTATTTCTTTACTTGTTAGTCACGAATGATTCCATAAATATGTTTTAGATAACACCAAGACAATCCGCAATTATCCAACAATCATTTAACACCCTGAACCAATATGTAAAAGCACTTTTATTTATCAATGTAAAATTAACAGTGTGCTCAAGTAAGATCTATGTAATTGTATTATCAGAAAACAAAGTGAGATCAGACCACCTGCTTGTACTCTATTTTCCGACATACAGAAGACTATATAAAAACGCGTACTTGTTCTAATGTGCACGCAGTTCGTACACCTCTCTCCTCTTTCTCGCACGATAAAGCAGAGCAGCATGCATTGTCAGATTCAACAATTAGAATAAATCTTGACTTTTAAACCAACTTTACCATCCAAGGAGACCTCCAAAATATTAATTCGGCCCTGCCTAAAATATGTAATAACGATAAAGCTGGAAAAAGATCACGATGTGGATCAAAATGTTGCTTAAAAAGTACAGTATTTTTCTGTTAACCCTAGAAAAACCAAACCAAGGAGGACTCACCAGTTAGAATATATTACAATAAAAATATATTATGTTTCTTATCTAAGGAATTTCCAGAAAATTATATATTTCCACTTATGCTTTGAGGATTAGTGCTGAAAAGTTTCTAAAAAAAAAAAGGAAAGTATTATACAAAATTGTTACCTATAAGACTCGATCATTTTAGGGTTAATCAAAGAAATTCATGAAAAATTGCAGTAGGAAAATTAATAATTTTAATTCATTAAATATCGTCAGTTGCCCAAAACGTTTACAATTGTTTGTGATGTCCAGTAATAAAATAATCTCTACTTCAAGAAATGCTGTATCACGCTTAGTAAGCAGCTTCCTGCCACTTTACTTGGCAGAGAGGGAAGACTCAACTGAAGAGTAACGTTTCCAAAGTATATAAGACCAAGGAGCTGATAGAGTACTCTTAGTTTCGTTGGAACAGTGTTCCACAGCGCGCCTTCTTCAATCAGTACAGATCACGCTCTTTAGATAGCATAGAATTAATAATAAGTGTCATTAAACATATTAAATATCTATTGACAATTTCTAAAAAAATCAGAGGATTTATAAAATAGCTTCTGTTTTTTTAATTGAATTTAATAAGTGGTGAAAGTGTATGTAATGTGTAATAGAAAATCAGTGTAATATACAATTGAGTAACATTGGGTAAATACAATTCTTTAAAAATTTACTTTATGCTTTATTTCACATTCTTTAAAATTATTTAAATATTTACAGTGAGTAATCAAATTACTTCTTAGAAAACATATTATTAAAAATTATTTATTAAACCTCTGTTATTTGAATTATTACGTTTGTTATGTTATTTTATGTTTGAATTATTATGTTACATAATTATAATGGACAATTGTTAATTAGAAATTATGCACTACAACGCCAGGTTAAGGGGAGCTCGAGGAGGGGGGGGCTGCAGCTATCGATTCCACTTTATAGAGTACCCCCTTCTAAACCTTTCGTTAGTATGTCAAAAAATATGTAACAAATTTGTTTTACCGTTGCCATTTTTCTTTACGATTCAGTGTTATTTAATTTTACTTAAAATAAATTTCAATTTTTTGAACCATGTTTATCAACCAATGGGGAGTTCTAAGATTTGATAGTCCTTGAACGCTTTATATTAAAATCATGTCCTGATCCAGTATAAAAATCTGCATGCTGCAAAATCATTGAAATTAATTGTACTTGATTTTGAAATTTAATTGCTATATAAACTGGTTGCCGGCTTTTATGCTGTTGTTTGTAGAAACATTAGATAAGTGACGATCGCATACTAATGCATACGCTGCCAGGGACACACATATAGGCAGCATTTAATGCATTAGTACCGATAGATTTTAGTGAATATCTCGTAAATTAAATAAGATCGAGCGAGAATTATATATAAAAAAGTTGTTCAAAATGTTGATCCCTATAACATATCTAAAAATCATAAAAATCGGTGAAGTGGACACACTTTTCAATGCCACTGAAATGTATTGCAAATAAAATTAGCTAACATTTAATCGTATAGAAAAATCCAGAAAAGAATAATATTGGGGGAGAAACATAAAAAAGATACAGATTTTAACAGTTTAATAATTTAAACAATAGGATTTGCTTTTGCAATAGGAAATGGATTAAAAATCTACAAACTTACTGCGAATTACAAGTTTTGAAATATTTAAATCATCATCATAGAATGATGAAAATTCATACACTTAGTATCGTGAAAAATCGTCAAATTATTGTTATGAAAAAATCATTGAATCATCGTTATCTAGTATCAACAAATCATCAAATCACTATTATGAAAAATTGTTAAGTCATTCTTGTAATAAAAGTCATTAAATCATCATTATGATAAACAATCATGATATTATGATAATTCAACCCTTATCATAAATCTTCAGAAACTACGAAATCAAGTGGATAAAATCAAAATGGCGAGCTACTTTGAAATTCTGCTCTCTATCACAGTGATACTTATCGCATTCTACTATTATGCTGTATCAAACTTTGATTTTTGGAAGAAACGTGGCGTAGTTGGGCCAACGCCGATACCATTCTTTGGAAACACTAAAGATTTAATGTTTGCTAAGATGACAATACGTCATTATATAGAAACCACGTACGTTCAATATAAAAATGAACCAATGATCGGGTTTTATTTAATGAGTAAACCAAGTCTTATATTGAATGATCCAGAACTTATTAAAGACGTTCTCATTAGAGATTTCTCAAACTTTGCAGATCGAGGAGCTCTTGTTCATGAGAAGGTATGTATAAATTGTAATTTCTAATGATTAATTCATTATTATAATACTAAAGTACAGCGAGTGATCAAATTATTAGAGCTACCTGCATAATTGATATTATTATTACATTTCTACTGGTACATTGTGTATACTTGCATAAGCTAAGTTCAATACCTTTACATAATGTTAACGGACAGTTATCTGTCAATTACAGATTTTCTCGTGTGCAAGTCTTCATCTTGTAATTTTTATTTTTATATAAAATCACCTGTTTTTGCATGTAGAATTACTCTGAAATGTTATAGGACAGAGACAGGTATATTTAAAACAAACAATATTAAAAATAATTATTAAAGTAGTTTCGTGAAAATATGATAGTGTTTGAAAATTTCTTTTAATTGATAGTGATAACTCAAAATTAGGAAGTTAGTATTTAAGTAGTAACGATAACCAAGTTAAATTAGTATTGAAAACATTTATTAAAAATATAATAGGGAATTGACGTTAACTTTACTATAAAGTACTAGAAGCAATTATTTATTTATACTCTCGTTATATTGCCACGTGAGCAATTTGATATAGATTTTAAAGCAAACTAGTGCTATCCTTCCACCTTTTACATTTATCCCTTTCATACAAAAAATACAACAGCAAATGAATATTTTAAATAGCGTATGAACGCACATAAAAACACAACATTATTTGAACTTATCCAACCTAATATATTCATGAAAATAATTTCTAAAATTAATTTTATTTTGTGCTGTAGAAGGCTTAAGTGTACCAGTACGAATGTAACATAATGCAATTTTTTTCATTGAATATTTACAGACAGAGCCACTCTCAACACATCTCTTCAACTTAGAAACAGAAAGATGGCGACCATTGAGAACGAGGCTCTCCCCCATATTTACATCTGGATAATTGAAGGAAATGTTCTATCTCATAATCGAATGTTCGCAACATTTAGAAAAATATTCAGCTAAAGAGGTTGAAAAAGGAGAGCCTCTAGAATGTCGAGAATTAACAGCAAGATTCATGACTGACGTGATTGGTAGTTGTGCTTTTGGAATTGAAATGAATGCACTAGCGGACGAGAGAAGCGAATTCCGTCAAAAGGGTAGAGAATTCTTCGATACATCGTCTTTCGAAAATGTCTTTCGAAACAAAACGAAACAACTCTTCCCTAAGCTGTACGATTTGCTTGGTTATATAATACCCGACAGAAAATTTGCCCCATTCTTCACCAAAGTTATTACAGACACCATAATGTACAGGCAAGAGAATGATATCGTTAGACCAGATTTCATCAATATGCTTATGGAACTTAAAGCGCATCCAGAGAAACTGAACAATATCGGTAAGTATGAAATAATATAAAAATTTTGATTATTAATTATATGAAATTCAATTTCGTTAATTAATTAATATCAATCAGGTATGTGTAAATGGCGACTCGCAAACCATATCCCCGCTGAGCTAGACCTCAGCACTTTCTTTTCCGCTACGATCGTGCAACTCCAACTTATAGTCTGCCAGTTTCCCCACTATTAACTGCTCCGTGGCCTGTTACCGTATCACTTATACAGGGTGTCTCATAACTCCGGTAACACCTTGAAATGGGAGATTGATGGGGTAGTTCTGAACAACTGTTTCCTTTACCAATATGTTGATTGAAGCTTTATTTTTGAATTATTAACGAAAAACACTGGCCAATTAGAGCAGGCGTAGAATGTGCGATCAACCACGAGAGCGTTAGCTCTCAGCCGCGCTCGGTCGTGGTCGTGAACAAACGCATTGGCACAACGTGGATGTCAAGAAAAGTGTGCGACTAATTCCATATTTGTTCTTAATTTAAGACGAAGTAACATTTCTTGCACACCTCTCGATACCCACACTATGCCACTGCATTTGGTCACGACCACGACCGCGCGCTGCGCATGCGCATAATAACAGTCGCTCAGAAGTAGCAGCAGAAGTGATATGCGATTCGCGGCGCTCCTTATCACTCAATTTCAATTATTCCCTTCTCCTTGGTTATTTATTTATGTTTATATATTTAAAATATATTTTAAACACATACATACGTAATATATGCAAAATATATGTAAGATGGATACGTATTGCAAGAAAAAAGTTGGCTAAATCAATTTGGTATTGTTACGCATATCCAGGTTAGCACAAAAGATACATGAAATAGTTATTCGGTAGCAGACTTTTAGGACCATGTATTGACTCTCGACAAGGGGACTAATTTGTCAGTTAATTGACTAATAGTGGAGATCGTATGTTTTTGGCGAAAAGGAAGTCAGTCATGCCTGATCTTAATTTGTGAACAGCGGAGTCTGAGTAAATCGAGACCCAAACAGAATGTCATGGATACATCTATTATTAATAACGTTTTCCAGAATTAACGGACTCTTTACTGACTGCACAAGCATTCGTGTTCTTCGCGGCGGGTTTCGAAACCTCATCGACGACGATTAGCAATGCTCTTTATGAATTAGCCGTAAATCAAGAGATACAAAATAAACTACGAGAAGAAATAATAGAGTACTGCTCTAAAGACAAAGGAGAGCTGAAATATGAGACTGTAAAAGAAATGGAATATTTAGATAAAGTATTCAAAGGTAGGTATGAAAGTTTTACAAAATATAAAAAATAGCAGTTTGTAACAGTTTTTGAACTACGTATATTCAGTTATGGTATAAATCAGGGACGCTCAAACAAGTTAAATACACGGGAGCTTGAATGCCATCGGCTTTATTGCGGGCATCGTTGGCCCCACTCGTCGATGGGTAGTGGCGATTGGCAGTGTACACTGAGTTGCATTGAACTTGTCGCAGTGAAGTTGGCTACAAATTCACTAACACATTCACGCCGCGTCGGTGAGCCAATGGCGAGATCGGTTCACCGACGCTGCGGCGTGAATGTGTTAGTGGCCAACTTCACTGCGACAAGTTCAATGCGACTCAGTGTACATTGAGTTGCAATGAACTTGTCGCAGTGAAGTTGGCTCCAGATTTACTGACACATTCACGCCGCGTCGGTGAGTCGATCTCGCCCATCGTCTCACCGACACGGCGTGAATGTGTCAGTAAATCTGGAGCCAACTTCACTGCGACAAGTTCATTGCAACTCAGTGTACACTCAGTCCCATCGAAGTTGTCGCAGTGAAGTTGGCGCGCTAACGCGTTCACGCCGCGGCGGCGTTAGCGCGCCAATTTGACTGCGACAACTTCGATGGGACTGAGTGTACATATGTATGTACTTACGTATCGCTGAAGCAGTCTCTCCACTCCCAAACGATTGTCGTAATATGATGGCACTTGGATGATATGCGGGTTTAACTGGTTAAATTGTGTAGAACCCACCCTCCTTTAATCCAACTGCGGAAAATATGACTCACACAATTTTGCAATTTGTCGAAGCAGTCGTACCTACTAATTAGGCTCATGTAAATCTAGGAAGGCAGTCGGCGTGTGCGTACTACCCCTCTTATCGCAGTGCCGTCCCGCGAGACATCTTGTGATCGTAGGACAATGCTGTAAATCAATCGAACCAAGCGGAGCATTTGAAGGCATCCCCTTGCCCTAGATTCTTGGCGCTAGAATGATCGCATGTGCCATCTCTCATATGCGCTCATCGCGAGCGGAAGTACCTCGAGCCCGTAACAGTGCATGCGGGCGCCCTTGCGCGGATTACTACTTGCTGAGCATCCCTGATAGTAATGCTTAAATAAATCTCATCAAATATTTAAAGTCACATAATTTATCCGTGTAGAAACGTTAAGAATGTATCCACCTGTACCAGTACTCTTTCGAAATGCATTATCAAACTACACTTTTGATGGCACTAAGGTTTCAATACCAAAGGGTACAAAAAATCTGGATCCCAGTGTTTGCCTTGCATCGAAATTCTGATATTTATCTAAATCCTGATTCTTTCGATCCGGAAAGGTTCAATGAAGATGCTGTCGCAGCTCGACACCCTATGCACTATTTACCATTCGGCGATGGACCAAGAAATTGCGTTGGTAAGTTGAAAAAAATGTTATTACTTGTAGAAACTATAGAATTGTAGAACCTTTTTTTGACAGTCGTCCACGTTAAATAAAAAAAGGAATGAAATTTTTTATCTATTCAAATAATTAATTATATAGGTTCCGTCAAAAGTCTCGGAACGGTCAAATATCTCAGAAACGAATCATTTTTTTTTTAATGAATCAGACAAAAGTTTTAGTTTTAAAAATTCTATCAGAAGGTTTTATCCGTTTGATCTTGAGAGAAGGAGGAAAGATCACGTTAAAGTCAGCATGATTTTTTAAATGAAACACCCCATTTTTGGTCATACACAGAGCTGTAGAGCGCTAACGTAGAGCCGTACCCAAAATTTCTCTACGGCTCTCAGGTAGATCGAATTTATGGTAGAGACACAGTCTCGTGTACACGCGTATGGTAGAGCAAATCTCTCTCTCCCGTAGAGTTCTACCATTTTTACTCTCTCGTGTATTCGTACCTTTAAAGGAGACTGAGAGACTTTTTCAAACCTCTATTGCGACCTTTTTCTTATCAAAGTTATCTAAGTTATGAGCTATCAAAGATATAGTCTCGATAGTGTTAGCATTATTATGGGTGAACCAAGTAAAGGTTGCATGATCGTACTTCGCTTCTCTTTTCGTGTGAGGAAGGGGGTTGAGGGTGTGCAGTTTGGTGTGGATATGTGTGTCAAGAATTGAATTAAGGTGTTTGCTCGATCAAGGTTCTGGGGTAAGTGTCATGCCGTTCCTCATGGTCCTCCTACCAGAAGATGCATGATCTTCCCCACTCCGTGGCCAGATCCTTCTAGATCAACCTTATCTTTTGACACGCGCCATGCAGCAGCATGACTTCGGGTCATCGGCCACACGCGCGTTCCTTCAAGAATCGGCGATCGAACTCTCTATCGCCGTTCCATAAACAAAACATCTGCGACTCTTAGAATTCGTCGCACCTCAAGTATCAACTACCGCCGGCCCAAGTCCGATGACAGACATATGGCTCGGGGTATCGATAGCCTAAAGAATCCTAAGAAATCATTGAAACCCAGGTCAAAGCCCAAAATGCCTTGACCCTGCCACGTGTCAACCCTTGAACACGTGCTGACGCTAACATGTGAATATGGGTTTAATGTGAGTTCTTTCGCCTCTCACCTTAATTATTAATTTATTAGCCAACCCATACCAAAGAGCGAAAATCTTAGATACAATCTTAGATATAAATAACATGTTATTTTCAGGTGCACGTTTCGCAATTTATCAAACCAAAATTGGCCTTATCACAATTCTACGGAATTACAAAGTGGACGTTTGCGAAAAGACAAGCATTCCTTACGAATTTCATCCAGCTGCGTTTTTATTAGCACCAAAAGAAGGGATATACTTGAAGTTCAAAAAACTACAAAGTTAATATAACTTATTTGTCATACATTAAATTAAAGATATTTTTCGTAAGTCATTACACATTATGGATGTAAAAAACAATATAGAATGAATGTATATTTCTTGCTTAGTGTTAAGCTATCTCTTGTATACTAGATGGTTAATTTAACTTACATGACGGAAAGGATAATAAATAAATTTTTTGAAGTTTTTCTTTCAGTATGGTTTTGTATTAATAGACCCTTTACGCGGATATCTTTCGCGGACAAAAAAAACGGATGATGTGCGTAAGTCGAGAGACGAGCGTATAGTTTATTTAAACATTTTAAATAAAAATTAGATTTGTTTGAAAATGGATTTGGAGTATAATTTGTTTAACAATTTCCTTACAGCAATATTCAAAGATGTGATAATGTTGCTCAAGCATGACGGAAAATGAAATTCAATCCTCTGAGGGGAAGACAGGAAATCAATATTTCGTAAAACGTTGATATTTTGCGATTGTTCTTTCGTTCTGTGCGAATTACGCAACAAACGTGTTGATGAGTCACCATCTCTTACCCTGCCTACCGAACATACCATCGTTTCTTCCTAGATGATTCTTATAAAATTAAAAATACTACCCTCCTGAATTTAGGTGAAAAATAAGGAAATTGTTATGTTACATTAATAGCAACATTCTGAGTCTACTGTGGATCCAGAAATTATTGGCAAACTCTATAAACACAATAATTTTTTTTTTAATTGGACAGAACGATGATTCTAGAAGCTAGAATCATTCATTTTCTAAACGACCTATTTTCATGGAGGATGGTACAATTAGTACAATTGGTTCGAAACGTACAACCGTACCGCACCGCGCTGTTACTAGCAAGACCGTAGTCGTAAGTCTGATATATATAACAATAAATGCTGTACAGACACATAGCATTAAGATCGAAACCTTAAGTACTTACGCTCTGCAATAAACCTGAGTTCGTACACTTACAAGGGAAGTTCGGTAATTTGAAAGTTCCAATTTTTTTTATACTTTGCAGATTTGTAGGGGATCTCAAGAGAAGTATAGCGCAATTTTTGTTTTTGGCTCAATTTCAGTTCTTCGGAGTGAAAACACCTCCTCAAGGTAGATAGTTGTTTCCATATTTCCCTGTATATCTTTAAAACTATGGTAGATATAAAAAACTGGTTTTTACAAAAATTGGGAGCCCCCACTCCCGACACTAGGGGCCCTGATAGCACTACCGATTTTGGCAGTGAAGTCGACATTGTCTACTTCAGAATAGGGCTGAGTCACCCTTCCCTTGCTGCTCCTCTTAGTGCTGTAATACGGCAAGGCTGAGCTCGGGACACTGCCTGCACAATGAGTAATGAGGTGTAGCCTTTGGTATCGAAACAATCTACTATTACCATCAACGTGCGTTAAACTGTTGCAGTGCAATGTATTTCACATTTTTATACTAAAGTAGAGCAGATGGTGTTCATTATCAAGGCACAAAGTTAATACCACTTGAAAACAAAGGGATATCTAGTCTTGTTGGATCTGTACTCACTGCACTGGTGAAATTTCGAAGTTTCAAACCGCACATACGGAAGGCCAACTATCGTATACACGGTAATCCAACTGTATTCGAAGATTTGTATAACTAAAATATTTAAAATTAAATGGAAGAGAGTTTTATCGACTACGGCTGTCAATTTTTTTTTCTAATTCAAGAGAAAAAAGAACTAACAGCACCGGGAATTCCCAAGCGGTCACCCACCCAAGTATTATCCGCGCCGAATTTACGATTAGCTTGACTTCGGTGATCGGACGAGAACCTTTTTTTTTAAGGTAGTAGTTCTAAGTTAGTTTTTTAGTTTAAAATTGTATATTTATTGCTTACAAAATACCTTTACAATAGAATAACTATAAATAAACGAATAGGTAACATAACTCTGACATATTTCAAAGCGAGACTTATATAGAATTTTCTTATTCAGTCTTACCTTTGAGTATTGTCATTACGAATTATAGTACAGGACTAGCGTTCGTTAGTGTAATGTATCTTTGGTAAACAATATGAACTAGCGAGATTCTGATTGCACCTCAAAAATGCCGTAAAAAAGGCGCTAACATCTGCTTTCTTTCTTATATTATACTTAAGACTAATTAAAACTAATTAAAACTGAAACTAATAAATAAACGGTAAATAACAGAAAATAATACTTGTAAAAACTTAATACTTTTGCACATTTGCTTTTTCTTTGTGCTTTTATCACAGGATCACTTACGCTATTGTGGGATCACAGTGTCAGACTTTTGTTACTTATTTTGTACTTATTTATATACGCTTAGAATTTAGTTTGTATATTCACACTTTAGAATCATACCTATGTACATGTCTCACTCTAACACTACGACAATAATACTAATTTTGCGCATACAGTTTGCTTGTCATACATCTTACATTACAATAAGGCACAATGCACAAGGAGTTAAAATATGCATGTTAGGTTTAATTTCCGATTATCTATCCGTATACTCTCACATTCATACCCATTTACAAGACTCATTCACTCCTCCCACACTCATACAAATATTTATTTATTTTTTTATTATTAAATACAGGGTAGTGCCACACTTAAATGTAAGTTTGTTAAACATTACTATTCTTTAGCCACCAGATTTTTTTTATATTACCTATTTTTTTATAATCCAATTTATCGCTCACGGAAATCGCTGTGCTATATTTCAGGATGCTTTCGGCAGACTGTGGAGTATAGGTGATTGTTTTATTTGCCCTATGCCGCGGTACATGGTATAAAATCGGAACAGCTTGGTTGTTTTGGATGTAGCCGTGATTGGCTAGATAGATAAACGCTTCAGGTGGTATGTAACCAGAGATTAATGTTTTTCTAATATTATTTGAATCTGGATAAGCAATTGGGAAGATTAGGCTGTTGTTTGTTATTTCTGATGCCGAAGCAAAGTGATTCCGAATTAATTTAACCATGAAATTGTCTATTCTGATTATGCCTGCTGTATTATAAAGAACTGAGTTACTGTAATATTTCTGGTAATTGGAGTTAGAGGTCCTATTACCAAGTTTGCCATACCACAATCAAATCGTTATTGGCAGCACCGTTTGTTCGGGTATTTTTAATTTTGCGCCGCCTCCAAAAACTTTGAAATACATTTAGTATCCTATTTAAAGATTAAATAGCGTTTGCGGCTTTGTTTTCCAGTAATTAACGTTTAAAAATTCGAGTAAAAAGCGCCTGAAACCGGCAATCCGCACAGCATCGAAGTTTGAACGTCAGGTCAGCAGGGGTGGGTACAGTCATAATCAAGAATCATTGAATAGTAGAAACTTACCTCATGCTATTCTGTTTCTCGATACAGCAGCATTCGGCTTTATCTTCTTGGTTATGACTGTACCCACCCCTACTGACCTGGCGTTCAGTCGTCGGTGTTTTACAGATTGCAGGTATTAGGCGCTTTTTACTCGAATTTTTAAACGTTAATTACTTGAACACAAAGCCGCAAACGCTATATCGTCATTCTTGATTTTCGTTTCACTTTGATCCCTAGAATCACCCCTTAAAAAATCTCCCACCTGTTGTCGAACACCCTGTATAACGATATCGGCTTCCGCATGTATTGGGTGCCCCATATAAATTTCATTTAAAAAAATCCGTTTTAACTATTTTGGCTGTAGTTGCGAGAACCTGTTGAATCTGATTTGGATGAAACTTTGCAAATATTTGTTCTTCTCGATCCATTTATCATTGAAGCTGGATACATCATTAGTGGTTATATCGGGGTAATCATATCGCTATTCGACAATGATAATCGCACAACTCAAAGAATTTCAATTTTGCTTTAATTCTATACAAGATCAACATTATATTCCTATTGTCATCATATAAAACGGTATATTCATAATCCCACCAGTATTTTATAATAATGATTAATAAGGCCTGCATATAATATTCTCAAAAACGTAAATTTGAAACAATCTCTTCTCTGACGTTTACATTTGTTGAGTTGTGTCACGATCATGTCAACCGAAGATATGACTATTTATGTACTTGTTAGTCACGAATAATTCCAGAAATATGGTTTAGAAAACACCGAGACAATTCGCAATTATCCAACAATCATTTAACACCCTGAACCAATATGGAAAAGCACTTTTATTTATCAATGTAAAATTAACAGTGTGCTGAAGTAAGAACTATGTAATTGTATTATCAGATAACAAAATGATATCAGACCACCAGCTTGTACTCTACTTTCCGACATACAGAAGACTATATAAAAACGCGTACTCGTTCTAATGTGCACGCAGTTCGTACACCTCTCTCTTCTTTCTCGCACGATAAAGCAGAGTAGCATACATTGTCATATTCAATTATAGGTTCAACAATTAGAATAAATCTTGACTTTTAAACCAACTTTATCATCCAAGGAGACCTTCAAAATTTTAATTCGGTCCGGCCTAAAATATGTAGTAACGATAAAGCTGAAAAAAGATCACGATGTGGATCAAAATGTTGCTTAAAAAGTACAGTATTTTTCTGTTAACCCTAGAAAAACCAAACCAAGGAGGACTCACCAGTTAGAATATATTACAATAAAAATATATTATGTTTCTTATCTAAGGAATTTCCAGAAAATTATATATTTCCACTTATGCTTTGAGGATTAGTGCGGAAGAGTTTCTAAAAAAAAAAAGGAAAGTATTAGACAAAATTGTTACCTATAAGACTCGATCATTTTAGGGTTAATCAAAGAAATTCATGAAAAATTGCAGTAGGAAAATAAATAATTTTAATTCATTAAATATCGTCAGTTTCCCAAAACGTTTACAATTGTTTGTGATGTCCAGTAATAAAATAATCTCTACTTCAAGAAATGCTGTATCACGCTTAGTAAGCAGCTTTCTGTCACTTTA
This sequence comes from Osmia bicornis bicornis, assembly GCF_907164935.1. Classification (NCBI taxonomy): domain Eukaryota; kingdom Metazoa; phylum Arthropoda; class Insecta; order Hymenoptera; family Megachilidae; genus Osmia; species Osmia bicornis. Next base: position 8,183,455 of record NC_060229.1, read on the forward strand.
CTTGGCAGATAGGGAAGACTCAACTGCAAAGTAACGTTTCCAAAGTATATAAGACCAAGGAGCTGATAGAGTACTCTTAGTTTCGTTGAAACAGTGTTCTACAGCGCGCCTTCTTCAATCAGTACAGATCACGCTCTTTAGATAGCATAGAAGTAATAATAAGTGTAATTAAACATATTAAATATCTATTGACAATTTCTAAAAAAAATCCGTGGATTTATAAAATCCATTTTTTTAATTTCATTTAATAAGTCGTGAAAATATATGTAACATGTGATAGAAAATCAGTGTAATATACAATTGAGTAATATATTCGGTAAATACAATTCTTTAAAAATTTACTTTGTGCTTTATTTCACATTTTTTAAAATTATTTAAATATTTACAGTGAATAATCAAATTACTTATTAGAAATCTTATTATTAAAAATTATTTATTAAACCTCTGTTATTTGAATTATTACGTTTGTTATGTTATTTTATGTTTGAATTATTATGTTACATAATTGTAATGGACAATTGTTAATTATAAATTATCCACTACAATGCTACGTTAAGGGGAGCTCGAGGAGAGGGGCTGCAGCTATCGATTCCACTTTCTAGAGTACCCCCTTCTAATCCTTTCATTAGTGTGTGAAAAAATATGTAACAAATTTGTTTTACCGTTGCCATTTTTCTTTACGATTCAGTGTTATTTAATTTTACTTAAAATAAATTTCAATTTTTTGAACCATGTTTATCAACCAATGGGGCCTTCTAAGATTAGATAGTCCTTGAACGCTTTATATTAAAATCATGTCCTGATCCAGTATAAAAATATGCATGCTGCAAAATCATTGAAATTAATTGTACTTGATTTTGAAATTCAATTGCTATATAAACTGGTTGCCGGCTTTTATGCTGTCGTTTGTAGAAACATTAAATAAGTGACGATCGCATACCAATGCATACGCTGCCAGGGACACACACGTATAGGTAACATTTAATGCAATAGTACCGATAGATTATACAGTAAATATCTCGTAAATTAAATAAGATCCAGCGGGAATTATATGTAAACAAGTTGTTCAAAATGTTGATCCCTATAACATATCTAAAAATCATAAAAATCGGCGAAGTGGACACACTTTTAAATGCCACTGAAATGTATTGCAAATAAAATTAGATAACATTTAATCGTATAGGAAAATCCACAAGGGAATAATATTGGAGGAGAAACATAAAAAAGATACAGATTTTAATAGTTTAATAATTTAAACTATTTAAAGCAATAGGATTTGTTTTTGCAATAGGAAATGGATTAAAAATCTACAAACTTACTGCGAATTACAAGTTTTGAAATATTTAGATCATCATCATAGAATGATGAAAATTCATACAATTAGTATCGTGAAAAATCGTCAAATCATTGTTATGAAAAATTGTTAAGTCATTCTGGTACTAAAAGTCATTAAATCATCATTATGATAAGTAATCATGATATAATGATAATTCAACTCTTATCATAAATCTTCAGAAACTGCCAAATCAAGTGGATAAAATCAAAATGGCGAGCTACTTTGAAATTCTACTTTCTATCGCAGTGATACTTATTGTATTCTACTATTATGCTGTATCAAACTTTGATTTTTGGAAGAAACGTGGCGTAGTTGGGCCAACGCCGATACCATTCTTTGGAAACACTAAAGATTTAGTGTTTGCTAAGATGACAATACGTCATTGTATAGAAACCACGTACGTTCAATATAAAAATGAACCAATGATCGGGTTTTATTTAATGAGTAAACCAAGTCTTATATTGAATGATCCAGAACTTATTAAAGACGTTCTCATTAGAGATTTCTCAAAATTTGCAGATCGAGGAATTCCTATTTATGAGAAGGTATGTATAAATTGTATTTCTAATGACTAATTCATTATTATAATACTAAAGTACAGCGAGTGCTCAAATTATTAGAGCTATCTGCATAATTGATTTTATTATTACTTTTCTACTATATTTCTGTATACTTGCATAAGCTAAGTTCAATACCTCTACATAATGTTAACGGACACTTATCTATTAATTACAAATTTTCTCGTGTGCAAGTCTTCATCTTGTAATTTTTATTTTTATATAAAATCACCTGTTTTTGCATGTAGAATTACTATGAAATGTTATAGGACAGAGACAGGTATATTTAAAACAAGCAATATTAAAAATAATTATTAAACTAGTTTCCTGAACATATGATAGTGTTTGAAAATTTCTTTTAATTGATAGTGATAACTCTAAATTAGGAAGTTAGTATTTAAGTAGTAATGATAACCAAGTTAAATTAGTATTGAAAACATTTATTAGAAATATAATAGGTAATTGACGTTAACTTTACTATAAAGTACTAGAACCAATTATTTATTTATACTCTCGTTATATTCCCACGTGAGCAATTTGATATAGATTTTAAAGCATACTAGTGCTATCCTTCCACCTAAATTCCAGTTAATTTACATTTATCCCTTTCATACAAAAAAATACAACTGCAAATGAATATTTTAAATAGCGCATCAACGCACATAAAAACACATCATTATTTGAAATTATCCAACCTAATATATTCAAGAAAATAATTTCTAAAATTAATTTTATTTTGTGCTGTAAAAGAGTTAAGTGTACCAGTACGAATTTAACATAATGCAGTTTTTTTCATTGAATATTTACAGACAGAGCCACTCTCACCACATCTCTTCAGCATAGAACCAGAAAGATGGCGACCATTGAGAACGAGGCTCTCCCCCATATTTACATCTGGGAAATTGAAGGAAATGTTCTATCTCATAATCGAATGTTCGCAACATTTAGAAAAATATTTGTCTAAAGAGGTTGAAAAAGGAGAGCCTCTAGAATGTCGAGAATTAGCAGCAAGATTCACGACTGACGTGATTGGTAGTTGTGCTTTTGGAATTGAAATGAATGCACTAACGGACGAGAGAAGCGAATTCCGTCAAAAGGGTAGAGAATTATTCGATGCATCGTCTTTCGAAAACATCTTCAGAAACAAAATGAGACAATTCTTTCCTAAGCTGTACGCTTTACTTGGTGATATAATACCCGACAGAAGATTCGCTCCATTCTTCACCAAAGTTATTACAGACACCATGAAATACAGGCAAGAGAATGATATCGTTAGACCAGATTTCATCAATATGCTTATGGAACTTAAGATGCATCCAGAGAAACTGAACAATATCGGTAAGTATGAAATAATATAAAAATTTTGATTATTAATTATATGAAATTCAATTTCGTTGATTAATTAATATCAATCAGGTATGTCTACCTGGCGACTCGCGAACCATATCCCCGCTGAGCTAGATCTGAGCACTTTCTTTTCCGCTACGATCGTGCAACTCCAACTTATAGTCTGCCAGTTTTCCCACTATTAACTACTCCATGGCCTGTTACTGTATTTGTTATACGGGGTGTCTCATGACTTCTGTAACACCATGAAATAGGAGATTGATGGGGTAGTTCTGAACAACTTTTTCTTTTACCAATATGTTGGTTGAAGCTTTATTTTTGAATTATTAACGAAAAACACTGGCCAATTAGAGCAAGCGTAGAATGCGCGATCAACCACGAGAGCGTTAGCTCTCAGTCGCGCTCGGTCGTGGTCGTGAACAAACGCTTTGGCACAACGTGGATGTCACGGAAAGTGTGCGACTCATTCCATATTTGTTTTCAATTTAAGACGAAGTAACATTTGTCGCACACCTCTCGATACCCACACTATGCCACTGCATTTGTTCTCGACCACGACCGAGCCGGACTGAGAGCTAACGCTCTCATGATGAGCGCACACTGATTGTCCAGTGTTTTTCGTTAATAATTAAAAAACGAAACCTCAACCAACATTTTGGTAAAAGAAAAAGCTGTTTAGAATTACCTCAGCAATCTCTGATTTCCGGGTGTTATACGAGATATGAGACACCCTGTATGTACATATACAGGGTGTTCGACAACAGGTGGGCAATATTTTAAGGGGTGATTCTAGGGATCAACATAAGACGAAAATCAAGAATAACGAAATAGCGTTTACGGCTTTGTTTTCCAGTTATTAACGTTTAAAAATTCGTGTAAAATGCGCCAGAAACCTGCAATCCGCTCAGCACCGACGACCAAACGTCAGCTGAGCAGCGGTCGGTACAGTCATAATCAAGAATCGTTCAGTAGTAGAAACTTACCTCGTGCTATTCTGTTTCTCGGTACCCTACCATTCGGCTTCGATGCTTGGTTATGACTATATCGGTCCCTGTTCAGCTGATGTTCGATCGTCGGTGCTGAGCGGATTGCAGGTTTCTGGCGCTTTTTACTCGAATTTTTAAACGTTAATAACTGGAAAACAAATACGTAAACGCTATTTCGTTATTCTAGATTTTCGTCTTATGTTGATCCCTAGAATCACCCCTTAAAATATTGCCCACCTGTTGTCGAACACCCTGTATATAGACTCGTAATTCTCCCTCCCAATCGCGCGGCGCATGCGCATAATAACAGTCGCTCAGAAGTAGCGGAAGAAGCGATATGCGATTCGCGGCGCTCCTTATCACTCAATTTCAATTATTCTCTTGCCCTTGGTTATTTATTTATGTTAATATTTAGAATATATTTTAAACACATACATACGTAATATATGCAAAATATATGTAAGATGGATACGTATTGCAAGAAAAAAGTTGGCTTAATCAATTTGGTATTGTTACGCATATCCAGGATAGCACAAAAGATACATGAAATAGTTATTCGGTAGCAGACTTTTAGGACCATGTATTGACTCTCGACAAGGGGACTAATTTGTCAGTTAATTGACTAATAGTGGAGATCGTATGTTTTTGGCGAAAAAGAAGTCAGTCATGCCTGATCTTAATTTGTGAACAGCGGAGTCTGAGTAAATCGAGACCCAAACAGAATGTCATGGATACATCTATTATTAATAACGTTTTCCAGAATTAACGGACTCTTTACTGACTGCACAAGCATTCGTATTCTTCGTGGCGGGTTTCGAAACCTCATCGGCGACGATTAGCAATGCTCTTTATGAATTAGCCGTAAATCAAGAGATACAAAATAAACTACGAGAAGAAATAATAGAGTACTGCTCTAAAGATAAAGGAGAGTTGAAATACGAGACTGTAAAAGAAATGAAATATTTAGATAAAGTATTCAAAGGTAGGTATGAAAGTTTTACAAAATATAAGAAATAACAGTTTGTAACAGTTTTTGAACTACGTATATTCTGTTATGGTATAAATCAGGGACGCTCAAACAAGTTAAATACACGGACGCTTGAATGCCATCGGCTTTATTGCGGGCATCGTTGGCCCCACTCGTCGATCGGTAGTGGCGATTGGCAGTGTACATACGTATGTACTTACGTATCGCTGAAGCAGTCTCTCCACTCCCAAACGATTGTCGTGATGAGATGGCACTTGGATGATACGCGAGTTTAATTGGTTAAAGTGTGTAGAGCCCACCCTCATCTAATCTAACTGCGGGAAATATGACTCACACAATTTTGCAATTTGTCGAAGCAGTTGTACCTACTAATTAGGCTCGTGTAAATCTAGGGGGTAATCGGCGTGTGCGTACTACCCCTCTTATCGGAGTGCCGTCCCGCGAGACATCTTGTGATCGTAGGACAATGCTGAAAATCAATCGAACCGAGCGGAGCATTTGAAGGCATCCCCTTGCCCTAGATTCTTGGCGCTAGAATGATCGCATATGCCACCTCATCGCGAGCGGAAGTAATTTGAGCCCGTAATAGTGCATACGTGCGAGTACGGACTTATGCGGGCGCCCGTGCGCGGATTACTACTTGCTGAGCATCCCTGTTATTAATGCTTAAATAAGTCTCATCAAATATTAAAAGTTACATAATTTATCCGTGCAGAAACGTTAAGAATGTATCCACCTCTAACAGTACTCTTTCGAAATGCATCATCAAATTACACTTTTGATGGCACTAAGGTTTCAATACCAAAGGGTACCAAAATCTGGATCCCAGTGTATGCCTTGCATCGAAATTCTGATATTTATCCAAATCCTGATTCTTTCGATCCGGAAAGGTTTAATGAAGACGTTGTCGCAGCTCGACACCCTATGCACTATTTACCATTCGGTGATGGACCAAGAAATTGCATTGGTAAGTTGCAAAAAATTGTTATTACATGTAGAAACTATAGAATCGTAGAACCTTTTTTCGACAGTCATCCACTTTAAATAAAAAAAGAAATGAAATTTTTTATCTATTCAAATAATTAATTATATAAGGTCCGTCCTTTAATATCATTATATAAGTCTCGGAACGAATCTTCGAAAAGAATCATTTTTTTTTTTAATGGATAAGACAAAAGTTTTAGTTTTAAAAATTCTATCAGATGGTTTTATCCGTTTGATCTTGAAAGGAGGGGTCAAGATTACGTCAAGGTCAGCATGATTTTTTTAAATGAAACACCCCATTTGAGGTCATACAGTGTTAAAGACGACTGCGAACCTTTCTCAAACCTCTATTGCGACCTTGTTCTTATGAAAGTTGTCTAAGTTATGAACTATCAAAGATATATAGTCTCGATAGTGTTAGCATTATTAAGGGTGAACCAATTGAAGGTTTGCATGATCGTACTTCACTTCTCTTTTCGTGTGAGGAAGGGGGTTGAGGGTGTGCAGTTTTGGTGTGGATATGTGCAGATGGGTTTAATGTGAGTTCTTTCCCCTCTCACCTTAATTACTTATTTATTAGCCAATCCGTACCAAAGAGTGAAAATCTTAGATACAATCTTAGATATAAATAACATGTTATTTTCAGGTGCACGTTTCGCAATTTATCAAACCAAAATTGGCCTCATCACAATTCTACGGAATTACAAAGTGGACGTTTGCGAAAAGACAAGCATTCCTTACGAATTTGATCCAGCTGCATTTTTATTAACACCAAAAGAAGGGATATACTTGCAGTTCACAAAAGTACACAGTTAATGTAACTTATTTCACACACATTAAATTGAAAATATTTTTCGTAAGTCATTACACATTATGAATGTAAAAAACAATATAGAATGAATGTATATTTGTTGCTTAGTGTTAAGCTATCTCTTGTATACTAGATGGTTAATTTAACCTACATGACGGAAAGGATAATAAATAAATTTTTCGAAGTTTTTCTTTCAGTATGTTTTTGTATTAATAGACTATTTACGCGGATATCTTTCGTGGACAAAAAAAAACAGATGATGTGCGTAAGTCGAGAGACGAGCGTATAGTTTATTTAAACATTTTAAATAAAAATTAGATTTGTTTAAAAATGGATTTGGAGTATAATTTGTTTAACAATTTCCTTACAGCGACATTCAAAGATGTGATAATGTTGCTCAAGCATGACTGAAAATGAAATTCAAACCTCTGAGGGGAAGACAGGAAATCAATATTTCGTAAAACGTTGATATTTTGCAATTGTTCTTTCGTTCTGTGCGAATTACGTAACAAACGTGTTGATGAGTCACCATCTCTTACCCTGCCTATCGAACATACCATCGTTTTTTCCTAGATGATTCTTATAAAATTAAAAATACTACCCTTCTGAATTTAGGTGAAAAATAAGAAAATTATTATCTTAGATTAGTAGCAACATTCTGAATCTATTGTGGAGCCGGAAGGTATTGACAAACTCTATAAACACAATAAGTTGTTTTTTTAATTGGACAAAACGATGATTCTAGAAGCTAGAATCATTCATTTTCTAAACGACCTATTTTCATGGATTTGAGGATGGTACAATCGATACAATTGGTTTGAAACGTACAACCGTACCGCACCGCGCTGTTACTAGCAAGACCGTAGTCGTAAGTCGGATATATCTAACAATAAGTACTGTACAGCATTAAGATCGAAACCTAAAGTACCTACGCTCTGCAATGAACCGGAAGTTCGGTAATTTGAAAATTCCAATTTTTTTTATACTTTGCAGGTTTGTAGGGGATCTCAAGAGAAGTATAGCGCAAGTTTTGTTTTTGGCTCAATTTCAGTTCTTCAGGGTGAAAACACCTCCTCCAGGTGGATAGGTGTTTCCATATTTCCCTGTGTATCTTTAAAACTATGGTAGATATAAAAAAATGGTTTTTAAAAAAATGGGGAGCCCCCACTCCCGACACTACGGGCCCTGATGGCACTACCAATTTTGGCAGTGAAGTCGACATTGTCTACTTCAGAGTAGGGCTGAATCACCCTTCCCTTGCTGCTCCTCTTAGTACTGTAATACGAGAAGGCTGAGCTCGGGACACTGCCTGCACAATGAGTAATGAGGTGTAGCCTTTGGTATCGAAACAATCTACTATTACCATCAACGTGCGTTAGACTGTTGCAGTGCAATGTATTTCACATTTGTATACTAAAGTAGAGCAGATGGTGTTCGTTTTCAAGTCACAAAGTTAAAACCCCTTGAAAACAAAGGGATATCTGGTCTTGTTGGATCTGTAGTCACTGCACTGGTGAAATTTCGAACTTTCAAACGGCACATACGGAGGGCCAACTATCGTATACACGGTAATGCAACTGTATTCGAAGATTTGTATAATTAAAATATTTAAAATTAAATGGAAGAGAGTTTTATCGACTACGGCTGTCAATTTTTCTTTTAATTCAAGAGAAAAACGAACTAACAGCACCGGGAATTCCCAAGCAGTCACCCATCCAAGTATTATCCACGCCGAATTTACAGTTAGCTTGACTTCGATGATCAGACGAGAACCCTTTTTTTTTTAATGTACTAGTCCTAAGTTAGTTTTTTACTTTAAAATTATTTATTTATGGCTTACAAAATACCTTTACAATAGTACAACTATAAATAAACCAATAGTTAACATAAGTCTGACATATTTGGACGCGAAACTTATATACATAGAAGTTTCTTATTCAGTCTTACCTTTGAGTATTGTCATTACGAAGTATAGTACAGGACTAGCGTTCGTTAGTGTAATTTATCTTTGGTAAACAATATGAACTAGCGAGATTCTGTTTGCACCTCAAAAATGCCGTAAAAAAGGCGCTAACATTTATTTTCTTTCTTATATTAAACTTAAGACTGATTAAAACTAATTAAAACTAAAACTAATAAATAAACGGTAAATAACAGAAAATAATACTTTTAGAAACTTAATACTTTTGCACATTTGGTTTTTCTTTGAGCTTTTATCACAGGATCACTTACGCTATTGAGGGATCACAGTGTCAGACTTTTTGTTACTAATTTTGTACTTATTGATATGCGCTTAGAATTTAGTTTGTATATTCACACCTCAGAATCATACCTATGTACATGTCCCACTCAAACACTACGACACTCCTAAGGCGTATGGTCGTTAGTTAAAAATAGGGATTTTATTAGAGCAGAAAATGGTTCGGGTGATGCGAACTCCAAATTTCGCGTCGGTAAAACAGTCAACGCTTCATCGTAAATTAGGCTGAACCAGTTATCGCATTCAACTAACGGCATGCTATGCTACGTCATTTTTCGCATACACCTAAATGACACACGTATGCTACGATAGCTATATTATGTACGTTACAGACAAAGTATAAAATACGATACTGCACACATGAGCTATAAAATGTATGAATGACACAAATGTATGAATGATACAAATGTATGAACAAATGTTATATATACATTTTTTGTAATATAACATAGCCTAGGGAAGAATATTCCTATAAATTGAATGTCTAAAGTTAATTTTTTTAAAAATAATATGTCCCGCTATTGTACTCCGAATTCTTATAAATCGAGTGCCTAAAGTTAGTTTTTGGCTGCAGTTCCATGTTTCACCGTCCGTAGAACCAAAATTAGGATATATCCTCTGACAGATTTCGACGGGTCCTATCAGATGAGCCTAGTCCCACGTTCCGCAAACAGACCAAAATATAAAAAATCATTAGCCTTAGTTTTCGAGATATTAATTAAAAATTTTCGGCATAATACATAAAATTCAGTTTACACAGCCATAACTAATATAATCGTCTCCGCTTTAGTAGCCGTCGTCGTTAAATGTTAACCAGCCGTTAACACTATAACGATATCGGCTTCCACATCTATTGGGTGCCCCATATAAATTCCATTTTAAAAAATCCGTTATATCTATTTTGGCTGTACTTCCGAGAACTTGGTAAATCTCATTTGGATGAAACTCTGCACATAATTTCATTTCATGTAACAACAGATTTGAATTTCTTCTCGATCCATTTATCATTGAAGCTGTGGTTACATCTGGGTAATCATATCGCTATTCGACAATGATAATGGCACAATTCAAAGAATTTCAATTTTGCTTTAATTCTATACAAGATCAACATTATATTCCTATTTTCATCATATAAAACGGCATATTCATAATTACATCAGTATTTTATAATGATTAATAAGGCCTGCATATGATTTTCTCGAAAACGTAAATTTTAAACAATCTCTTCTCTGACGTTTACATTTTTTGAGTTCTATCATGTCAACCGGAGATATGGCTACAGTAAAACCTGGATAAATGCAACGAAAGAATGCTTGGATAAGTGCAACATCACTATCCCCTCCACTTAGGGGGATCCCCCTAGGCGAACCGAGCTGCTCGACGAGGAAACCGTGTAAAGCCGGGTATCCACCAGTATCAAACGCCCGTATCGTATCACCGTTCCGAACCCTTTTGAATAGGCAGACGTTGCCTCGTTGCATGCAACGGCATGCTGCGGCGCGGACAACATTTCTTCGTTTCTTGATATAAACGGTTAGGCAATAGGACTGGGCCACTACAGGCGAGGAGTTTCGTTTTGCTGCGTGGCGTTCCAAAGGAACGGAGGCAACGGATCCATCCGAAAAATTTGTCGATTCTTTGCTGTTGCATCGAAGGAAAGGTTCATGCGTTGGCACTTGACATAGCGTTTCGTGCCGTCACTTGGGTTTCAATTTATTTGAAATCTTGCGGTATTGGATTCATTTCAAAAGCGATTAAATTATTTATGAATTTAATCTAATTTAATTTAGACAAATTTTATCGTCTAAATATATTTAAACAGATCAATTATCTTCGGTGCTACGCTGTACATAAAAGAGCAATGTTAATAATCACCTGTGTGATTATTGAAAAAGGACAATGTTAATTTTCCAGAGATTTTTCCGTTGCCGAGTATCGAAAGTTCTATTGGTCTGTGATACGGAGGCAAAGGAACGGGCCGATCCGAAAATTGTCGGTTTCTTGTCGTTCAAAGGATTGGTTCGGAAACCACTTGAAACGTAAAAACAACATACCCAGGCGAAGGCCCGAAATGCTATGTCAAGTGGAAACATGACACTTGAGGCACGAGATAATATGATTTGGAATTGGATACATCAGTGAGATAATACTAATGCAACGACTGAACTTTGTTATTTTTCATTTTTTTCTTAAAAAACTGTTACCAAGATATTTGTGACGTTTTTCTGATTAAAATCATACCAAACACGATATGGTTTGGATAATTACACTAAAGAAACAGCATGCAGCAAATCGAAACTTCTCGCCTATAGGAGTTTATTTCAAGACACGAAGAACTATTGTCCGAGCCGTATCACGCCGTGGCATGCAACGAGGCAACGCCTGCCTATTCAAAAGGGTTCGGAACGGTGATACGATACGGGCGTTTGATACCGGTGGATACCCGGCTTAATATGTTCCGACCGTGTCGGCTGAATACAAAACATGTGTACGGACGCAGAATCGACACCTCGCTTGGATAAATGCAACCACTGGGTCCCAATCTCGGTTGCTATTGGGTCTAAATGTTTGTGAGTTCGGAGATACGCTAGTCCTATACGGGCCTTTTCATCAGATCGCTAATATAATAGGATTTATGAAGGAGGCTAACAAAAGGTTATGTTAAAGAAAATTAAATTTGGTTAAGATGAATCAAAAATGGTATATTATAAAATTAAAAATATTAAAATATAATGAGGTACATATAATACTGAAAAGTATAAAATATATTAAATATCGGAATGTATAGAATATATAAAATATTGAAATATTATAATAGGTATAAAATATTAAAATATAATGAAGTATATGCACATATATATATGTATATATCTTGAACGTGAAATATAATAATGCGATTAAATATACGAAAATGCAAATTGAGGTACAATAGGTAGATACATGTGATAAAATACAATTCAGACTTAAATTTTCAGCTAGAGAAGACTCGTAATCAAAACTGACTACTGGGAATTCCTCGCCAAAGTATTCATAAAATAACCGGAAGAGTAAAGGAAACGACTCACCGGATTATGTGGAAAAATTCCGTATATGAGTCCCAATTTCTATGGCTGCTATTTTCCTGTTGTCTGGATTCTGGAGGAAGGAGAGTAGAACGCACAAACCTTGAACTATTGCACCGATACACAATTTTGAAAGCGCGAACTATTGCGAAGTCTGTTAAACTAAAACTACGTAATTGTATGAATTTATAAAGAAATAAAATTAAACTGGAAAATTAATAAAATGAATAAAATAATAATCAAAATAGAAGAAAATAAAATGGATACGCGAAGATAGAGTCTTTTGCTCTATTTGCTACTTTTAAACAACTTAGAACAAAACTCGTCTCTGAACCACTTCACGGACCCGCCGACACGCTGCTCGCGATTGTACATCGAGGAGTGTCGTAATCTGGACCTCTCGAAGAAGTCCGAAATTGTTTACATTGCGTTGTACGCCTAACGAATTAGGCGGCAGTGTAGTAGGGATATGTGCGCTCCTCTCTCTGTTTTAATCTTTCTCTCTCTAATTCGAGCATGTTCCGTTACCCTTCCTACCATACTAAAGATTTCCATATTCATTAAAGTATAATACATTTTACAAAATTGTTTTGATCCTAACATTACAGGAAGAAAAATATGCTTTCCAAAATTAATACCAATTGCTGAATTTAAACGAATGCTAAATAAAAGTTTGAATTCGTATCCTGGACTGACTGGCGCGGAGTGGAGGAAATACAATATTACAGTATTTAATGAATTAATAGAAAATTCGGACTATTATAATGTATGTATAAAGAATTTCGATCATCTTCGCGGAGCCGATAAGGAACGTCCGAGAGTGGTCAGGATTATCGGACCACACGAATGATGTTTCAAAGACGAATCAAAGACGATACGTAATTTTGGGTCGTGGGACCACGCTGATTTCGAGGAAGGAATTTGTTACACTAACAATCGGAATTATGTCTGGAAAAGATATACTATTTCGAAATATCAAAGATCGTTTCTGCGTTTAATCAGGGGAGGTCCAGAACGTAAAACAATCTATCGATGTTCATGATTTCCGTTTATACCTCTAATGGACGTCAAAAGTATAACGGATCAGGATGATGGGGGTAGACCGATCAAAAAGAGGACAGAAGGGGGGGGGGACAACATGGCTTTCACCTTGATAGCTGACAATGATAGCATTGACAAATGCAGTCACAAAATGAGGGGGACAATTTGCGGGGGGAACAAAAGGGAAATGTGCAAAATTTCTGTTCCGAACGTAACAGTCCTCCCTGCTTAGGGTCATCGTCTTCCCCGACGAGGTCTAAAGTATATTTCGCAACCGTGTATTAATTTTACGGCGCTACGATAAGCCTGGGACACTCCCAACATGCTAAGCACTGCACTTATCGTAGCTCGGAGGTCATTCTATGCAAATAGTGATTGGTATCTGTAATGATACATTCGATGATTATACTTCACGTGGAGAAATTTGTTTAGTTGATATCCAATAAGGGAGCTAATACCGGTTCCGCCCGCTGGGGTAAGAAACCACAGTTCAGTTATAGAAAAGGACAACTCAATTGCGACGTCATCAGTGAGTACCGTTTACAAAGTATATAAGACCAAAGAGTTGATAGTGTACTCTTAGTTTCGTTGAAACAGTGTTTTACAGTGGGCCTTCTTCAATCAATACAGCTTACTCTCTTTAGATAGCATAGAATTAATAATAAGTATCATTAAACATATTAAATATCTACTGACAATTTCCAAAAAAATTCGTGGATTTATAAAATAGCTTCTATTTTTTTAATTGAATTTAGTAAGTGGTTAAAATATATGTAATATGTAATAGAAGTTCAGTGTAATATACAATTGAGTAACATATTGGGTAAATACAATTTTTTGTAAATTTACTTTGTGCCTTATTTCACATTTTTTTTTAATCGTTTAAAATCAATTAATTATTTAATCCTTTACAGTGAATAATCAAATTAATTATTAGAAATCTTATTAAAAATTAATTATTAAACCTCTGTTATTTGAACGATTACGTTTCTATTATATTTTTTATACATACTTACATTAGCTAAGTTTAATTATGTTACATAATTGTAATGGGCAATTGTTAATTAGAAATTATCCACTACAACGTCAGGTTAAGGGGAGCTCGAGGAGGGTGGGCTGCAGCTATCGGTTCCACTTTCTAGGGTACCCTCTTATAAACCTTCCATTAGTATATCAAAAAATATGTAATGTAACACCAGTAAAAAAAAGAAGCTTCGCGAAAGCGACGCAGTCTGGAAACGTCCAGACAATTTCGGAAAGTCGATGATAGAGCATCGCGGGAGGCAGGGACGCGAGGCGTGAGCAAAGCCGCGAGGCGCGAGCGGAGACGCGGAACGCGAGCGCGGAAAACGCCAAATTCATTCCTGACGACGAGATCGTTGATTTCGGCGACCGCGGATAGCAACGAGCGGATATAAATTAAGGGCTCACGACTGCCTCCGTCTATTTCGCCTGCTGTTAATCAGAAAGAAAGGACGAGGTAAGACCATCGGCCGCTCTTGGTCAGCAGGTTAGGGACTCCGGCAGGAGAGTACGGCGACAATACCTGGACGCCTGCCGGAGAAGAGAGAAAGAGAGAAAGATCCCGGTAGGAGAGTTCGGCGACAATACCTGGACGCCTACCGGAAGAAGGGAGAGTACGGGAGCCCTGTTCCTGGACGCTCGACCGACACGGAGAGTACGGCGATAATACCCGGACGCCTGTCGGTCGAGAGAGTACAGAGCACCTCCTGGACGCCCTAGTAGAATTGGTTTTCTTAAAACGCCCGTTCGATATGGAGAGTTCGGCGATAATACCTGGACGCCTATCGAACGGGAAGAGTATAAACATGTCTGAATGTTTTTTTGTACAAATAAATAAATAAAGAAAATGTATCCTACACCTTGTAACCTCTCCTAATCCAAATAAATCCTGTCTTTCAACAGATTTCCGTGTATTTCAATTAATAATGGCTACAAATCTGACGCCCAACGAGGTGGCCCTGAACCACGATCCATCCTCCTCACCGACGAACCTCCAGATGTCCACCTCCCAGCTTTCCGAAATCCTGGAATCCATCCAACGGACACGCCCGGTAGAGGAAGGAAGCTTCGCGAAATGTTCAGCGCGCTTTGATGGAATCCAAAGCTACGCAAAGGTCGTTGAATTTATAACAACGACCTCCATCTACAAAGACATCGAACATATCTCCGACGAAAACGCTCTCCGTGGACTACCCCTGCTCTTGCAAGGACACGCAGCCACATGGTGGAGAGGTGTCCAAACCACAGTACGGACCTGGAAGGAAGCTGTGGATCTGATACGCGCTACCTTCGCGCCCCGAAGACCCGCGTATCAGGTATACACCGAGGTATTTCGCACCACCCAAGATCCAAAGGTGCCCACCGACCTCTTCATCAGCAAGAAGAGAGCCCTTCTCGCGGAATTACCAGAGCTGCCCACGGAAAGCATTCAAATAGATATGCTGTACGGCCTTCTGCGCTTTTACCTACGCGAACGGATTTCGAGGGAATCCATCACGTCTTTCACCGACCTCGTGAACCGCGCAAGGGAAATTGAGAAGCTGGAAAAAGAGGCCCAGCAGCAAAATCCAGAGGAACGACCCGTGAAGAAAGACCAGCGATGGAAGGAACGGGCACGGTGCGGAATTTGCCGGAAATTCGGGCATAGTACACTCGAATGTAGGCACCGTAAGTTCCAAGCCCCCGCGAAATCCACGGGAAGCACCACACCCAAGACTAACGACGAGACTCCACGACCACCTTTGAAATGCTATGGCTGCGGCAAACCAGGCTTCGTAAGAAGTAAATGCCCGGATTGTAATAAAAAGGCAACGTCAACAACACAGGCGGCTTTCTGCTCAGTAAACACCCCGGACCAGCCGAGGACACGACCGACGGTAGCGGTAACCATCGCAGGAGAAAAGGGTCATGCCTATTTTGACACCGGAGCCAAGTGCTGCGTGGCGAGTCAGAGTCTCTTCGCAGTACTCAGGAAGAAAGGACTGACGTTTGTACTTAAAAACATGCAAGTTGCTCTGGCCGATGGAAATCCACGTATCCGGGAAGTCCTGGTTACGAAAGTAGACGTGGAATTGGAAGGACGAACGATTCCAACCCAGTTCATCATCCTACCCAACAGTAAGGACAATCGTACACTCTTGGGAGTAGATTTCATGGAAGATGCTGGGATCATTATCAATACTCCGCAACGAAGCTGGCATTTCATCGAAGACCCGAAACAGGAATACGATTATCAAGGGGAAAGTAACGAGACAGGAGGAGACTCGACCTCGGGCATCACGTGCTTCTTGGCAAAAACGCCAAACGGGCTGCAAACATATCTGGAGGAAGTCTCGCAAGAATTTCCACCGCCACCAGCCCTATTAAGCCCTATAGGAAGCCCGCGTAAACGCACGAAGAAAGAGGCGAAACCCGAATGGTCGGGAATTGATAAACTATTCGAGAAATGCCTACGCACCTACGAATCCGGACGGACGGACATCGCGGCAGTCGACTTGGAAGAAATACGGGAAGACGAGGCAGTAAGTATAACCCCGAAAGAAATTGAGAAACTACAAAATCTGTTAAAGGTTAACAAGGAGCTCTTTCAAGCAGAGGGGCCTCCGACGGCCGAGGCAATCCACAGAATAAACATAGAAAACCATGCTCCCATAGCAGTACCACCGTATCGCCTGCCACCCGCAAAAAGGGAGCTGCTGCAGAAGGAGCTGAAGAAAATGTTGGAATGTGATGTCATCGAGGAATGCGAGTCACCCTGGGCTGCACCTGTGGTCCTGGTGCCGAAGAAGAATGGCAGCATTCGGGTTTGCGTCGACTATCGACGCTTAAATGCAATCACGGTCAGCGATTCGTACCCACTGCCAAGGATCGACGATTTACTGCATGCAGCCAAGAAAACCAACTACATGTCCACCCTGGATCTGCAGTCAGGATATTGGCAAATCGGAGTATGGCCTGAAGATCGAGATAAGACGGCATTTACTACCCCCTTTGGGATCTACCGGTTCAAACGCATGCCGTTTGGACTGAAGAATGCTCCAGCCACCTTTCAGCGGCTAATGGACCGTCTAAAGTCGGGCCTGGGGTCCCGAAACGTACTAGTCTATCTGGACGACCTTTTGATCCTGTCATCAACATTCGACGAACACCTAGAAGACCTGGAGGCTGTATTCGCTAGACTCCGGAAATTCGGACTGCGAATGAATCGAGAGAAATGTCGATTCTGTTGTCAAAATATCAGGTATCTGGGTCACGTTCTCACACCTCAAGGAATTCAACCGGATCCCGACAAGACGAAAGCAATACAGAATATGAGAGCACCGGTAAACCTTAAACAATTAATATCTTTTCTGCAGACTTGTTCCTGGTATCGCCGGTTTGTACCAAACTTCGCCAGCGTCGCGGAACCACTCACCCGGCTGACACGAAAGAAAACCACCTGGGAATGGGCCTCGCAGCAACAGCAAGCTTTCGAGAACCTAAAGAAGGCCCTCACCAGCACACCCATCCTGCAGACTGCGGACGAAACCAGACCCTATACCGTTCGAACTGATGCCAGCAACTACGCTATCGGAGCAGTTCTTCTCCAGGGGGAGAAGGAGACCGAGCACCCAGTGGAGTACGCCAGCAGACTACTGTCGCCAGCCGAGAAGAACTATTCCACTACGGAACGAGAGGCTCTCGCTGTGGTTTGGGCAGTGGACAAATTCCGAGGCTACATCGAGGGTGCGGACGTCACAATCGCATCGGACCATCAGCCCTTAAAATGGTTGATGACATTAAAATCACCAAGCGGACGGTTGGCACGTTGGGCATTACTACTGCAGCCCTATTGTCCCAAAATTCAATACATCCCTGGGCGATCCAATGTGGTTGCAGACATGCTCTCTAGACTTCCAACAGAACCATGGGACGAACAGGGAAGGACGGATATTGGCGGCGTTGCGGTGGATATGCCGAACCGCGGCCCCGCTGTAACAAAGCAACAACAACTCGAGGACGACGACTTGAAGAAGATCATCGAGACGCTGGAAACCACGACGGATGACGACGAGATAAGAAGATGGACAGCACGAGGCTATTTCCTGGACGATGGGGTGCTCTATCGATATGCCCCTAATGTGGACTCCGAAGAGGCACAACTGGTCGTACCGACACACGAGAGGAAGGACATTCTCAAATCATACCACGATGACCCCACGGCTGGACATTATGGAGTACAACACACCCTCCACCGGATAATGAAACGGTACTTCTGGCCAGGGATGGCTCGAGAAATTGCGGAGTACGTCCGTTCCTGTATCGAATGTCAACGTTACAAGTCCAGCAACCTCAAGCCAGCCGGCTTGCTTCAAACACCTGTGATGCAGCGACGTTTTGAAGTATTGGCGGTAGACCTTTTTGGCCCTTTACCTACCACGAAGAAGAACAACCGCTGGATATTGATAATCGAGGACACCGCTTCCCGGTGGGTAGAAATATTCCCATTACAGCAGGCAACCGCAACGGCGTGTGCAGAGGTCCTAATAAATGAGGTATTACTAAGATTCGGGTTACCCCGCCGAATCATCAGCGACAACGGCACACAGTTCATAAGCGGAATAATGCAGCAAGTTGCTCATTGCTTAGGTATCCAGCAATCTTTTACCCCTGTTTATCATCCAGAGGCGAATCCAGTGGAGAGGAAGAACCGAGACCTGAAGGCGCAGCTTGGGATCTATGTCCGGAACGTCCACACAACCTGGGACGACCGACTTCCTGCCATCCGATTCGCCATGAATTCGGCGAAATGCGAGACGACGGGGTACACGGCTGCTTATCTGACGTTTGGACGAGAACTGCGGATACCAGATGACACCAACCGTGACCTGAAGGCAATCATCGAAGGAGAAAACTTTCTACCTGAGGTCACCCCGAAACTGCTCGCCTTGGCCGACACCCTGCGAGTGGCGCAACAAACGCAGGAAGAATGCCAGGACCGCAGGAAACGGTATGCAGATAAACGACGGCGTGAGGGACCAGAATACGAGATCGGCGACCTAGTCTGGGTTGCCACCCACACACTAAGCAGACGAGACCAGAACTACTCATCCAAGCTGGCCCCGAGACGAGATGGGCCATACGTCGTGAAACGGCGCATTGGTGCAAGCAGTTACGAGCTGACAACCAGGGAAGCCGAGCCTGTGGCAATTGGAGTCTACCACGTTTCAGCACTCAGCCCCTACACTGGAGAGCGAGGGCTGATACCAACACCAGTGGTGCCCATCCGAAGACGTGGGCGTCCCCGGAAAAGAAGGAGGGAAGAAGAAGCCGGCCCCAGCTCCAGAGAGGACTTCGCCGAGTAGAATCCTGGACTACTCATCGGGACGATTTCGTGTCCAGAGGGGGAGAATGTAACACCAGTAAAAAAAAAAAAAAAAAAGAAGCTTCGCGAAAGCGACGCAGTCTGGAAACGTCCAGACAATTTCGGAAAGTCGATGATAGAGCATCGCGGGGGGCAGGGACGCGAGGCGTGAGCAAAGCCGCGAGGCGCGAGCGGAGACGCGGAACGCGAGCGCGGAAAACGCCAAATTCATTCCTGACGACGAGATCGTTGATTTCGGCGACCGCGGATAGCAACGAGCGGATATAAATTAAGGGCTCGCGACTGCCTCCGTCTATTTCGCCTGCTGTTAATCAGAGAGAAAGGACGAGGTAAGACCATCGGCCGCTCTTGGTCAGCAGGTTAGGGACTCCGGCAGGAGAGTACGGCGACAATACCTGGACGCCTGCCGGAGAAGAGAGAAAGAGAGAAAGATCCCGGTAGGAGAGTTCGGCGACAATACCTGGACGCCTACCGGAAGAAGGGAGAGTACGGGAGCCCTGTTCCTGGACGCTCGACCGACACGGAGAGTACGGCGATAATACCCGGACGCCTGTCGGTCGAGAGAGTACAGAGCACCTCCTGGACGCCCTAGTAGAATTGGTTTTTTCCTAAAACGCCCGTTCGATATGGACAGTTCGGCGATAATACCTGCACGCCTATCGAACGGGAAGAGTATAAACATGTCTGAATGTTTTTTTTGTACAAATAAAATAAAGAAAATGTATCCTACACCTTGTAACCTCTCCTAATCCAAATAAATCCTGTCTTTCAACAGATTTCCGTGTATTTCAATTAACAATGGCTACAGTAATAAATTTGTTTTACCGCTGCTATTTTTCTTTACGATTCAGTGTTATTTAATTTTACTTAAAATAAATTTAAATTTTTGAACCAAGTATATCAACCAATGGGGCCCTCTAAGATTTAATAGTCCCTGAACGCTTTATATTATAATCATGTCCTGATCCAGTATAAAAATTTGCATGCTGCAAAATCATTGAAATTAATTGTACTTGATTCAAAATTCAACTGCTATATAAACTGGTTGTCGGCTTTTAGAGTGTTGTTTGTAGAAACATTAGATAAATGAAGAACGCATAGTAATGCATACCCTGCCAGGAATACACACGTATAGGCAACATTTAATGTAATAGTACTGATAGTTTTTAGTGAATATCTCGTAAATTAAATAAGATCGAGCGGGAATTATTTGTAAAAAAGTTGTTCAAAATGTTAATCCCTATAACATACCTAAAAATGATAAAAATCGGTGAAGTAGACACACTTTTCAATGCCACTGAAATGTATTGCAAATAAAATTAGATAACATTTAATCGTACAGAAAAATCCAGAAAGAAATAATAATGGAGGACAAACATAAAAAAGATACAGATTTTAATAGTTTAATAATTTAAACTATTTAAAACAATAGGATTTCTTTTTGCAATAGGAAATGGATTAAAAATGTACAAGACTGCGTATTACAAGTTTTGAAATATTTAGATCATCATCATAGAATGATGAAAATTCGTACAATTAGTATCGTGAAAAATCGTCAAATCATTGTCATGAAAAAATCATTAAATCATCGTTAACTAGAATTAACAAATCATCAAATCATTATTATGAAAAATTATTAAATCATTCTCGTAAAAAAAGTCAATAAATCATCATGATGAAAGGTAATCATGAATTCAACTCATGTTATAAATCCACAGAAACTGCAAAATTAAGTGGACGGAATCAAAATGGCGAGCTACTTTGAAATTCTACTCTCTATCACAGTGATACTTATCGCATGCTACTATTATGCTGTATCAAACTTTGATTTTTGGAAGAAACGTGGCGTAGTTGGGCCAACGCCGATACCATTCTTTGGAAACACTAAGAATTTAATGTTTGCTAAGATGTCAATACGTCATTATATAAAAACCACGTACGATCAATATAAAAATGAACCAATGATCGGGTTTTATTTAATGAAGGAACCAAGTCTTATATTGAATGATCCAGAGCTTATCAAACACGTTCTCATTAGAGATTTTTCAAACTTTGCAGATCGAGGAGCTGTTGCTCATGAGAAGGTATGTATAAATTGTAATTTCTAATGATTGATTCATTATTATAATACTAAAGTACAGCAAGTGATCAAATTATTAGAGCTACCTGCATAATTGATTTTACTTTTACTTTTCTACTATATTTCTGTATACATGCATAAGCTAAGTTCAATACCTTTACGTAATTTTAACGGACAATTATCTATTAACTACAAATTATCTCGTGTAAAGGTCTTGATCTTATAATTTTTGTTTTTATACAAAACCATGTATTTTTGCACGTAGAATTGCTCCGCATTTTTGCCGAAACGAACTTTTTTTGTTAGATATTTTGTGATAACTTGTGCTACGTTGGGCCGACGATAGAAACTCGATAGAAAGTCTTCTAACGAGGTTCATTACGAACAGCTTATAAAACATAATCTTCTACGAGTCCTGAATTGCCCGACTTGGACATCAAATTCTGGAGCCAGAAAACCTGCTACGGTCATGGAGAGATTGTTCTACCCTTTGAATCAGTCGTCTATCGGGGCGACGACGATTCGAATTGCGCTCTTGATACAAAAGCGGAGCGGCACTCAATTTATCCTAGCATGCTCCGAGTTCGAGAATCATATCTGGATACTCACTATTCAAATAAGCTACCATATTTAGAAACTGTTAAATACTGAATAATCATACCGATGATAAGACAGCACAAATGGCGAACTGTCAACCGAGGTCATTACTATGTATGTTTCTGTATACATATGTATGAGATCCAAAACAAAAGTGTTCAGCGAAATGCACGAAGTCGACATGTACCTAGTGCACATGTACCGAGTAAATTTTCGACTCCGATTTTCTCGAAAACGAAAGCACGGAGGAAAAAATGTTATTCCCTCTTTTCCACTCATTTTTATCCGACTTCAAAAAGGAGGAGGATACTCAATTCGATGTGTATATTTTTTTTTTACATGTAGAATCACCTCATAATCGGTTGACCATGAGTCGCAGGACCCTGTATATACCCTCGTTATATTTCCACGTGAACAATTTGATATGGATTATAGCGCATACTAGTGCTATCCTTCCACCATCATAGTCTATGAAAACGATACATTTTTATCTGCAGTTCCCCCTTCAAATGAGAGCTTGAGGGTGGATGAATTTGCCACTCCTACAGCACCGTCGGTGACAATATAACAAGAGTTTATTGTACTCCTAAATTTACATTTACCCCTTTCATACAAAAAAATACAAAACACAAATTTGCAACTGCAAATGAATATTTTAAATAGCGTTTCAACACACAAAAACACATAATTATTTCAAATTATCCAGTCTAATAAATTCAAGAAATTAATTTCTAAAATTAAGTTTATTCTTTGTTTCAAATACTTTGTCATTAAGAGCTGTAGAAGTATTAAGTGTACCAGTATAAATTTAACATAATGGAATTTTTTTCATTGAATATTTACAGACAGAGCCACTCTCACCACATCTCTTCAACTTAGAAGCAGAAAGATGGCGAGCATTGAGAAAAAGGCTCTCCCCCGTATTTACATCTGGGAAATTGAAGGAAATGTTCTATCTCATAATCGAATGTTCGCAACATTTGGAAAAATATTTGGCGAAAGAGGTTGAAAAAGGAGAGCCACTAGAATGTCGAGAATTAACAGCAAGATTCACGACTGACGTGATTGGTAGTTGTGTTTTTGGAATTGAAATGAATGCACTAGCAGACGAGAGAAGCGAATTCCGTCAAATGGGTAGAGACTTCTTCGATACATAGTCTTTCGAAAACGTCTCTCGAAACAAAATGAAAGAATTCTTCCCTAAGCTGTACGATTTTCTTGGTTATATAGTACCCGAAAGAAGATTATCTTCATTCTTCACCAAAGCTGTTACGGACATCATAAAATACAGACAAGAGAATGATATCGTTAGACCAGATTTCATCAACATGCTTATGGATCTTAAGGCGCATCCAGAGGAACTGAACACTATCGGTAAGTATGAAATAATATAAAAATTTTGATTATTAATTATATGAAATTCAATTTCGTTGATTAATTAATATCAACCAGGTATGGGTAACTGGCGACTCGTGAACCATATCCCCGCTGAGCCAGGCCTGGACATTTTTTTCCCCGCTACGATCACGCAACTCTAACTTATAGTCTGCCAATTTTCCCATTATTAACTACTCCATGTCCTGTTACCATACCTCCTATCCCGTGTGTCTCATAACTCTTGTAACACCATGAAATGGGCGATTGGTGGGGTGATTCTGAACAACATTTTCCTTTACCAAAATGTTGGTCGAAGCTTTACTTTTGAATTATTAACGAAAAACACTGGCCAATTAGAGCAGGCATAGAACGCGCGATCGACCACGCGAGCGTTGCCTCTCAGCCACGCTCGGTCGTGGTCCTAAACAAACACATTGGCACAGCGTGGATACCGAGGAAAGTGGGCGATTAATTCCATATTTGTTCTTAATTTAAGACGAAGTAACATATGTCGCACAGTTCTCTCGATACCCACACTATGCTAATGCATTTGTTCAGGACCTCGATCGAGCGCGGCTGAAAGCCAACGTTCTCATGGTGAGCGCTCGCTCTACGCGCGCTCTCATTGGCCAGGGTTTTTCGTTAATAATTAAAAAACGAAGCTTGAACCAATATTTTGGGAAAAGAAAAAGTTGTTCAGAATCACCTCAGTAATCCCCGATTTCCGGGTGTCTGCGCTGCGCATGCGCATAATGACAGTCGCTCAGAAGTAGCGGAAGAAGTGATATGAGGATCGTGGCGCTCCTTATCACTCAATCTCAATTATTCTCTTCTCTTCGGTTATTTATTTATGTTTATACATATGTTTAAAATATATTTTAAACACATAGGTACATACGTAATATATTCAAAATATATGTAAGATGGATACGTTTTACAAAAAAATTGGCTAAATCAATTTGGCATTGTTACGCATATCCGGATTACCACAAAAGATACATGAAATAGTTATTCGGTAGCAGAATTTTAGGAGCTAGTATTGACTATCGACAAAGGGACCAATTTGTCAGTTAACTGACTAAAAGTGTAGATCGTATGTTTCTGGCGAAAAAGAAGTTAGCCATGCCTGATCTTAACTTTTGAACAGTGGAGTCTGAGTAAATCGAGACCCAAACGGTATGTCATGGATACATCTAATATTAATAACGTTCTGTAGAATTGACGGACTTTTTACTGACTGCACAAGCATTCCTGTTGTTCCTCACAGGTTTCGAAACCTCATCGACGACGATTAGCAATGCTCTTTATGAATTAGCTGTAAATCAACAGATACAAAATAAATTACGACAAGAAATAATGGAGTACTGCTCTAAAGACAAAGGAGAGTTGAAATACGAGACTGTAAAAGAAATGGAATATTTAGATAAAGTATTCAAAGGTAGGTATGAAAGTTTTACAAAATATAAAAAATAGCAGTTTGTAACAGTTTTTGAACTACGTATATTCAGTTATGGTATAAATCAGGGACGCTCAAACAAGTTAAATACATGGGCGCTTGAATGCCATCGGCTTTATTGCGGGCATCGTTGGCTCCACTCGCCGATCGATAGTGGCGATTAGTAGTGTACTGTCGAGAGATGGAAAGTATATTAGAGAAAGGAATGCCGGTACGATTGGTTGGAGTCGGTACATCACGCCTCACGCACATGCATTCTAGATTATCGCGCGCTATTGGCCGATGCGATCACACACTAGTCACGTCGCCTGACAAAGAAGAAAAATGAGACTTCGCGACAAAGCGAGATGGTAGGAAGTAAGCGTTGCGGCGAACTTTGAACGCTAGTATCAAACGTGGGGACAGGGCGGAGCGTGCGAAGTACTCTCTTTGCAACAGTGCCATCCCGCTAATGTACTTTCCATCTCACAACAGTACTTATGTAACGCTGAAGCAGCCTCTCCACTCCCAAATGATTCTCGCCAATAGCCTCGTACTCACTTGAGCATTTTTGCCCGAACGAACGCTTTCGGCGCATGAACGTTCGTTCGGGTGAAATTTCTTCGTTCTCTCGAGCATCGCATTCGTGTGTACAAAATCGTGCTCCGACTGTTCGGGCAAACTCTTCTACCTGGGGTGTCGTAAACCAGAGCATTAAGCCTCGTACTGACTTGTGTATTTTGCCCAAACGAATGCTCTCGGCGAACGAACGTGAAATTTCTCCGGCTGTTCGCGCAAACCTTTCCACCTGGGGTACCGTAAACCTTTGTATCTGGGTTCTATGTAGAAAGATTCTTTCTACCGTGAACCAGTCGAAGTCAGAATGTCGACAGGAACAGATGTCACGATCGCCAGTGCAGCGTATATTATTATGAACACATTAATTAAAAGAAAAAGAAGAAGAAAAAACCAAGGTAAATGATGGTGGATTAGTCAGATGTATAAAAATAGAGCAACCTCTAGTGGTGAAAAACTAGTTAGAGATTTACAGATAGAAGCTAGTGGACATTTTAAAAATTTTGTGCGGATGTCGTCGGAAGATTTTGAATATTTAATAAATGCTATCGGCCCCAAAATACAAAAAAACGACATCAGATTTAGAAAAGCTGTGACGGTGAAAGAACGCTTAGCGATAACGTTTTTTAGCAACGGGAGATTCATATAGGTACGAGTCTTCAGTATCTGTTTAAAGTATCCAAACAATTAATATAAAAAATTGTTCCGGATTTCGAAAATCAGTTTATGACGGTTCATCAGGCCATATCATAAACTGAGTTTTACCGAAGGGTAAAGACAACGGTCAACTAACAGTACTTGGTAATTTGTAACCGGCACAGTAAAATTGTTCGCACGAACATCCTTTGATGGACCGACAGCCGTCGGAAAGCGTTCATTCGTGCCCAGGGCCTTCGGGATAACATTAACCGGTCGTTTTCGGCGCACGAATGCCCTTAGCAGGCCTGTCCAAGTAGGGGAATTCACTCCTGGAACACATGTTTCGGTTCCCCTTCCAACGCTGCTCCTTCAAGTAAGATGGGACGGTTCCGACTACCGTCTCTCCGTCTTTCCTAGCGGCGGTATTGTCTCCTCGGTCCCATCTTACTTGAAGGAGCAGCGTTGGAAGGGGAACCGAAACATGTGTTCCAGGAGTGAATTCCCCTACTTGGACAGGCCTGCTCTAGTGAGTACGAGGCTACAGCCGTCGAAAAACGTTCGTTCGTGCTCTGGGCCTTCGCGAACACATTAACGGGCCGTAATCACTTGAGCATTTTGCCCGAACGAACGTTTTCGGCGCACGAATGCTCAGGTGAGTACGAGGCTTAAGACCAAACCGTTCTGTGGACTCGTGACGAGATGGCACTTGGTTGAATTATCGTATGTAGAACCCACCCTTCTCTAATTCAACTGCAGGAAATATAACTCGCGCAATTTTGCTATTTGTCGAAGCGGTCACATATACTATTTAGACTCGTATAAAACTAAGGGGTCAGTCGGCGTGTGCGTACTATCCCTCTTACCGCGGTGCCGTCCCGCGAGACATCTTGTGTTCGTAGAACACTGCTGCAAATCAATCGAGCCGGGAATTCCCAGTGAGTACACATCCAAGTTGAAGCTGTAGTCACTGGCATCCCCTTGCCCTAGATTCTAGGCGTTAGTGTGGCGGCACCTACGTCCGGTGAGCCGTCTCTTCGGAGAGTTCATTTCCGACTACACGAGCGCACTCTATAGGTAGGAAAAGCGGGAAAATGTTTTTCCTCCCCCACGTCAAGCGTTGGGGTGGGTCATTCTGTCCGGAAATCTCGAAGCGGTTGGTTGGAGTCACTTGTATAGAAAATACTTCCATATTTTTATATTTTTATAATTTTATATTACTTCAAATTTATAAACTCAGTTAATTAGTTATAAGAGTTTAGTATTAGCATCAGTTCGGTGCATGACTGATTAGAGAAAATAAAAGGACTTGTTTCATGTGTATTATAGACAAAGAGTATTTAATTTATCCATTCAGTGTAACGGTTGATGATATGGTAGAGGCCTAATTTATCCTCACCCGTGAAGGCCCCTACACTAGAATGATCGCGCCTGCCATCTGGTCACGACCGGAAGTACCTCCAGCCCGTAACAAATACTTATGCGGGCGCCCGTGCTCGGATTACTACTCGCTGAGCATCCCTGATATTAATGCTTAAATAAACTTTATCAAATATAAAAATGATATAATTTATCCGTGTAGAAACGTTAAGAATGTACCCACCTGAATCATTATTAATTCGAAGTGCAATATCAAACTACACTTTTGATGGCACTAAGGTTTCAATACCAAAGGGTACAACAATCTGGATCCCAGTGTTTGGCTTCCAACGAAATTCTGATATTTATCCAAATCCTGATTCTTTCGATCCGGAAAGGTTCAATGAAGATGCTGTTGCAGCTCGACATCCTATGCACTATTTACCATTCGGTGATGGATCAAGAAAATGCATTGGTAAGTTGAAAAAGAATCGAAAAACTTTTTTTCGACAGTCATCCACTTTAAATAAAAAATGAATTGAAATTTTTTATCTATTCAAATAATTAATTATATAGGATCCGTCAAAATTCCTGGCACGTTGAAATATTTTAGTCACGAATCATTTTTTTTTAAATGGATCAGACAAAAGTTTTAGTTTTAAAAATTCTATCAGAAGGTTTTATCCGTATGATCTTGAGAGAAGGAGGCAAGATCACGTCAAGGTCAGCATGGTTTGTTTAAATGAAACACTCCATTTTTGGTCATACAGTGTTAAAGGCGACTGCGAGACTTTTTGAAACCCCTATTACGACCTTTTTCTTATGAAAGTGGTCTAAGTTATGAGATATCGAAGATATAGTCTCGCCAGCGTTAGGATTATTACGGGTGAACCAAATGAAGGTTGCATGATTGTACTTCACATTTCTTTTTGTGTGAGGAAGCGGTTGGGGGGGGGGGGGTTGAGGGTGTGCAGCATGGTGTCGATGTGTGCATATGGGTTTAATGTGAGTTCTTTCGCCTCTCACCTTAATTACTTATTTATTAGCTACACCGTATCTAAAAGAGTGAAAATCTTGGATTCAATCTGAGATAAAAATAACATGTTATTTACAGGTGCACGTTTCGCAAATTATCAAACGAAAATAGGCCTTATCACAATTCTACGGAATTACAAAGTGGACGTTTGCGAAAATACAAGGATTCCTTACGAATTTGATCTAGCTGCATTTTTATTAACACCAAAAGAAGGGATATACTTGAAGTTCACAAAAGTACAAGGTTAATGTAACTTATTTGACATACATACATTAAATTGAAAATATT
Source organism: Osmia bicornis bicornis (assembly GCF_907164935.1). Lineage (NCBI taxonomy): Eukaryota > Metazoa > Arthropoda > Insecta > Hymenoptera > Megachilidae > Osmia > Osmia bicornis. The sequence continues at coordinate 8,212,599 of NC_060229.1, forward strand.
TTTCGTAAGTCATTACACATTATGGATGTAAAAAACAATATACAATGAATGTATATTTGTTACTTAGTGTTGAGCTATCTCTTGTATACTAGATGGTTAATTTAACCTACATGACGGAAAGGCAAATAAATAAATTTTTTAAAGTTTTTCCTACAGTACTTTTTTGTATTAATAGACCATTTACGCGGATGTCTTTCGTGGACAAAAAAAGGGATGATTTAAACATGTATAGTTTATTTAAACATTTTAAATAAAAATTAGATTGGTTTAAAAATGGATTTGAAGAATAATTTGTTTAACAATTTCTCTACAGTGACATTCAAAGATGTCATAATGTTGTTCAAGTATGACGGAAAATGAAATTCGATCCTCTGAGCGGAAGATAGGAAATCAATATTTCGTAAAACGTTAATATTTTGCAATTGTTCTTTCGTTTTGCGCGAATTACGCAACAAACATGTTGTTGAATCACCATCTCTTACCCCGGCTACCGAACATACCATCGTTTCTTACCAGATGATTCTTATAAAATTAAAAATACTACCCTCCTGAATTTAGGTGAAAAATAAGGAAATTGTTATGTTACATTAGTAGCAACATTCTAAATCTACAGTGGAGCCGGATTTGTTGTAATACGACAAGGCTGAGCTCGGGACACTGACTACACAACGAGTAATGAGGTGTATTTGGTATCGAAGCAATCTACTATTACCATCAACGTGCGTTAGACTGTTGCAGTGCAATGTATTTCACATTTTTATACTAAAGTAGAACAGATGGTGTTCGTTATCAAGGCACAAATTTAAAACCCCTTGAAAACAAAGGGATATCTAGTCTTGTTGGATCTGTAGTCACTGCACTGGTGAAACTTCGAAGTTTCGAACCGCACATACGGAGAGCAAACTATCGTATACACGGTAATCCAACTGTATTCGAAGATTTGTATAATTAAAATATTTAAAATTAAATGGAAGAGAGTTTTATCGACTACGGCTACCAATTTTTGTTTTAATTCAAGAAAAAAAAAGAACTAACAGCACGCGGAGTTCCCAAGTGGTCACCCATTCAAGTACTATCCGCGCCGAACTTAGCTTGACTTCGGTGATCGGACGAGAACAATTCAATTCAAAAACATTTATTTACATAACAATAAATTTTACAAAAATATAGATGTTACGCTATACTTTGTACTTTATCGTATCCAGTCTTTCGTAGTTCCTATCCCTAAAGATTAACCTACTTATTTTACCGATTTACATGTCTTATGTATATTATAACTAGCGTAATATATTTCGTGGGACTTATTCATACTGCGGTTTACTTAATTTCATATGCGATTTGTATCTACTTATTGTCATTTTATGTAGGAAAAACAGGAACAAAAACCTACTTATTGCATGTTCAGCGCGTGAGCTGACCCTGTTTGTTTAATTCCTAATTAGCCTCGACATTTTCTAAAACTATGTATTCTGTTATTCTAATTCTAAATCACCGAAGGGATATTTGTGCTTAATTCTTTGGTCCTTCATTGCACTAAGGTAATCGTGTATTATATTGTCTAATAATGGATTATTCTTTAATTGCGTATCGACGAATCTTTGAGCTATGTCTTTTATATAGTCTCCTAAGTAATCTATTTCTGCACCCCTATGTAAGTCTTTAATTCTAGTGTACCTATCTTTATTTAATATTAATCTAAGACATTTGTTTTGAAAGCGTTGCAGTGTTAAAATGTGTGATTTTGCAGTGGTTCTCCATATAGGTGCAGCATACATTATTATTGGTTTGATGATAATTTTATATATTAGTTTTTTATTCCTACAACTTAATTTAGAGTTTTTTACCATTAGTGAGTACAAGTTTTTTGTAACTGCGTACCCTTTCATCATTATGCTTTTAATATGTTCTCTATACATTAATTTAGGATCTAATACTACTCCTAGATATTTTACACTTGACTTTATTTGTACTGTCGTGTTGTTTATTTTTATTGGAGTAAAAATTTTATCACCGCTTCGTTTTTTGGAGAATACTATGGCTTCGGTTTTTTCTGCATTTAAGGATATTTTCCATTTTTTGTAATACTGTTCTAATTGTGAGACGTGGATCTGAATTTGTTTGGCAGCTATTGTTGCATGAAACGACTGTGCATATATTGCTGTATCATCTGCGAATAAAGCTAATTTGGTTTTTAAAAATGTTGGTATATCATTAATAAAGATGATAACAAGTATTGGCCCTAATATCGATCCTTGTGGGACTCCTGCTGTAATTAAAGTTTCAGTTGTTTTGATGCCATTTATTGTTACTTTAAATTTTCTATTCGTCATGTAAGAATGAATTAACTTTATCAAAACGGGCGGAAACTTGTATTGTATCAGTTTATATATTAATCCATCAATCCATACTTTATCAAAGGCTTTTTCAATGTCCAAGAAAAGTTGTTACTTTATTATAATTAAATCCTTTGATGATGTCATTTGTTATTCTAAGTAGTTGTTGTACCGTATTATGTTCTTGTCTAAATCCAAACTGCTGTTTTATTATTATACTATGCTTCTTTTCATGGTTTCGTAGCCTTTGTAGAATTATTTTTTCCGTGACTAGCCATTGTGGGTAGTAAACTTATGGGTCTATAACTTACTGGTTTAGATTCTGGTTTCCCTGGTTTTAGAATTGGTATCACAAGCGCTAATTTCCATTGCTGCGGAAAATAACTAAGTTTAAATATAGCATTAATTATATACATTAGTTGAACGACTACTTTTTTGCTGAGATTTTTTAATACTATGTTTTGTATCTAATCAGGACCAGGTGCTTTCATTGACGGCAATTTCTTTATGACTTCTCGTACTTCCCTTGGCGATGTGATGAGGCTTTTCCATTCTTCGGTTCTTTCTTCATTTTCCCAAAGGAAGTCTGTTACATCTTCCATTATTTGTTCCTGTTCGTACGTGTTTTGTATCAGATCTATAGAGTGGGCTTTTTTAAATTGGGCTGCCAGTAGATTAGCTTTTTCCTTATCAGTTATTGCTGTTGTATTGTTATCCTGTAGTACAGGGATGGGACTATATGTCTTTTTTAATGCTTTTGTCATTTTCCAAAGTGAGTTATCCTTAGGGTTTAATGTTTTTAGCTTATTTTCCCATATTTGATCTCTATGTTTGATTATTCTTTCTCTGACTAATCGTGTGATGTTGTTGAGTTGCGTTTTTAAATGTGGTAGTCTTAATCTTTGCCATATTTTCCGGATCTTGTTTCTTCTTTTGATTAATTCTATTATTGCTGATGGTAGTTCGTCTTTGATTAGATTTATCTTCTTCCTTTTGATGGTCTTCTTCATGGCAATCTGTATTTTATCTGTAAGATTGTGTACAGCTTTTTCCAGTTCATCATTTGTATCTATTTTGTTATTGATTATTATGTTTTGATCCAGTACATTTCTAAACTCTGACCAGTCAGCATGTTTGTATGTGTAAACTGTTTTTGGTGGTAGTTTTCTTAGTGCGTTCCCTATTGTGAAAGTAATTGGTCTATGATCAGAGTTTAACTCATTTAGAGCTCCAAGTTGCGAAACTGAGAGTACATTTTTGTTTATTACAATATCTATTGTTGTGGGTGTCATATTATTAGGTGGATAGTGTGTTGGTTCATCTGTGTATAATATAGAACAGTTGTTATCTTGTAGGTATTTATATAATACTCGTCCAGTTTTATTATTAATATGACACCTCCATGCCTTGTGTCTTGCATTTAGATCTCCAACTATTAGCACTTTGTTTCCTGTTCTTATCAGTCTCTCTGTAAATATATTCCTTGGATTATTGTATACTGCTATAATCGTGATATTATTTTCGAGGGTGACTCCGATATATGTACTCTATTGACGTTCCCAAATTTGGGGTAATAATCTTGTGAGGTATGCTTTGTCTACCAAGCATTGCCACACCTCCAGCCGAGTTATGCCTGCATCTTTTTATTGCCACATAGTTTTTGACTTTTAATTTATCAGATTCTTTTAACTTTGTTTCGTTAATTAGCATTATATCAATCTTATGTGTTGATAGGAAGTTTATTAACTCCCCCATTTTGTTTCTTATTCCATTAGCATTCCAGGTACAGGTTTTTAGATTGTCCATCGTTATTCAATTTTTTGACAAAATTGTACAAAATATAGAAACTTTTCAATATTATTGTTGCATGTTGCCAATTGTACATTTAATTGTTTAACTGATTCCAGCATTTTTGGTATGTTTATGAATTCATTTAACTTCTTTATTTCTGTTGTGAGCTGTACTAACTGTGTGATTTCTTTAACGTTGGTCTCCCGCCTTGTCTGGTCCTGTACTGTTTTTGTTGGTTTATTAAACCATGCATTACTTGTGTCTGCAGTCGTTGTATGTTGTGTTGTAGAAACTTTGTGCTGCCTTGTTAATGTGAGTTCTGGAAATTGATCCATGTTTATTGCATTCATTTCAAAAGTTTTAGCTTTATTATGTTTGTTTTGTGCATCTGATTTCCCTTCTTTATTTGTTTTTGAGCTTTCTACCCAAGAGAGTCTATAAATATACGCTACACAAGTGGTCGCATTTGCTGGATGTCCTTCCCCGCAGTTTACACATTTGGCTGGTTCAGTTCTGGGCTTTGTGCAGTCCTTGGTGTGATGTTTACCAGCGCATTTCAGGCAGGCTGGTTCAGCATAACAATTTGTTGCAGAATGTCCCCACTCTTGGCATCTGTGACATTGCGTTATTTTTTGCTTAGTTATATAATTACTCCATGTCACTTTAGTATAGCATAGATATTTTATTTTGGTTTGTAGCGCTTTTAAATTTATTGAAGGTGGGACTGTAACCATATATAATGGTCTTGCTGTTCCTCTCATTCTGTTTACATTCATTATGTTGATGCCTGCTTCTTTGAGCTCATCTTGTACGTCTTCTGTTGTTACTTCATTATGAAAACCATTTAGCACGTAGACCCTTTTCTTCTCGTCCTTCCTTGTATAGGTATGGAAATTGATTCCCCTTTCCTTCCATATGCTTTTTAAATTTTCATAATCTAGCAGTGTCTGGAGATGAACACTGACACTGCTTTCACTATATTTAATATGAAACTTTTCTTTCACAATAGCTTTAATTAATGATATGAATTTCTTATGATCCTGAACATTACCGTGCATTATCAATGGGGGAAACTTTTTTATGTTATTTCTATTACTTGATGCACTAGCGGTATTTTGACTTCCACTACCTGTTTCTTCTGTTTCCATGTCTTCCAATACAGCAAACCTATTGGACGTTTCCACTGGTGTTCTAATAGCCTTTTTGCTTCCAGCCATTTTTCTATACTTGACCATTTACGTTTACGTGTAACAGCTATAACAGAATTGAATGTACCATTATCATTATCCTCTAGAGCTATACTGTTATGACACTCTAGTATTTTGTTTGGAGTGTCGTGATTTGATGACACCACGTGGGTGTTGAGGTTATGTTTGTCCTTTATCTTTAATTTATTGCTCTTAACAGTAATTATTGTCTTTTTAATAACACTGTATTATTTTTAATGTTTTATATAACTCAAATACGTGTATATGAACAACACTATGGTCTCTTTCCTTGATTTTGTATCAATCCTTCTTGAGGGTACCGGTATTCGGGACGAGCGCCGGACGAGTCCGGATGAGAACAGGTAGTAGTCCTAAGTTTAGTTTAGTTTAAAAATTGTTTATTTATGGCTTACAAAATAACTTTACAATAGTATAACTATAAATAAACCAATAGTTAATATAACTCTAAAATATTTGGACGCGAGACTTATATAGAATTTTCTTATTCAGTCTTACCTTTGAGTATTGTCATTACGAAGTATAGTACAGGACTAGCGTTCGTTAGTGTAATTTATCTTTGGTATTCAATATGAACTAGCGAGATTCTGATTGCACCTCAAAAATGCCGTAAAAAAGGCGCTAACATTTATTTTCTTTCTTATATTAAACTTAAGACTGATTAAAACTAATTAAAACTAAAACTAATAAATAAACGGTAAATAACAGAAAATAATACTTGTAAAAACTTAATACTTTTGCACATTTGCTTTTTCTTTGTGCTTTTATCACAGGATCACTTACGCTATTGTGGGATCACAGTGTCAGACTTTTGTTACTTATTTTGTACTTATTTATATACGCTTAAAATTAGTTTGTATATTCACACTTCGGAGTCATACCTATGTACATGTCCCACTCAAACACTACGACAATAATACTAATTTTGCGCATACAATTTGCTTGTCATACATCTTACATTCCAATAAAGCACAATGCACAAGGAGTTAAAATATGCATGTTAGGTTTAATTCCCGATTATCTATCCGTATACTCTCACATTCATACCCATTTACAAGACTCATTCACTCCTCCCACACTCATACAAATATTTATTTATTTTTTTATTATTAAATACAGGGTAGTGCCGCACTTAAATGTAAGTTTGCTAAACATTACTATTCTTTAGCCACCAGATTTTTTTTATATTACCTATTTGGTTATAATCCAATTTATCGCTCACGGAAATCGCTGTGCTATCTTTTAGGATGCTTTCGGCAGACTGTGGAGTATAGGTGATTGTTTTATTTGCTCTATGCCGCGATACATGGTATAAAATCGGAACAGCTTGGTTGTTTTGGATGTAGCCATGATTGGCTAGATAGATAAACGCTTCAGGTGGTATGTAACCAGAGGTTAATGTTTTTCTAATATAATTTAAATCTGGATAAGCAATTTTGAAGATTAGGCTGTTGTTTGTTATTTCTGATGCCGAAGCAAAGTGATTCCGAATTAATTTAACCATGAAATTGTCTATTCTGATTATGCCTGCTGTATTATAAAGAACTGAGTTACTGTAATATTTCTGGTAATTGGAGTTAGGGGTCCTATATAGGTTCATACAAGCTCTTAGACATCTCCTTTCGAAAACCCGAATCTCTTGCATTATCGATGCTCCGATGTTATACCATATCTTGCATCCGTAAGTAATTATGGGCCTTATTAAAAGCTGGTAGCATGTTAGTTTGACCTTCTTGTCTACTCTTTTGGAATAAAACTGTTAGATTATGGGGATTGTTATAATAAAATGCACAATATATTTCAACTCAAAATACTTTATTTAAAGGCTCGGAAGGACGTCTTCTCACTATGACGTTTTGACACGAAGTGGCGAGAAAGCCCGTAAGGACAAAGCTAGAAAAATCGGTTGCCCACTTAAAGGTTCTACGAAGACCAAGACTGCATTCAGTCTGTTACCCAGGCCCTCAGGTATAAACAGTTCCAGGCCTATAGGTCCGTTGACGTCTGGTCCATAAACAAACCATTGAAGCACGCAGTGTTTCTTAAATTAAATTAAATTTATTTTTGCTTTCTAGCTGACGCATTGTTAATAATCCAACAAAAACAATCTTGCATTACCAATGAATGCTGCTTTCGCTTTTTTTAATTGTGTTTCTATGTGTTTATTGAACAGTAATCTATTATCGAGCTGCAGACCAAGATATTTAACTATATTTTTGTTCATTAAGGTAGTAGCATTGGTGTCTCCTCCTCCGCTTTTTAGAGAAAAGTTCTTGTAGTGTGATCTAATAGCCGAGGATGCTTTATTGATTGTGGGTCTAAAAAGGATCGTTTCGCACTTGTCATCGTTTACTTTTAACTTCCATGCTTTGTAGTATGAGAATATCTTATTAATAGAGTTTTGTAGCGTACTTTGGACTTGCTTGGGTGAATTACCCGTTGTATAAGCTATTAGGTCATCCGCAAAGGCTAACAGTTGACAGTTTGTGGCATCTAAGCCGAAGAGCTGAATGACATCGCTAGTGTAAATATTAAATAGAATGGGCGAGTTTATGGTACCCTGTTGAAGGCCGTCTACCAGATAAAATATTTGAGATGACTCTATATTACCAAGACTAGTAACGAAGCTTCTACCATAGATCATGCTATGGATTAGCTTGATTAAAGGGAGGGAGAATTCTTTTTTGTGTAATTTGGTTATTAAGCCGTTTAGCCATACTGTGTCGAATGCCTTCTCTAAGTCTATGAGACATGCTCCCACACATTTGCCAGCATTCAGCGCTCAATTGACGTCGCTGGATAATTTATTTATTGCGTGTGTTGTTGTGTGGTGTCTCCTGAAGCCATATTGGTTTTCTGGGATTATGTTCTTTTCTCGGCAGACTGCCAAAATTCTACTATTTATAATTCCCTCGAACAGTTTGCTTATATTTGACAACAGACTAATAGGTCTATAACTGTTAGGATTTGAAGCGTCTTTTCCTTTTTTATAAATTGGTATCACTTTTGCCTTTTTCCAGAAAGTGGGGAAATGTGCGTGATTTAGTAAGTTGTTGAACAGGATCGTTAAGCTGTTTATTATATTCTGAGGTAACTTTTTTAAAACAACATTTGGTATTTGGTCGTTTCCTGAAGACTTTTTGTTATTGAGTTCTTTTAGTTTTAGTTGAATTTCGAAGGTGTTTGTGAAATAGTCTGGTAATAAGTCTATTTGGTTCGGAGATAGTGCCGTATTCGTTTGTGTAAAGTTACTGATTGTGGTCGGGATATCATCTGCGATTTTTGTCATTATTTCATTGTATTTTCGGTCAATTATTTTCCTGAACTTTGGGTTGTTCAAGGTAGTGTTTTGCTCGCTTACTGAAGCATACTGGATACCCAGGAAGTTCAATTTGTTTTTTGTATCGTTTATGATTATGTTGTTACCGTTGTCTTTTGTTAGTGTGTTAACATCTATATTGGTCCGACGAATTAGGTTTTCTTTATTTGCTGGTATTTTGAGAGCTGGTAATTCAGTGGTTTCTTTTCTTCTGAAGATTTTATTTATCTAAAAACCAAGATTTTATTTATCTAAAAACCACATTGGTATTATTTGGTTATCTCATTGAACATTTTGTCCGGTTGTTTTGTGCTTATTTTACCGATTCTGTTGAGCCAATAGCTGTTTACTCTTTTATTTACTTCAGCGTGTATCTTTTTCTTTATAGCTTGGATCTTGTTATTTGTTGCTCTTATTATATGGTTGATGTGAGGACCTGTATTCTTTGATCTATGGAGTTTCCTAATTACTGAAATGAGCTGTAATTTGTTCTGGATTAGCTGTTTTATTTTCTTGGTTGTATACTTATCAGTTACGTTTTGGGGTTTGTTTTTAGGTATTGCCTGATCCATGGCTTCTGTTATTTTTTGTTGGATATTAAGTATTTGTTCTTCTGTCTGTGCTATTGAGAGGTTCGTGTCTTTTTCTATGTTCAGGTCGCATGATTGCAGAATTTATTGGAATTTATCCCATTTTGCCTTGGGATAGCAGAATGTGCCTATTGCATCGTTTGTTGTTAATATGTTCTGGCTCTGTATTTCCACTTGTGCTATGATTGCTGTGTGATCGCTTTCTAACTGTATCGTGGGGAGTTTATTGTTGATGCCATTTAGAATTTCTAACCTCGCGTTTGACAAAACTAAGTCAATGTATGATGCGTTTCTAGGGAATGAAGGTGTCTTTGAGTGATGGAGTTGTAGTCTGTATTTGTTAGTCATTATTTTCTAACCAGTCCAGGAGGTTTATACCTCTCTCATCATTTATCCTGTTTGCCCACTTCATATGATTTGCATTGAAGTCTCCTGCAACAATATAATAATTTGACTGTGATATCAAATTTAGTTTGTCGAACAATTTGTCAAGATCTGATCTGAATTTTTGTGTGGGCCCCTTCCTAGCATAGACGGCTACCAATATTAACTTATTGTTGTTTGCTATATTGAGACTTATTGCTGTAGTTTCTATTAATTCTGTTTCTGCAGTGTTAGCTACTATTTCATATTTTAAGTTCTTTTTTATTAGAATCGCTGTTCCTCCTGCTTTGCCTCCTGGTCTGTCGCGCCTGATAACATTATATTATTTAAAATATAGAGTGTGTCTTTCTTTTAAATGTGTTTCATTTAGAAGAGCTACGTCTGGCTTGTTTGTCTAACAGTAATGTAAGGGCTATTTTTTTTGTATTACTTACTATTGAATTTACATTTGCTGTTAACAGTTTTAGTTTGCATGGTTGAGAAGATATGCTATTGAATGTATTGATAGTTTCTTAGCATGTCTGCCAGCTGTTTTATTTGTGTATTCATTGCTTCAATTGTACTTGCTATGTTTTCTATTCATTTTTCAATTTTGGTTGTCCTTGCTTCTAACATGACTATTTACTTCTGATCCTGGATCCATGGTGTATGCGTTGCATGCGCATTTGAGAAACCAAATGTATTGAGTGGCATTGTGCTTGGAAGCATGTCCTGTTTTTTAATACCTGTAGCCTTTGCATATGAAACACCTACCTTGGTGAACACTGGGTTAACTATTACTTTTTCTACAGTTTTATTTACTTTACTATTTTGGTTCTTAATATTAAGTTTGTACTCTTTAAATTTGGGACAGCCCTTGTACGAAGCAGGATGCCCTTCTGATTTACAGTTGACACAAAAGAGCTTTTTGTTAGGTCCTTCCATGTCCTGATTAATTTTACATTCACCAGGGCTATGGGGTTCGTTACATTTTATACACCTGTAATTCATGTTACAGTTGCTTGCTGTATGGCCATATCTTTGACACCTTTTGCATTGTGGGTCACCTTTCTTTATTAGTTTTTCCCATCTTATTAGATGTCTATTGACATGTTTAATATTATTTAAATTATTTAGGTTACTATTAGGACTTATCTGTACTAGATATATGGGTAATGGTTTATTTTCTCTAATGGATCTTGTAGTTTTGAATTTGTCAACTTTGGTGAAGATGAGATTCTCATCACTTACTGCTTGTAAATCATCTTTTTCTGTGAAAGACTGTGATACATAAACCTTTTAAAAGATATGAATGGTTCTTTATAGCTTTTGGAGTAAATGTATAGTAACAAGTATTAGCGCAGGTTAGAATCCCTTTTACTTCATCAAAGTTCTCTATTGATTCTAATTGGAGTATATGTTTTATATTACTTATACGTTTTATGTGGAATTTATTCTTTGTTTTTTCTGAAACTAACTTTATTGTATCTTTAGGGTCTTGGTAGAGGATATTTATAGGTGGCGGTTTACCTTTTAGTACTGGGCCTACATTTCTGTTATTGGGTATACTGACTTGGCCCTGATTTAGAAGTTTGGGTTTAGCTGTGTGTGGTGGTGCTGGAGTTGATGCATATGACGTTGCTGGTGTTGCAGATGTTTGAGGATGATGCTGGGCTGGCGTTCCCTTTTCTTTGTCTCGGTTGATCTGATTTTTCTTCCTCATTACGGTTTGGAATGGTTCTTCCTGCTGGGGCTTGCTTTGTGCAGGGCTGCTAGATGCCACAGCTGTGGTTTCCACTTCCATTTTCTCATTGGTTACTGATGCCTTATTATTATCATCTTTATTTGTGAGCTGCTGAATTTTTTCTTTTAATTTGCTTAGTTCTTGCTTTAATAGCTTGTTTTCTGCTTCCAAAATGCTGAGGTTTGATTCCTTGGACGTGCGTCCCTCTGATCTTTTGGTTTTTGCCATTTCCAAATTTGGTAAAGTATCACTTTTTCTCTTGACTAATTTCCTATCCTCTTCATTCAAGAGGCTGGGTGTAGGAATTTTAGTTTGGCTAGTGCCATCCAAGAATTTTTTAATCATATTTAACTGAGGTGTTGACCACGTGCTCGTGTTTGAGGTTAGGTTATCTTCTTTATCATTTTCCGTATATTCGGGATGACTTTCTCCTGCTGCATTTGCGTCCACTTTTTCTTCCGTGTTTTCTATGTAATTGTAACACACTTCCACGGCCTCTAACTACTAATTTGTTGATTTATTGCAATTTTCTATGAACACCGAAGTACGCTTGGTAGTAGTTCTAAGTCGTATTGAGTCGTATGCAGGCCCTCTAAGCAGTAATGCCAAAACCGTGGGACGTGGGACAAATTTTTACCCTCTCCACGACGTCCCACGATGTCCCAGTGATTCCTCTACCGCAGTTGTTTCATCTAACACAAGCGCGTTGTTCCACGTGTCCGTGTGAGCTCTGCGGGTTTGGCAGAGTTCGGCTGCTCTCGTCATTTCTATGTTATCGGCTCGATGCTCAAGCCGCTAAAGCACGTGGCAGCAGCATCGATGAATCGACAAAATAATATAATTTCGTCCATGGCAATATAGGAGAATCAGTTCGAATCCCGATTTTACGGTTTCAGTTTTGATTCTTAATGCATTAACGTTTTTTTAATACATTAATACTATGAAATACATTAACTTGGGAAGCAGTTAAAAAAAGGAGTTGAACTGCATCTTTCTTTGATATTTTTTTTATTAATATTTAAGTAATTTCTTCAACTAGATATTACTGTTATTCTAACTATTACAATACTTGTAATAAACAATTAAATTGTAAGGATATAAAGAAATTTCAATCTTTAACGGTTTCTTAGTTTTATTTCTTATTCCTTACAACTATTATAATTTTATTCTCTGAATGGTCATTACAATGAAAGGTGGATTAGATACAATTTGATTCCTCATTTAATTTGTTATATACATATCAGGTTTCTTGCAACTATTGCACCTGGTCCACGCTTATACGATATTGCATATTTTACTTTCCTATAATACAACAAGGAAACAAAACTATAATATAGTGATTACCATAATACAATAGAAAATGTTAAGCTTGCTATAAACCTTATGTTTTTTTTGTGTACTTATGCTGCACTTTCGCTTCGTTGCTTTATAATGACTGATTTTTCTTTTGAATGAAACTTTCACTAGCGTATTGATGAAATTTTTCGATTAAAACAAGATCAAACACGACATAATTTGAATTATAGTTACTTTATATATTTTGAAGTACGGTTTGCTTCCCTGCTTAGTAGCATGAAATACATGTTATATTTTTGTTTTGTCCCTAGCATTGGCGGAAGTGACGCTACATTTTTTTCCTTATGTTTTTGCATCTGTGATGAACGCGCCATGCGTCGAAGCCACGTTTATTTTTTTTTCATAAGTTACATTATATATATATGTTCAAACAAGTTATTTACTCTTAATAAACACGCGAGTGTTATAATAAACTGTGTAGTTGAGTTCTTACCCCCCTTCAGAACGGTTATGGGCCCAGGCACACTAAACATGCCATGCTGATCAAACATAACCTAGCCTCGTGCCACGTGGTTCGTACCCAAAGTTAATTAGATGCAACGAACAAAAAAAAAAAAAAAAATGGCAGAAAGCTCGAGAACAGAGGTACACATTAACAAACTGTCAGACAATAACTACCAAACTTGGAAAATTGAAATGAAATGGTACCTGAAAAGCAAAGGCTTGCTAGATTATGTGACTGGAAAAATCAAACTAGAAGACACAGCCACACCAGAGCAAAAGAAGGTATTTCAGATGAATGATGACAAAGCCATTGCGTCAATAGGACTCCACGTGGAACCGAACCAGCAGATACATATAGAAGAATGCAATACCGCTGAGGAGGCATGGAAAGCGTTGGAACAAGTCCATCAGCCGAGGTCAAGAGTAAGAATCATGCAATTGAAAAAGCAGTTATATGAAACTAAAATGAAAGAGGGAGACTCTATGTCATCCTACATATCCAGCATTAAAGTCATATCAAATAATCTAAGAGAAGCAGGTGCGGAGGTGCAAGATGAAGATTTGGCATACATCTTATTGGCTGGATTACCAGAACCATACGAAACCTTAAATATGTCACTGGCAAACCTACCAGAAGGCAGCTTTACTACAGCAGAAATTAGTAAAGCATTTTTGTCAGAATATGACAGACGCAGATCCAGACATCCAGAGGAAAATGAGAGTCAGAAAGAGGCACTCCAAATAGGAAGGAAGCCAAAGCACGTCCGCCCAAACACAACAGCTACAAATAAAACAAAACCTGCATTTTGCACGTACTGCAAAAAGCAAGGGCATGATGTAAAGAACTGCTGGACAAAGAATCGAATAAGAACTCAAAATCATAATTCAAATGTTAACTATAAGAGAAAAGAGAGCGACGAAGGATTCCTTGTCTCACTAAATAATATGGACATGGGTGATTCATGGTTGCTGGACAGTGGGTGCACGCACCACGTTTGCAAAAGAAGAGATTGGTTCAAAACATTCAATGTAGTAAAACTAGAGCCAATCAACACTGCAGCCGAGCTTCATGGACAATCAAGTACCCAACTTGAAGCCAAAGGCGTTGGAGATATTGAAATTAAAACATTTGTTGGCAGACAGGTACGATATATAACTTTACACAATGTATATTATGTGCCTCACATAAGGAAGGATCTCTTGTCCGCATCACAAATAGAACAAAGATCAAAAGAAATCCTTATACGCAAAGGAAAAGCAGAAATCTACAATATGAAAAATAACCAACTTATGTGCATTGCAGATAGTGTAAATGATCTGTACATAATTAGAGCGCAGACCATTGTAAATACAGAAGAGAGGTTAGAATCTCATTATATAAACATAAAAAACAGTACCTTATGGCATCAGAGATTATGCCATATAGGTCGAAGCACAATTGATAGGACAGCAGAACTTAAATGCGTCCGCGGATTAGAAGATATTAAAATCGAGGAAAGCGCGTGCGGTGATTGCTGCATAGGCAAATCTACAAAGGCTCCTTGTCGTAGAGTAAAGGATCGACAATCCAAAGAGATCTGCGAGCTGATACACTCCGACGTTTGCGGACCCATGCCGTCGAAATCATTAAGCGATAAGCTATATTTCATTACATTTACAGACGATTACTCTAGGCATACTACTGTGGCTTTTATCAAATCCAAGGACGAGGTGAAGGATCACATCAAAAGATACATAGCAAACGCAGAATTGCAAACAGGAAAAAGAATAAAAAGATTCCGTTCGGACAATGGTACCGAGTACTGCAACAGAGACCTGAAAGCATACTTTGAGGAGAAAGGTATGAAACACGAAACGTCAAATGTGGAGACTCCCCAAATGAATGGGATTGCGGAACGCGTAAATAGAACGCTAGACCTTGTGCGATCAATGCTCAAGTCGGCTCAATTACCTAAGAGATTTTGGGCCGAAGCAGTCGCCACGGCCACATACGTGAAAAATCGCGTGTGCCATACGTCTATAAATAATCAAGTGCCATTTACTATTTGGTCAGGGAAAATACCCAGTGTGCGACACCTAAAGGCGTATGGATCGCTCGTCTATGCGCACCTGACAAGACAAGGACAGAGGAAACTGGACGATAGGGCTATCCCGTGCATATTAGTGGGTTACAGTACCCAAACGCGAGGCTACAGATTATGGTGTCGCGAGAAAGGAGACGTGATCGTAACGAAACACGTACGTTTTTCAGAAGACAAGATGGGATATGATTGGTTAGTAAACCGAAATCCAAGGTGCGACTACCCGTGCACCAATGTCTGGTCAGACGAAGAGGAAAAACAGGAATTCGTACCGGAAGCCAGGGAAATGGAGGAAACCGACGATTCCGCACCGACAAAAGATAAAGGAACCTCCAACGAGACAGTGGGGGGGGGGGGGGGGATCACCAGGTCGAAAAGAAAAGTTGGAAGGCCAAAGAAAAAGGTCCGAAATCCGTACGGCAGGAAGGGGAAGCCGGAAAATAGAAATTCGGATACTGGATCATCAGATGAAGAACAAAACCAAAACATGGAATTGAACTTCGTGGAAGTCATGGAGCCGAGCACCCTAGAGGAAGCATTATCCTCACCACAGGCAAACGAGTGGGAACAGGCCATGCATGATGAGATGACCAGCCTAATCCAGCGAACGACTTGGGTGAACATAGATCATTTGCCGCCAGGACGAAGATGCATTGACAGTAAATGGGTATTCAGATTGAAAAAGGATTGCGAAGGTAATATAACCAAATACAAGGCAAGGTTAGTGGCACGAGGTTTCTCCCAACAAAAGGGTATCGATTACAATGAGACGTACTCACCCGTCGCAAATTTTTGTATAATACGTCTATTAATAGCTATTGCAGGAATTTTTAGCTGGTACACCAGGCAGCTGGACATAAAATGCGCATATCTTTATGGCGAGCTCCAGGAAGAAATATATATGAGAGTGGCCCCTCATTGCAGGGATGGAAGAGAAAGCCCGGTTAAATTAAAGCGACCAATTTACGGACTGAAGCAAGCCGGTCGGAATTGGAATACTGAGCTGAACAACTTCCTTGTCATGCATGGATTTACAAGATTGAATTCGTCCAGTTGTGTCTATAGAAAGGGGCATTGGATCGTTGCGGTAATATACGTCGACGATATTTTCCTGTTTTCAAATGACTCGACCTCAGCTGATGATTTTGTCAGGGCCATCGGTGAGAGATACGAAACCAGGGACTTGGGCGAGATTAGCGACGCGCTGGGTGTTAAGATGAATAGAAATGGTGCCGAAATTACCTTGGATCAAAGAGCTTACATTGAATCCTTACTAACGAAATATAACATGTTAAAATGCAAAAGCGCTTCGACACCATTAGATCCGAGCCTGAAGGTATCGAGAAATGTACCGTCGGATCCCCTGAATGAAAAAGGGAAAACGGCATATCGGGAACTAATAGGATGTTTAATGTATACAGCTTTGCGAACTAGACCCGACATATTGCATGCCGCGACGAAATTGTCCCAATACAATTCACGCCCGTGTGAAGTTCACTGGATTCAGTGCAAACATATCTTACGTTATTTGCGTAGAACCAGAGACTATAAAATAACTTACAAGACTACTAAAAATCCAAAGATAAAAATCTTCTGTGATGCCGATTGGGCAGGGGATTTAGACGACCGGCACTCGTATTCAGGTATGATCGTGACAGTAGGCTCCAATATTGTGCACTGGACGTCGTCAAAGCAAAAGAGTTTATCCACCTCCACTATGGAGGCTGAGTACGTAGCCCTGGCATCCAGAGTAAAGGAAGCGATTTGGTTACGCGCGTTATTGACCGAACTAGGCTTGTACGAACACTTGTCAGAAAATTGCGAAATGTTTTGCGATAACAGATCCGCGATAGATTTTTCGAAAAGCCGGATAGAGAATACCCGAACAAAACATATAGACATATCTTATCACATTGTTCGAGAGGAGTTAGAAAAGGGAACGATCAGCTTGTCTTACATTTCATCAAACGAGAACTTAGCGGATATCATGACAAAACCGCTTAAAAGCGTAGCGCATAAAAATTGTATTCAGAAATTGAAATTAGTGGTAGCAAAAGTGGGGGATTGAAGTACGGTTTGCTCCCCTGCTTAGTAGCATAAAATACATGTTATATTTTTGTTTTGTCCCTAGCATTTGCGGAAGTGACGCTACATTTTTTTTCCTTATGTTTTTGCATCTGTGATGAACGCGCCATGCGTCGAAGCCACGTTTATTTTCTTTTCATAAGTTACATTATATATATATGTTCAAACAAGTTATTTACTCTTAATAAACACGCGAGTGTTATAATAAACTGTGTAGTTGAGTTCTTACCCCCCTTCACATTAGGGGTGTTCATCTTTCAAAAATTTTTGAAATTGACTTGACGACATATCGCATCCAATGCCTTTTAGGGTGCTGGTTACGATACAAAAAAGAAATTTCGAAAAATTTAATTCCCTGTGCTTCCAGAATTCGATTGAAAATTCGAAAAACCGCTGGAATAGACAACCCGCGCGACAGGTCTTTCCTATGCAAACTCGAGACGTGAGGTAAGTGAAGGTGACTTTTTTTGGTCATTTAGAAGTGTAGTTCGGTGATGGAAAGGTTTGACACTCTTATCACATATGCAACAGTGCTCTCGGAGAAGTCAAAATTGCTCACATTTAAGAGATTTTTGGAGGTACAGTGTAGAGCAGCTTCTAGCTTTTCTAAAGAATATAGTAACATTTATAATATACTGAGATACACAAATACTCATTGTTTGCGTTTGGCGCTGACCGTAACCCCGGTCTCTTGAACCATGCAAGATGGTTGGCAGTAGCCAATTGCATCATGCGCCTCTACGTCAGAATGTCTAGGCCTACAAGTCTACTGCTCATCCTAATGCAACATCTGACCAAAGTATACATTCCTACTTGATTTAGAATCAGGAAGCACAGCTCATGCACGGATGGTGCCAAACATCTGTTCTACATCATTCAGCAGTTCAGAAGTCGTTCAACTGTTTGAGAGTGACAGGGGAAAGCAGGAACATCAATCACATCATGGTCCCTGGATGGTCCTGCACCGTTTCTGCTGGGCAATAAATTTCTGAGATATTCATCAGTAAGATCCTGGAGAATAGGCGGAGAGGTGATGATGTTTGCTTCCCAGTCGATCATTTGGGTGTAGTCTCTTGCTGCAAAGTTCACTTTCAGTACGTGGAAGTACCGGATTTCACCGTATCGCTTCTCCATTCTCGATTTAAATATCTCTAAATAACTTATCTGTCTACAAAAACTTTAATACATCTGGCAACAGATTTATTTTCGGGATACTTTTCTTAAGTAATCAGAAGTTCACTATTCTCCTGTACAGATCGTGTGTAGCAGTAGTGACTGAAAAATATTAAAAATCCAGGATATTTTGTGCTGTTGAAATGAAATAAATCGCTAACAATGAAAAATCTGTCTATATAACACATTGAATTCTGCCTATAGATGTGCGTCTGCGACAGCACATGCATAAGTGTTGATTGCCATCCGCTGGCCATTTGTCTTCTGTTTAGAAACAAGGTCAGGGACCGTAAAGGTTCTATTCATAACTGCATATCCGAGATTTCAAGAAATGTGTATTCAAATTCAATTAGAGGTGAATATTATTGATGTGATGAGTTACGTTCCAGCCGTAAAGTGGCCGGCAACGTTTTTCTGCAATAATAATAAGAAGTAAAAAGAAATTGTAAGAAATGAACAAAAGCCATTAAATAATTTGTTATTATTTTACGAAAGCGTTTCCGACCGCAGGCGGTCGGATGTACATATATACTATAACCTAACTGATTACATCAATAACATTCACTTGTAATTGGGTTTGAATAGACATTTCTTGGAGTCTGGTATATGCAGTTGTGAACGAAAGTGTGTCACTCTCGTTCGATCCTCGTTTTTAAACAGAAAAGTGGCAAGCAATTTGACGCAATGTATGCTGTCACAGATCAACAACTATATTTTTGCGAATATCTCGGAAACTAAGCGAGAATGCTCCTTATATGTATAAGAAAAAGTTGTTCAAAATATCAATTTTTATAACATATCAAAAAATCATCGAAATCGGGAAGGACGTATTTGTTCTGCAGTTTCACTAAAAAAAATGTTAAGAACCATAATTTAAATTGTGGAAGTGGGAGCCATAGTGTGTAAAATGACGTGAGATAGTTCCGGGGCTGTTGCGCAGGTCCGAAACAAAGGTTTCAAGTAGCGGTGGCTGGTGAGAGGGAGAGAGAGTCTGCGATATAGCGAGGTGTGAAGAACACGTGTGGCAGCTAGCTGCGATAGCATTACAAAAGCGCGTGGAAAAGGACTGATATAACTTTATTTCTATTCATAATTCCTAGTTTACTTCATATTATATATCTAGACTTAATATATTATATTCATCTTATTAATTTACCCTAATTTGAGAGTGCATTATTAACCCCTCAATAATTAAACGTTAACAATTCAGAAGTGGGATAGTGAGTACAGTATATAGATTGTACAAAATACAGAGTCTATACGGAACTAATTAACAAAAATAGTCTCAATATTAGTGAAAAAATCGGTCGAACGATACGGCGTAATAACGTATAAATTGAAACAAAGGCACGCGAGTGTTGTTACGGCGAAGGTCACGGCAGTGCGCGGCACGCGAAGTGAGAGACAATAGGCAACGAACTTTCTCAAGGACAATTTTAGTCGTTGTAATTATCAGTTTGAATATCGGGTGTGACTAAATGGCTGAAAAAGAAGAGTTGAAACAAGTTCGAGCAGAACTTGAGCGGCAGAAACAAAGACGCGTAGAAGAGAGAGAAAAATACGAGCAACGAGTACGCGAGATGGAGACGGAAATGAGAAGTCAGCAAGAAATTCGATCCTCACAACGGGATGCAGAACAATCCAGTAACTCACAAGTGGATATGCTATCTCAGGCTCTGCAGGCACTGGGAGTCATCTTAAACAATCAGGCGCAAACTTTTAACACACTACAAGGTACGCTTAACGGTGGTCTAACCAGTCAACTCGTGTCAGTTACTGCGACACAAAACGCGATTAAAAAGTTTCGGGGAGTAGAATCGCCGGAAGAGGCACGGGCATGGTTGAACAATCTCAAATCAGTGAAGGACATGTATAGCTGGACGGACGCTACGGTGTTAAGTGTGGTGAAAGCGCATCTCGCTGATGGTGCATTGAAATGACTTTTAAGTAAGATCGATACAATACATACTTTCAATGATTTTAAAGAAAGATTCGCGGCAACTTTTACGTATGCGCATTCGCGTAGTGAACAGCTGAGAAGTATGAGCGCGCGAATACAGAAATCGGGCGAAACAATTCAAGAATACGTGCTAGATAAGGTGTGGTTGTGCAAAAATTTAGACTTGACTGTTGCAGACGTTCGTGACGGGGTAGCAGCGGGGTTATGGTCTAAAGACCTTGCCCAGTATCTGCTCGTAAGAGAGTACACCTCGACAGACGCCATTCTACAAGATCTCGTCCGGGTGGACAGAATTCAACAGAACCGACGGGAGATGGCAGCCGATCGACGCAGTCCACGCGGTGCAGTACGATCAACGCGAGTCTTCACGGCTACAGGGACGCGGAGAGCGGACATCAGCAAAGCAAGTCACCCAGAACAACGCGACGAGAAGAGCGACAAAGCGAACGAGAAAACCGTGGTTAGGGGTAACAATGCGATTAAATGTTTCAATTGTGGTGGCTTGGGACACCTTTCTCGCGACTGTAAGAGCGAAAAACGCGTGGTAACGTGCTATTTATGTAAACGTCCGGGTCACGTCGCATCTCGATGCGCAAATAATAAGCAAACAAATAATGTCGATTCATCGAAACCGTCTGGTAATGAAGTCAATATGGTTAAATCAAATGAACTGGGAGATGTTGATGGGAAATTCGTGCGTGAGATCGGTATAGGGTCAACTAAGGTAGTCGCTCTAATAGACATGGGAGCGTCAGTAAACACTATTAAAGCTTCTATAGTAGCTCGAGAGAAATTTAAAATATATCCAGTACGCACAGTGTTAGAGGGATTCGGGAGAGGAGTTGTAGAGTCTCCAGGCGTGATAGAAGAAGACGCCGTGTTTGATCAATTAAAACCGAGAACGACTACATTTAGAGTGGTTCCCGACGAATCACAACGGCATGACGTTATTTTGGGTCGCACATTTACCGAAGCGTTGGACCTAGTTTACACTAGAATTGGGGATGACCTAAAATTCATGGAAATTGATCCAGCCATTTTCCATACATATAGAGAAAAGCGAGCACGGGCGATTGGTCGAATTGAATTAGAGCCTGGCGTAGTAAATTTCGTTGATCTAAAGTTAGAGTCTCATACAGTGAATATTCCGGTTGTTAACCAAGGAGACCGAGTCGAGATTATCGCGGCAGGAGATCGAGTAGGCGAACCGATTCTATCCGTCGAGAGAGTGAGTAGGAGAAACCCTAGAGTAGAAGAAATCGTAGAAGAAGAAGTAATCGTAGATAAATCAATCACAGAGAAACAAAGGAAAGAGTTGGTTGACCTTCTCAACAGATATAGGATATGTGTTGCGAAAAATCTAAGCGAGTTAGGAGTAACGAATCAGATCGAAATGACAATAGCTACAGAGAAAGATGCAGTGGTACAAGCAAAGCCTTACCGTTTAAATGCTAGCGATCGCGACGATTTAGACAAAATTATTCAGGAATATAAACAAGCCGGAATAGTGACTGAAACAGATTCGCCTTTTGCGAGTCCTGCATTTGTTGTTAGAAAGAAAGATGGAACAGCCAGAATGGTGGTGGATTATAGAAAATTGAATAAACTCACGAAGATTATGCCTTATCCGATACCTAATTTTGATGATCTCTTAGAGAAATTAAATGGGGCTGAGTTTTTTATTACTCTCGATTTAGCGTGCGGGTATCTACAGATGCCTTTGGATGAAAGCTCTAAGGAGAAAACCGCGTTTATTACAGAAACGCAGACAGGACAATTTGAGAGGGCGATGTTCGGTCTAGTCAACGCCCCGCGATATTTTGCAAAGCTAATGGACAAAGTTTTGGGAGTTGCGAGGCGAAGAGGCATAGTTTTCAATTTCTTTGATGATCTTTGTATTTATGCGAAGGATTGGGAATCTTTACTTCAGAATCTGGAATGCATCTTACAGTTACTTCAGAACGCGCGATTAACCTTAAACCTAGATAAATGTAAATTCGGGATGAGACGAGTAGAGTACTTGGGATACGTATTGGGAGAGGGAGGCATTCAGCCAGGTGAAAGGAAGATAGCTGCCATCGAACAATTTCCTCAGCCTCAAAGTAAAGGTGACATTCGTAGATTCATAGGGCTAGCAAGCTTCTTCCGTCGATTTGTTGTGGGGTTTGCAAGTCTAGCTAGACCTCTCACCTGTTTGTTAAAAGAAGATAATATTTTCCGATGGGAAAAAGACCAAGAACAAGCGTTTCAAATTATCAAACAGAAACTTGCGACGAAACCTGTACTTAAATTGTATAATCCCAAGGCGCATTGTACAGAATTACATACAGATGCATCGTCGACGGGGATAGGTGCGATGCTGCTACAAGCAGATTTCGAGAATGATCCGCTCAAACTGGTATACGCGGTAAGCCGTAGTACAACCGAATGCGAAGCTAATTATCACTCAAGCAGGTTAGAATTGATGGCCGTGGCTTGGGCATTGCGGAGGCTTAGACCGTTCTTGATTGGATTAGCGTTCACAGTAGTCACAGACTGCCAAAGCTTAATTCATATTAGTGCGTGGAAGACAAAAAACCCACAAATTGCTCGATGGATGAGCGAACTATCAGAATTTGATTTTCAATTAAAGCATCGACCGGGGAAATGCATGCAGCATGTTGACGCGTTGTCAAGGGCGCCTGTGAACGTGGTTCAAGATCAGACGGCAACGATTTATCAAATTGTAACTAACGAAGACGAAGTATTGGTATTTCAAAGGTCGGACTCAGATATTTTGAGATTGGTTAAAATTTTACAGAAACGAGAAACAGATCGTAATAATCATGAGAGACAGCTAGTGAAAACGTTTGTGTTGCGTGATGGATTACTTTATAAGAAAATTGTTATTGATAATGTAGAGCGAGAATTGTTTGTGGTTCCGAAAACAATGCGAAAATCAATAGTTATAAGGTATCACGATCTAACTAGCCATTTTGGAGTTGACAAAACCATAAAACGCATAACTGAACAATATTACTTTCCTGGGTTGAGACGGTATGTACGTGTTCATATTCGAAATTGTTTGTCGTGTATTCTGGCGAAACATAAAGCGGGACCAGGTCAGGGTGAGTTGCATCCGATTCCGCCGGGTCTTAGACCCTTTGACATAGTTCATGTAGATCATCTAGGACCGTTCGTTACTACCCCGCGTAAGAATAAGTATATTTTTGCGATGATCGACAACCTCACCAAATTTGCTATGATAGCTCCGGTTAGAAATGTATCGGGCAAAGCAACTGTTAAAAAATTAGATGAGTTTATAACGAGAATAGGTGCGCCAAATAGAATCGTATCTGATAGAGGAACGGGGTTCACGTCAGCAGTGTTCCAAGAGTTCTGTCGGAAACATGGGATTAAACATACCTTAACTTCAACGAGACATCCACAAGCTAATGGCCTAGTAGAAAGATTAAATCAGACGATTCTACCAGCAATACGAATTGCAACTGATTCCGAAACTCAAAATGATTGGGATTTATCACTCAGACAAATAGAGCGTGATTTAAATTCAACCGTAAGTGCGGCAACTGGGAAAACTCCTTTCGAGGCACTCCTAGGATATAAACCCAAATTCGGGGACGGGAACTTGAGACAGTTAGGAACACAAAATGAGGATTGTATTCCGCCACAACATATACAAACCAACATACGTAGCGAGATCGAGCAAGAGCAGGCAAGGTATAAAGGAAGATACGACGCTAATAGATATAAAAACGTAAACTACAAATTAGGAGACATAGTCTTTATTAAGAAAAATCCGACCGCGACAGGACAATCAACGAAATTACAACCGCTCTATACAGGACCGTTAGTAGTAGTTGGTGTAAATCCAGGAGACACGTATGTGGTAAAAAAATTAAACGAAAGCGGTGATCGAGGTTTTCAAACTACGGCTCATGTGAGTAAACTCAAAATATGGAAGGGCACAGATTCAAATGACAGCGATAACGAAATATGTGAAAGCGATAATGAGAATGTGAATGATGAAGCTGAAGAGAATGAACCGGGTGACGATTGTAATACCGATGATAGGAATGAGAGAGTGTTAACTCCACCTACTGGGGCGAAAGAAACGCGACCAAAAAGACTACGTACGAAACCGAGATACTTAAAAGATTATGAAATGTAGCAAAAGAAAATGACAATATCGATAGTAAAGTGTTTAAGGGTGTTGAAGGTAGGCTCAGGATACTAAAATTTAGTGATAGAAGACCAGTTATATCTTTTTAGTTTTATTCGCATCTGAAAGATAATTTTTTTTGTTTGTTGTTGTTGATCAGCATCTGATATGCATATATATATATAGATTTAGTTTATTCCTTTTTTTTTCCATTGTATAATTAGTTTAGGTTTTAGAATGTAAGAATTAAAAATTTGAGACGAAGTGGGAGCTAACGTATTAAAGGCGTTTGGAGGTCCAAACTAGATAGGATGGCCGAATGTTAAGAACCATAATTTAAATTGTGGAAGTGGGAGCCATAGTGTGTAAAATGACGTGAGATAGTTCCGGGGCTGTTGCGCAGGTCCAAAACAAAGGTTTCAAGTAGCGGTGGCTGGAGAGAGGGAGAGAGAGTCTGCGATATAGCGAGGTGTGAAGAACACGTGTGGCAGCTAGCTGCGATAGCATTACAAAAGCGCGTGGAAAAGGACTGATATAACTTTATTTCTACTCATAATTCCTAGTTTACTTCATATTATATATCTAGACTTAATATATTATATTCATCTTATTAATTTACCCTAATTTGAGAGTGCATTATTAACCCCTCAATAATTAAACGTTAACAAAAAGAATAATAATAGCAACAAAAAATAATGATAGTACGTCTTGTGACACATGGGTTGGAAATGGCTATCCTAGTCGATAGAACGATGCGCGAAAAAGAAATTCACGCGTTGGAGTTCATCGCCTCTTCCAGGCTCGAACGCCCCATTCGCCATTGTATCGTTGGCGACGGTCGGTTGACGCACACATATTCACATATACGAGCTGCGAATGAGCGCGCGGTCAAGCGCAGAAAACGAACGAACTGCGCCCTACAGAAAAAACGAGGAACAAAATTTGTGGTCTGTTTTACCTTTTTGATGTCTTTCGCGAGTGAAAAATAAACGAAAGCGTAGAACACACTATTTTTCTAAACGAAAGCTTGTACACCATAACCCGAGTGCTCGTTTTGCTCTATCCGATCCAAAGAATGGCGCTCTGGTCTCTATTTGGACATTCGATTCGCAAAAATGTTTATATTACGAATAAATTAATGCAGGTGAGTCCGATCCGCCATTTTCTTGACCGTGGACAGACAGCAATTTCAATATTTTACAACTTTTTGACGACTTAGGTAAAATAAGGACCAGAGCGCCATTCTTTAGGGCCTCCTGAACACGTCCCTCAAATTTCTTTGCAATCTGTTCAGCAGGAACGAAAAATGGTGTGTTCTACGTTCTAGGGATTTTTCTAGGGACTGTCGGTAAAGTTTTCGACGCTCGCATCACCTTAACTCGCGCCGCTCACTAGAGAGATTTTTAATAACGTGTGTTATTCCCCTCTACAGCTTGCTTCTTATTATACTTTGCGATCATATAAATGGTGGGCAGAAATATATGACGTACGTTAACTGATAACCGGTGATGATATTGTAAAGTTTCTCGATACAATGAAATTCCTATTATTTGTCGCAAAAAAAATTATGTGAACGCAAAGTAAGGAGCAAGCTGTAAAGGGGAATCACACGCACTATTAAAAATCTCCCTAGACCTCAGTAGGTCACTAGCTGCGCGAGTTAAGTGCGGTCACTCGTGAACTGCAGTATAGTTAATTCGCAATGGGTTTGTTGATTCCCGTTGAATATTGTTTACTTGAAATTATCAAATGGGTGAGTTATCATAGGTTGCCGACGACCGAGTTAGGATCTTCCTAGTAGAGAAAAAGTTTTTAATTTTGCGCCGCCTCCGAAAACTTTGAAATGTATTTGGTATCCTATTTAACGATTAAGTCGATATTATTAATAGCTATGGAATATTGGTATAAATGAAATAGAAATTATTTTACACTTTTTAGTGCTTTTCGAAGTCGGATGTTTTTTTTGTTAAAAATTATTTTATTATTTGCAAATTTATTTTGATTTCCAAGACGTGTATTCGTTTTTCTCATTTTTTTTCAAAAGTGACTA
This sequence comes from Osmia bicornis bicornis, assembly GCF_907164935.1. Classification (NCBI taxonomy): domain Eukaryota; kingdom Metazoa; phylum Arthropoda; class Insecta; order Hymenoptera; family Megachilidae; genus Osmia; species Osmia bicornis. The sequence goes on from NC_060229.1 coordinate 8,239,276, forward strand.
CCAAGTATTTTTTTAAACTCCTATCGTACAACAAATAAAAGTGTTGGATCATTTCGATTTATTCATTCTAAATGAACAACGATTCATTCCTTTCTTCGTTGTTCATGAGCAACCAATAATTCGATATTATTATTCTTTTCTATTTTTTATTCATTATTCCATACAACTTTTACCCTATTATACCGACGTGGTGCCGATACACTTGATCACGACCACGGCTTGAACGCAGAGCACACCCAACACTCTCGTGGTTCAGCTCGCGCTAACGGCGCGCTCTGATTGGCCAGTGTCTTTCGTTAATAACTCGAGAACGAAGCCTTAACCAACGTTTTGGTAAAGGAAAAAGTTGTTTAGAATGTCCTCACCAATCATCCCTCTTCGGCTCCTACCCCAGTTCTGGGACACCCTGTATAGATACATATTGCCTCCGAAAAAGTTTAAAGTCTAAACGCATTGGCATCCCTTCTGTTGTTTTAATCAGGTTAAAAGTTGTTAAATGAAGGATTAACTAATATTAAACAGATAACTGATTTATTTGAAAACTTAGAACACGTTTAAGTCTCGTGGTATCACAGGAAGTGCGTAAAAAAACAAAGGAATCTAAGGAAACTTAATCTAGTAACTTAACTAGTGTTTTGTCTAGTGACATGTAACGCGGTTATATTTGATTTTGATAATAGTGATCATTGTTACATTTTCAACACCTTCCCCATAAATTATAACCTAACCTAACTTAATTATCCTATTTACATATTTACAGTTATGCATCCTCCATCAATAGAATAATTAGGTAAGGTTAGGTTAGGTTATATTTTATGGGGCAGGTGTGAGGCCCCGCCCACGCCTTTAAGAATCCAATGTCTGCTATTCGTCCCGAAAAATTTGTTCTACCGACTAAGTATGGTTTCAAAACCATCATTTGTTTTAAAACATTTACCCGTTATATCTATGGCGTTTAAGCGGCCGTTGCTGACGCATACGCCGCCGTAGATGCATAGGTATACGTAGAATTTATTGTAGTAGTAGCAGCAGTTTTTCGAAAATATCTTGAAAACTAAGGCCGAGCAGCCTTTTTCCTATAGGAAAAAGTTGTTCAAAATGTTGAGTTTTACAATATATTTACATTTCATCAAAATCTGTGAGGTGTAACCTAATCTCAATAGTTACCCTGTATTTAAATACAAATAAATTAAATATTTTATTCACTGATACGTTAATTGGATCATTTGAACTGTTAGAGTGATTACGTTTAAATGTCAAGTAAAAGTTTATTTGCGGGTAATTGGCTGGAAAATAACTCTCTTAGACGATCCGGTTTCTGCCGGTATAATGTCAGTTTCTTTAGACTTGTTCTCTTTCTGATTCGATAAAGACAGTATCCAAAGTTTGTATCGTGGAAAAATTCAGATGTACCATTTAGTAGTATATACATATTTAAAAATCGAGATAAAAGACGACGTCCGCAAAAGATTTCTATATTTGTTTACTAAAATATTCGTTACGCATTGTAACATATAATTTATTGCTTTCGAAACTTTTCCTATAACCTATGATATTTTTTTATCTGAAATCTCAACTTAAAATTTACGGCTAACACGCATGGTTACAACATACAACGTTCGTTCGTGTATCAAAGCGTAATTATATAATTAATTGCTGCAAAAGTACAATATTTCACGTTTTCTTTAGTCTGGTGAATCTTACTTTGATAAAAAATGACCGCTATTGGACGCATTGAAATCCATTAATATATTTATTGTACACTTACGATCAAATCAGGCTTCCTTATGGAAAATGGCGATATAGGGGAAGCAGTAATTTTTAAAATCTTCATTTTGACGATATTAATATTAAAAGTGATTAAGAAAAAAAAAATAATATAACTTAGTTATTGAATATTTTAAAATTTAGTATATAACTGAAAATTACGAATAATATTGATTCTACTTACTAAGTATACTTATAAAGCATGTATATAAGTATACCGGAAAACCCGGAAATTCAAGAAATTATGAAACTTTGTGGATACGTAGAGGATGTCCCCCTGATTAAAACGCATTTTTTTTTTGCTGCCCGTTTTCGGTCTAAGGGGGTGAAAATCGCCCTCAAAGTTTCGACCGGTTTTCGTTTTTTTTTGTTTTTCTCCGAAACCGTTAAAAATATCCAAAAACATCATAAACGAAAGTTGTTCGTCTTAATGTATAGTGTTTGTTTATGTTGCAACAAAAAATCATTTAAACAATTACAAAGAGTTATAAACAAAAGAGCTTAAAAGCTATTGAAAAGTTCTAAAACTCGTTATGAAAATAGGAAATGGTCTGTTGTTTAAAAGGACGTAACATTTGATTATCATTTGTTATTTTAAGGGAGCAAAAAATATTACTGAATTCACATAATGATATATCTCGTTTTTATTTTATTTGCAAACAGTTACTGATATAAAAAGGTTCTTAGGACAATAATTGTTGTTCTTGATCCCATCTATCATTTATGATTTAAAAAACAACACGGAGTTAACGTTGTTTAAAAAAAACCACGATGGTTACGTATATTATGTGTCACGTAGGTTTTGTGTTAATCTTTATGATGATGGAACTCTTCAAAAAAGTGTTTAGAGCACAAAAATTAATTGCACCATGAACAACGTATTATAGCATAGCTACCACGTATGGAACAACGTGGTGGGTTTATAGGATCTTGTTGAGCAAAAGCAAAATGTATTGGATTTTCAAAGTTATTTGGTTTTTCTTCAATATACCCACTTTTGTACCATGCATATGAAAACATATTATGATATTTTGGTGCCGATAGCTGATTATGTACCAACAACTGAAGTTTAATAACGTTATTTCAAAGATGCAAGTTACTGAAAATTTTCTGACACTGTTCTTCCATATGCGGAAGCCATATTCATGGTTGTATCAATCCTGTCGTTTTTCTTGGTATTGTGTAAATTTCCAAATCTTTATTTGATGGCACATTTTCTTTTAAAGGGCTATACCAGTGTAACACTTTTGAAAAATCGATTTTTTTTTTGCATTTCTTGAAAGTCTATACTCTCTAGAATTTTAGAATTTTAAGGTCGAATCTCAAATAGTTTAGGAATGGCAGCGTTCTAAAGAGTAACTGCTGGCATGTCAGAAACGCGCTTATCGCCGATGGATCGCGTTTTTCTCAAAACGGTATTTCTCAAATTTGCTGCAGCTCTAACTCGAATACAAATTATTGCATCGACTCGAAACTTTTTTCAGTGTGTTCAGTACATGTTTTGTCATACCATGAACTAGGATTTTTTTGATTGGATGAAAAATGTCAATTTGGCATTAAAAAAACTACTATTTTTTTAGGCTAAATTCCAAACTTTTCTTCAAAACTTCGCCATTTTGTCAGATTTTGATATTTTTCAAAAATCCTAGTTCATGGTACGGAGAATACCTTCTAGTTTAACAGCGTTTTTGTTATTTTTCATTTTAAGCACTCAGGCGGCGGCAATCACTGCAGCAGTGGAGCAACTTTTTTTTTTGGAGCCCTGGGAGATAGCTCATAAGTCGCTTGTTTTTTATTATTTTTATACCAAAAAATTATTATAGATATATGATTTGTAACTAAATACATCCCTGAAGTTTAAAAACATTGGATGTAATATTTCTTTAAAAATAAAATTCCCGAAAATCACCTAATTTTAGAGCGGTCACACTGGTATAGCCCCTTAATGTTGATGCCACCAAATAAACATTCCACGGTTTAAACATTAACTCTAGTACCTTTGGCTCGAAATTGCCTCCTTGTTCCTTTAGAACAAGAAAGAGAGGAGAAAGTAATTTACCCGACGCGACGCTGAAACTATAGGAAGTATTGTGTAACTACGGGTCGTAGCAGAAATAGATTCGACAACAGTTTTTACAGTTCTTGATCCTTACATTGCTAAAGTACAACCAGAATGCAACTCTAAATTAAATCCACTTTCGTCAGCATTGAATACATTATCTACTCCAATATTTTTAATGTAAAGTTTTACGCGATTAACAAAAGAACAGGCAATTTCATCCAATAACATGGCTTTCACTTTTCTCAACATTGAAAACATATTCTGAAATCTCTAAAGCCGGGTATCCACCAGTATCAAACGCCCGTATCGTATCACCGTTCCGAACCCTTTTGAATAGGCAGACGTTGCCTCGTTGCATGCAACGGCATGCTGCGGCGCGGACAACATTTCTTCGTTTCTTGATATAAACGGTTAGGCAATAGGACTGGGCCACTACAGGCGAGGAGTTTCGTTTTGCTGCGTGGCGTTCCAAAGGAACGGAGGCAACGGATCCATCCGAAAAATTTGTCGATTCTTTGCTGTTGCATCGAAGGAAAGGTTCATGCGTTGGCACTTGACATAGCGTTTCGTGCCGTCACTTGGGTTTCAATTTATTTGAAATCTTGCGGTATTATTGGATTCATTTCAAAAGCGATGAAATTATTTATGAACTTAATCTAATTTAATTTAGACAAATTTTATCGTCTAAATATATTTAAACAGATCAATTATCTTCGGTGCTACGCTGTACATAAAAGAGCAATGTTAATAATCACCTGTGTGATTATTGAAAAAGGACAATGTTAATTTTCCAGAGATTTTTCCGTTGCCGAGTATCGAAAGTTCTATTGGTCTGTGATACGGAGGCGAAGGAACGGGCCGATCCGAAAATTGTCGGTTTCTTGTCGTTCAAAGGATTGGTTCGGAAACCACTTGAAACGTAAAAACAACATACCCAGGCGGAGGCCCAAAATGCTATGTCAAGTGGAAACATGACACTTGAGGCACGAGATAATATGATTTGGAATTGGATACATCAGTGAGATAATACTAATGCAACGACTGAACTTTGTCATTTTTCATTTTTTTCTTAAAAAACTGTTACCAAGATATTTGTGACGTTTTTCTGATTAAAATCATACCAAACACGATATGGTTTGGATAATTACACTAAAGAAACAGCATGCAGCAAATCGAAACTTCTCGCCTATAGGAGTTTATTTCAAGACACGAAGAACTATTGTCCGAGCCGTATCACGCCGTGGCATGCAACGAGGCAACGCCTGCCTATTCAAAAGGGTTCGGAACGGTGATACGATACGGGCGTTTGATACCGGTGGATACCCGGCTTAATATGTAATTTTTCTCTTCAAGTTCCCCTTTTATTCAATGCTACTTCCCTTCCAGTATAAAAACGTAAAAGGATTAACTCATTTTATTCTAGAATGTTGTTGTAAAAAATTATGTTACAAAAACAAAATATTTTTAAAAAATCATGCTTTACCTGTATAATTGCTGAATCGATTGGACTTTTCAGAACTTATCCTACACATTTTCTAATGAAAGTCGCTTTCATTTTCCACTTTTCCAATATGCAGCAACATTTCCTTTATATTCTGATCTCACAATATCTCCTTCTTGTGGAGGTCATTTGACCTCCACGTCCTTTTGTCCTTGGAGGACCGTAAGTGCAAGCCGACAACTACCTGATGCTAAGGCATTGGTGTAATAGATAGTTAAGCTAATTCGAAGTTTGCAGACTCGTGTACTGCAAGAAGTTTTATGATGTGAGAAGGAGGACCCTTCGTGAAACGATACATTAAGTTTTTTGTGACCAAAAAAGGCTCTTTGGTCACAATGTAGGAATTGGAAATGTTTTGAATGGATCGTAAAGTGTCTGTCGAGTGCTACATAGATGATGTGCATGTTTTCAGGACAGTTGTCTCTTGTTCGAAATTTTTTGTATTTGATGTTTGAAAGTCTCCAGATTGGGTGATAATTGCGTTTAAGCGTCGAATTGCCACTCCGACCTGCCTAAGAGAACTCTTTGCAATTGGCGGAGCGATATAGCTACTAAATGGATTTGCTCAAGGACATGAGTCCAATTCTCTCCTGGTTGAGATAGTAAATGAAACATAAAATATCTGCATCATAAACATGTGCTAGCCTTGCATCATCGAACAAGTCGTATACATAAATTCAGGTATTTCTCAAGTTACACCCTCCTCGACTAACGACATTTCGCATTTACGACCGTAAAAAAAACTTTTCTTTTGCAATGTTGCAATGTGGTTCATAGAAACAAAGCATTTGTTTACAGCGTCGTATGCGACGCTTTTATTATATATATTGTTTGAAACTAAGTACATATACCGTAAGCCATTCGCAATTTATTCAATTTAAAAAAAGGATATACATATATATATATATATATATGAACTTATTTTGTATGAAACTCAATTTATGACGAAGGTTCCAAAACGGAACCCCGTTTTATAACATATAATATTTTTTATGTAAAAATCAGGTTTGTAGAACTTGTGGCCAAAGAGAAAGAAAGCATCGCACATTCAGAATATAAAGAAATTACGCCTAAGAAGACTAGTACTTTCGTACAATTAATTTTTACATCAGTTTTGTTACTAGTGGATATTAATATATAAAAGCAACAAATTACTTCTAATCGATATTATACTATAATGAATACTGAAATAAAAAAACATCATCATTGTGAGCTTTGAATAACCTTGTAATTTAGATATAGTTGCATATACGAGTACATATCTTCTACAGCAGCAGCCTGGTTAGTCCGTGCAGTCCGCGTACTACATGAAAATTTTCAAAATTGTAGGAGACAAATCTATCATATTATATACCAATGGATTTAAAAAAGAATGTCGGTTCTTTTCTATTATTATGTAAACTCTTGTAACTTTTAAAATAATGTAACAATAAATTGTTATGTTATAAACAAATTGGTTTTTGCAAAATCCGTGAATATCTTTTGTTTTCTTATATCTATATCTTCCTTATATCTATAATATAGGAATATTGTTGCGACGATGAGAAGCTGTTACTTTGTCATTATTTGAAACGGCCCTGTGGGAAGCTGGCGTTGTTTCATGACATGAAGCTACTCCTTAGTTTGAACGGAAACGTATTATCATGTAGAAATTTCAATGTAGAAAAGGTCTCGAGAAGCCGATGTGTACAGACCTACGAATTGTGTTCTAGTGTTGAAATATATTGTTTGCTTTTGGTTTGATTGTTGAAATTATTAACGGATACTATAATGCAAGCACCACTCGGCTCAACAATATTATATCTTATATCTATGATATAGTTTCCGAGATAGCATTTCTCAGCTGTAATTTTAGGGGGCAATTTAACCACCTAAACTTGCGATTACAAAAAACACACGTATCTCTTATATTTGCCTGCTTAATACATTTACCAAGTTTCATCATAATCGGAGACGGACAGTCTCAATGATATGATATGATTCCTTGCGTGTTAGCTTTTAACAAGTTAAACTTTGAAGGGTGATTTCATCCCTTAAAACTGAGTTACCACAGCTAAAAAATATTGTTGATTAGTTTTGAAAGCAGCAAAGTTCAATCTCCCTTAAATACAGGGATAAATACTAATGCAGTTGCTTTAAGCGGTAATATAGGCGGGACGCTGAGCAACCGTCCTGACGCGGAGCATCGTTGTCGGTACTTCGTCCCTCGCGAAGCTATCTCGCTTTCTGGCTTGATAAAAAAATCGATGTTGTACCTTTCTCCGGGTTGATTTTCAAGATAAAAATCTGCTCTATCGTGTGGTATAATCCTATTTTACGCTGGATATCTACTTTTTCAGATAAATTGAAAAAAATCTTAAACAAATCTTAAAAAATTGGTGCCAAATCGGGGTTCCTCCGCGTTCAGTGATATTAAACATACTATTGAAGACAACAAATATAATAAATTGCGAAAAAAGAGCATATTCAACAGTACATGAAATCTAAAATACAAGTAAACAAAGAAAAATGATACAAAAGAAATAAAATTTGGAAAAACATCGAATTTTATGAAAATTTATAAAAATCTATAGAATTTTAATAAAGGTGTAATCTATATTTGATGATATTCCGCCAATGATATTGTATCGTCAAAAAACTCAACACACTCGAATAAAAGCAATAAATTCTATATAAGAGCCAATTTAAAAGTTAGTATCTGTGAAAGACGTTTGTGTTTATTTACAAGAGCTTCATATCGTGTTGTAAGAATTGCACAATTACTTTCTGTTAAAATGTACGCTTTGACCCATGATATTGGGTTATCATTCGTCTCAGATTTAATATTCGACATCAGCTGAAGTTTACCTTAGTCAACAAGATCGTTCAATTGCAGAAGGATCGTTCGTTTGTCAACATATAGGACAATTACAGAATTGGTCACTCGAAGAATACCTTCTAAAATCTGCAAGTTCTATAAATTTTAAATTAATTCGGTAATTCTGTTTGAAAAAAGTGTAATCTCTCAATGCGGTGTATCGGTTGACGGATTTTTATTAAATTATTGCAATTTAGGGAGCAGTGTTGCAAAGGTAACGTACTATTAATAGAAATAAAAAATATTTATAATGTACACATGAATTTTTATAAAATGATCATTTTTTCAATTTAGTAAAAAATTGTTAAAAAGTATTACGAATTATAAATGGAAACCAAATTTATCTTGTAATTATTTAAAAAACAAATTTCTTTATTAGATCATTAGAATAGAAACCCAACGTTTTCCAAATATTGTTTAAATAAACAATAATAGATAGTATTCTCGTTCGAATTTTATAAAAAATTAATTTTCTTCGATACTGACGATTAATAGGTACCATTTTATCTAAAAAAAGATAAAAACAAATATACTTTGAAATTAGCCGTGGAAAACTAATTTAATTGTAGTACCATCTTTAAAACTTAGGGGAATATGCAATAATAAATAATACTTTCCTTGGAATTTTATAGAAAGTTAATTGTTTCTGTATAACAGGATATTAATTTAAAAAAAAAATCGTTTCATCAAAAGATGTAAAACGATTTATTTTTAAATTAAATACAGAAATTTATTTCTTAACCGACTTCGGAAAAGGAGGAGGTTACTGAATTCGATCAGTATATTTTTCTTTTTCTTTTTTTTTTAAATGTATATTTGCCAATGACTCCGAGACGAATGGACCAATCGGAACGAAATCTCTTACATCTTCCCGACATCTTATGTCTCCCGATTGGTCCCGTTAAAAAACATTTTGCATTTTTTCATTTCCAACGACTTTTATCGCAAAAAACGTAATGCTTCATTTATATTTTTCGGCGTTTACTTTGCAAGCAATGTACCAATCGCGATGAAATCTTTCATATCTAATAGGAGATATGTATATCCGTGATGATCCCACTTGTAAAAATTTATGGAATTTGTTAATAATAATTATTGTTATATCAAAAAATTTATTCGCGGGTTTACTCTGCAAGGAATGTACCGATCGCGATGAAACCTTTCATATTTAGTAGGCGATATTTCCGCGATGATCCCACTTGCAAAAATTTATTTCATTAACCATCTAAATTCGATCAGTATATTTTTTTTTGTTTGTGGTTATCACCTAACCAATGAAACCGTAAAGCCACTTTACGGTATTCCACAAATACTGCTCGTTCCACTAAAAAGTGTGAAATAAAATAATTGTTATTAAAAAATACAACTGAATTTAAAAATGCGCTAAAACGTATAAAATAATTTCTATTTCATTTATGCCAATACTCCTCAGCTATTAATAAAACCCATTTAATCGTTAAACAGTATACTAAATACATTTCAACCTTTTCAGAGGCGGCACAAAATTCCAGTTCAGGTGTTGGCAATCTATGACTCGCGGATCGCCAAGTGACCCATTTGATAATTTCAAGTAAACAATATTCGGGTATCAACATGCCCACTGTGGATTAACTACGTGTACATCAGAAGTGCTGCCAATTTCTGATAGAATCTTTACAATTACAAATGTTTTCTGCCGTATCTATAACGTTCCGTATTTTTCCTTACAACTTACTAATTACCAAGTTCGCCATACCGCAATCAAATCGTTATTGGCAGCATCGTTTATTCGGGTATTTTTAATTTTGCGCCACCTCCGAAAAGGGTGAAATGTATTTAATACACTATTTAACGATTAAATAGGTTTTATTAATAGCTGTGGGGTATTGGTATAAATGAAATAGAAATTATTTTATACTTTTTAGCGCATTTTGAAGTCGGTTGTATTTTTTGTTAAAAATTATTTTATTATTTCTAAAACTAAAGAAAACTAAAAAAATGTATATTTTATACCATTAAGATAGTATTTTTTAAAATATTATCGACATAAATAATTATTAATAATATCCCCCTTGAAGTATTGTGAAAAGCTGATTTTTCTTTATCTAGTAGAAGATTAATAAAAGAATAAAATTGTATTATTTTATTTGAATGGAAAACAAGTTTATCTTGAAACAAAAATTAAAAAATTACTTTTCCTATCATTTGAAACAGGGACCCAATATTTTTTACAGAATTATCGAAATAAGTGATAATTAATAATACCCGCTTTAGCATATTATAACAAATTAATTTTCTTCAACAAATAGAAATATTAATATAAAAATGGTATTTATTCTATCCAAAAGAAGTAAACCCCAGATTTACTTTCTTTTAAAAAGTTAATTCTTTTACCAAAAATTCAATTTTCATACCATTAAAAAAGAGACAAAAAATACAATATATTGTTTGAAAAACTATGTTTCTGATATGTAGATGCGTAATTACTTACATTTTTTAAACTACATTTTATATTAGACGTTTCAAAGTTTATAATTATTTTTCAAAATAATCTAAAATGTCGATAAATTACTAATTAGTTTTTGTTTATGTTTATTCAAGGCTGCAACATGACAGACTATTTCCAAATTTTCTGTGGCCTTGCAGTGGTGCTGCTTTCAATCTACTACTACTACACTTCCACTTTTGATTTCTGGAAGAATCGTAATGTTAATGGTCCAAATCCCACTTTCTTCTTTGGTAACTTGAAAGAGGTTGCCTTTAAGCAACTGTCAATGACAGAATGTTTGAAGAAAATGTATGATCAATTCAAGCATGAACCAGTGTTTGGAATATATCAAGGAAGAACACCAACTATAGTCATCACTGACCCAGAACTGATCAAAAACGTTCTCATCAGAGACTTTCCAGTATTTGCAACACGTGGATTAGGTTACTCTAAAAAGGTATTGCTATTCAATATAACTAACTTTTTTTTCACTCGCTATTAAATCATTGACTGCCTGAAGGGTTACCAGTGATAAACTAATTAAAGTGATATTAACCCTAAAACCAGATTTAGATTTTTAGGGCCCCAGAATTATCAAACCTTTGTCGGCCTTCTTGGTTTATAAACTTGTTTCACAAATTGAAATTCATTCGAAATAAAATTGAATAACATTTAATCATAAAGAAACAGAGTAACAGTAAAAGAAATTTCAGTGAATATTTTTTGCCATAGTAAAAGGACAGCTTAGAATGGGTTTCCTTGCAAAATGAGACGCGGAACTGTAACCCCCCCTTCAGCCTTCAACCTTAATGCGGCATTAGTCTTAATAAATTTTCAATAGCACAAATATTTACAAAATTTATCCTAGCTATCGCTTAAAAATCATAAAAAGCACACTTAAATGTACTTCAAGTGAAATAGGATTTTCTAATTTTGAAACTTTTATAAACATTGCTGCGGGAGTATCAAGGAATGGAAGTAATTACATACAATTTGAGGAACCGATCACCGGTAATGATAATAGTAGTCAACGTTAGTAGTAAGTGTTAATCCCCTGAACAACGGATCATAAAGACAGCTCTAATTTTAATTTAATTTTGCATTTCATATTGTTTTCATATTTCAAAATTATTTTAATAATATATGACTCTTTCGTTTAAAAATTATACATTTAAACTTAGGTTAATATTCTTGTATATGGTTTGTACGTTTTCGAGGATCTGAAGTTCAAGGGTTAAGAATTAAAGTGCAATGTTATAATTATATTTATAGGTAGAACCACTGGAGGAGCATCTCTTCTTCTTGGACGCTGAAAGATGGCGATCATTAAGACCAAAATTCTCACCAGCTTTCAGCACCGGGAAACTCAGAGATATGTTCCCTCTCATAGCAAAATGTGCAGAGAATCTGGACAAATACATGGAGAAAGTTATTGGAGAAGGTGGCCAAATAGAATGCCGTGAATTAGCAGGCAAATACACCACTGATGTGATTGGTAACTGTATCTTTGGAATCGACACAAATACCCTTCCAAACGAAGACAGTGAATTCCGAGAAATGGGCAGAAGAATATTTAAACCTTGTAAACAAATGGTAATTAGAGATACACTTAAACAGTTTCTACCTAGTTTGTACAATTGGGTCGGCCATGTACTTCAACCTGAAGGGGTCATTCAATTCTTTACAAGAGCTATGTTGGATACCTTGAAATATAGGAAAGAGAATAACATATTCAGACCAGACTTCATGAACGCGCTATTAGACATTCAGCAACATCCTGAGAAGGCGCAGAATCTTAGTAAGTAGAATAGAATCCAGTAGTTTCATATGTTCAAATTAAGTTTCGTAAAATTAAAATTATTAAGTTGACAACCGTACTATAATATATAGTATTGGTCTATATTTTCGGCTGGTGTACTAGATATTGTTAGAAAAAGATATATTTGTATTTCTGATATATCGATAAAATTCTAAAATCTGTACTTACTTTGTAATAATCTTAGGCTAGAATGCTACATACAATATTCTTAAGTTGGCATGTATTTGCATAACTAGTTGAGCCCAACCTGACCACTCTAAAAATTTGGACTAGCCCCTCCCATAAAAAAGGGGACCTTCATGATTTAAAAATTTTAATATTCCAAAATATCAATACTTCGAAATTACAAAATTAAAGAAATTCTGAGATTCTAAAATCCTAAACCTTCAAAATATTAGAATTCTAGAATTTCAAAATTTCAGATTTTCTAAATTTCAGAATTGCAAAATTACAAAATTACCAAATTTTGAAATACTAACATACAAAAATTCTAAATTTTCAGAATTACAAAATTTCAAAGTTCTAAAGTTACCAAATGTCAGAATTACAAAATTACCTACTTCCAAAATTCTAAAATTTCTAAATTTTTAAACGACCAGGCCCACTCCAGAGAAAGGTTCAAGTTACGCCAATGTCATTTTTAACAACTTTTATTAAATGACTTATGTATAGTTAACCGCAAAAATGTTCATATTCCGATGTATCATGAATGTCTGTATATACAAGGTGGTAAATATTTATTTTTTGTGAATGGTATTAAAAATAAAATGCAGTATTTGAATACTGTACAGAACCATTTATCATTAAATGCTGCTTATTTTAAGTTAAATATGCATATGTTTTATAACTATTTTATTGCAAATATAAAAACTTTTTATATTTTATCCAGCCGTTTAATAGTTTTATAAAATACTACATAATATATCTTTTTAGAGATAAAGTAGTATATGTTAATATTAAATTGTGATAATATATATTATACACAGTTATTACATAATAATAACAATTTTAATTTTTCTTCTGTAGAACTGACAGAACAGTTGCTCGCAACTCAAGGATTTGTCTTTTTTGTGGCTGGATTTGAGAATACATCGTTAACTATATCTCATGCTCTTTACGAATTAGCTCAGGATCATGAAATACAGGATAAATTGAGGGAAGAAATTAGAGATGATTATGAAAGACATGGTGAAACTTTAACGTACCATCGAGTTAATGATTTGAAATACCTGGACAAGGTATTCAAAGGTACCTATCAGTGAAACGAGTAATATAAAAGAATAAACTTAGCTATAATAATTTCACATATAATGTTTAGATGGTTTCATAGTTAAAGTTTTGCAAAGATTAAAAATTGAATGATAAGAATTTATTGTGCTGCCAGCGTCGAATAAGGGGACGTTCAAATAGGGCTACAGCCATGTATCTCCCTTTCCAAGAGGCCTCGTTATAAGCCTTCCACTTACCGTGTAAAAAAATATTTAATGACATCTTTCTGTACTATTCCCCCTTTTCCTTTACGTCTAAATGGTATTTACTTTAATTTGAAATAAATAAATGATACCCCAGAAAGCTTAATTCGGTCCTGTACGTAGTCACAATTTTTGCGAGTTTATAAATTAACTAAAGTTTATTAATAAACGAAACAATTAAAGGGGGATAAAATTTAATTCGTGTATTAGTCACCGTTAATAAATTAAATAGTGTAATTGTAATATACAATATTAAATTACAAAATTATATTTGTTAGTATAAATTCTGTTCATACTCAAATAAAATAATTTTAAAACAATTACTAAAAATTATAGTCAAAAAATATTTCTACTTGTGTACCTTTTAATAATTATTTCTTTTTTTTTATATATAGAAACACTAAGGAAGTATCCAGTACTGACATCGTTAGCACGAGAAGTATTGGAGAATTATACGTTTAAAGGTACGGGTGTTACCATTCCAAAGGGGACGAAAGTGTGGTTACCAATATTTGCAATCCAACGAGATCCAGATATTTACCCCGATCCTGAAAAATTTGATCCTGAGAGATTTAGTGATGAAGCTGTTGCTGCTAGACATCCAATGAGCTATTTACCATTCGGTGATGGACCAAGAAACTGTATTGGTACCTTATTATTATCTACATTTTCAGTATAGTATTCCCTACAAATTAATATAGTATACAACAGTCAACATATTTATACATACTGCAGTATTCTAATCATTGGCATAACTAAATACGGGTCATCTCATCATTCTGATATTTCGGGATTTCCAAGTTTTAAGTTTCTAAACTAGAGAAATTCAAAATTTCAGGTTTAAAAAATTGTATAATTTCTATGTTTTATAAGTACAAAATTTCAGAGATAAGTTCAAAATATCAAAAATTTCACAAACTAACACGTATCTAAAATTAAATACTCTTCATACGTAGAGTGACACGACAACCATTTATTCAAGGCGCACTCAGGAACAATTTCGTCGTTGCGAAAGGATTAATAATACGAATGTTGAATTTTTCAATGTAGACTTTTAATCTACAATAATAGCACTATTAAAGATTATCCTGAAATGATTGAAAAATATACATACACATTACATATTAACATTTGTAAAAAGTGTTCAAATGATACATTCTTAATTATACAAATTAAAAACTATAGTAATTACATAATTTATCGGATTTCTAATTTATACTTTTAGGAGCTCGATTCTCACAAAATCAGATTAAACTTGGAATCATGGCAGTCATCCGAAAATATCAAGTTGATGTTTGCGAAAAAACTACACTTCCATTCCAACATGAGAAACGTACGTTAATGTTAATGATGAAGGGAGGAGTAAACCTGACACTTACAAAAGTAGAATATTGATAAGAATAATCTACTGAATCTATTATAAGGGTTATACATAGTTTTAATTACTAACGAATGAATGGATACAATGCAAGAAAACGTTATCTTTAATAATAATAATAATAATAATAATGTTATTGATTACTTAGAAGTGATTTCAAATGTTTAATTGTTAATAGTTTTAATATTCAATTGTTAATGTAATAAATATGTGTGAAGCAACAAATACGTATTCTTGGTAAAATTTAATAAATACTATGTGCATGAATGTGAAACGTTTGATATACTTTCTAGCTCTACAATGAATACTGATTTCCTATACCTCCGTATTTATAAGATGGAGATGGAAGATATAGTAAGATTATCACGATTAACTAGCAGAAGCAAGTACAATAAACCCTCATTATATTGCCGTAGACAGGGTTGTAGTTTTCAAACTTTCAGCCGGAAGGGAAAGGGAGAAGAAATAGTATCATTTTGAAAATGTGAGTGAAGATCAAATCGCTCACGTGGCAATATAACGAGGATCTATTGAAATTCGAACACTACAACTTAGAAAGTTTCTTATTAACTTGAACTTCGGTCGTTTAAGGTTTCGTTTAATGATTACAATAAGGTTTGAAACCTAATTATTTTGAAAATATTTATTTATGAAAGAGGAACATATTCTTAAAACAAGTAACTAAAAAGTATGAACGATAAATTAAAACATATGAATGATAAACTAAAAACCTCGAACAATAAACTAAAATATACGAATGATAAATTAAAAAATATGAATGATAAACTAAAAACTTCGAACAATAAATTGAAATATACGAATGATAAACTAAAAACTTAAGAATTAAAAAAAAAATAATACAATGATTTTTCTTAATTTTCGGATTCCTGAGAAGTGGACATTTCGCCATAACTTTCAGGAAATATGTCTTCTGTGTCCTTTGATTTCATAAAATCTTGTGTAAGTTTTAATATTTTCGCCCTATATGATATTTTATCATACGATGATAGGTGTTTTATGTGTGGTATTAAGCTTTTAAAAAAATTTAGGTCATCATCGTCTACTTCTCTTTGTCGTTTCTTGTTCTCTAAATATTTCAATCTTTTTTTTCTAATTCCAATAGTTCCGCGCCCACCAATAGTTCACCATGAAGCTTATCCGCTTTTGAAAAATTTATTAAAACCTTTCAGTGGACAAAAGTTAAACGTATACAAAGAATATTTTAATGCAAGATTGTCAATGGATTTTCTCTAAATGGAGAATTTTAAGCTATGCCAAAGAAACTTCTGTAACTATAGCAGATGATATTGTTAAAGCTATTTGTGTCTTGCATAACGCTATTATTGATAAAGAAGGTATTGAGCATGATTTACGGAATTTATCAGTTGCAAGAGAATTAAGTGTGAGGCATGATTTTGATAGGCCAACCCAGGTGGCTCAAAACGTACGTGAATTATTTAAAACATTTATGTCACAACCCTATGTAAATACTGTAACGTCCCAGAATAGGTACGACACTGCACCGACATAAAGGGAGAGCGGTTCCCTTAGAAGGCGACTCGTATGAAGTATTAGGGATTATAGGTTCGTGTGGTACGCGGTTAAGGAGTAAAATCCAAACATTAATGTGCTAAACTACTGGTTTATTCAAGTAAGTGGAAACTGATAATTAAATAAGCTTTCTCAAGATATAAAAGAAAATAATATTGCTAGTATTACAATGTGTACAGGCTAGATGAAAAATACAAAGAAAATATAATGAATTCGCCCTAAATGAAAATACAATAGTGTGGTGTGTATGTGTGTGTGTGAGCTAAGTGCTCGCATGAGTGAGATGAGTGCATAATACGAGTGACGAGTGACTGTTTAGGCTAAGGCTCGAGTATCGCGCCGAAAAGACCGTAAACAGTACAGAGAGAGGCAAAGCGGGGTGCGGTGTGCGGTCTGCATGAGAGAGGGTGGCTCTAGCCGATGGTTTTTCCGGCAGAGAGTTTTTGCGAGCCATAGCGAGAGGTTGACCGACCGTAAGAGGATTGCGAGTGGTATTGTGAGCGGTGATTAGGTGTTGCTGAGATTTTCGTTCTGAACCAATTTAACTGTACCTTTATTAAACTCTTTCAATTAGAAATACGCTAATGCTTATTTCCTACAATAGAAAATGTAGTTATTAATAGTAATCAATATGTATTAGTATTTCCCCTGGAGGCGGGGGTTACAGAATACGTCTCCAGCCTCCTTGCCTTGTCGTAAAAGGCGACTAAAAAGGGACCGCGCGCGAAGCCCCTGCAGATAGGCAACATCAAGCCCGACGTACATGAATGCGGCTCGTCTACACCCCTACCGTACGCCGACCGACGGCTGACTCACTGATCCAGTTTCGGCCGCTATCTGCGAGCAGGTGACGTAATTCGTTCACCGCCGCTCGTACGCGCCTCCCTTCCTCCCGACGAGGCGCTTCTTCAACGAGCGGCTCACGCAGCTCGGGCAACCTCTGGTCTTCCGATATTCCAATTAAAATTTAAATTTCAATCGCCCAGCTAACTAGACAAACAGCTAGTCAGTAAACCAACAGTGATTACCAGCTCATCAATGGGCAAACCTCTAAAATTCTAAATTCTAAATTTCCGATTCTCATGTTTAATTTAAAATTCAAAATTCTGGAACTCTTCCTAATTCTTAATTCTAATTTTTAATACAATTCTTCAACTTCGAAACGCCAATTCAAGCTCCCTGTTAATTCTAAAATTTGGAAAATGTTGAATATCAATTCATTTTTCGTGAAAATTACATTTAATTAATTTAATTAAAATTACATTTCTCGCGCTGCACGATTTCCAATCGGCGATCTCAAATCTCAGGCGCATTATGCTCGCGTCTCGGTTCTCCGCTGGATTTTGATCTGCGTCTTCTTCTAATCCCCTCCCTTGCGCTCGCTCCCCGCAGCATCACGAGCTCGATCTCTCTCTCTCGCTGTACTTGTCGGGCAGTGGATCGAGACCGGTCGGCCCGATCCTTCTTCTCCCTGACCGATTCTCGGCGAACCATGACCCTACCTGCCCTACCCCTTAGGTTTTCGGATTGCGTACGCGCTCTGCGTAGCGTTCCGCTTACGGTACCCTTACACAGGTGTAGTATAGACTTGAATTTCCTGTTATTCTTTGAAATTCTTGAAGCGTCTAAGACCAATTTATCCTTTCGTGAAAAGTATATCCAATTAATTAAAATCTCACTTTAAAGCATAGACTTGGATACTCAAAGTATAGTCTTGAATGAATGGATGAATGTATGCAACAAACGACACGAGCGAACCGAGTGCTACCGCGTGCTCTCGCACGAGCACCCCTCCGCTCGCATTAGCTCTCGCGAGAGACTTAGCTCACCCAAATGTGTGTTGCGGTCGATGGTGTCCAGACGATCCGGACAAACTCCTACGCGGGCTCGCACGAGCACTCCTCTGTTTACGCGTTACCCTTCGCATCCTCTCCTTAATCTGGAACTCGCTCACCGGGAGGTCTAGCTCACTCAAACGGGTGTTGCTGCCACTGGTGTCCAGGCGGCCGGGATCAACCCTCGCGCACGGGCACTCCTCCGACCACGCGATACCTTACGCTTCCATTCCTGAAACCGGATCTCGCCCATCGAGAGGACAGCTTACTCAACCCTGTGCTGCTGCCTCTGATGTCCAGGCGACCCGGCCTTACCTGACGCGAGCTCATACGAGCCTTCCTTCGGATACAGGTTACCCTACGTGGACTCTCCCTAACCTGGAATTCGCCCATCGACCCAAACTGTGTTGCGGCTGCAGATGACCAGGCAATCCAGGCCGGTTCGGTACGCGTTCTTATGGGCATTGCTGCACAGCAATGTCCGACGCACGTCGGTAATACTCTTCCGCGTCCTCTCCTACGCCTGGTACTTGCCCATCAAGAGGCTTAGTTCGCCCAAATGTGTGAAGCGGCCGCTGGTGTCCAGGCAACCCAAGCCTTCCTTTCTCTCGCAATCATGCAAGCACTCCTTCGTTCTTGCGACCTCTTCTAGGCCCGAAATTCGCCCATCGAGAGGCTTAGCTCACCCAAATGTGTGAAGTGGTCGCTGGTGACCAGGCGACTCAGGCCCTCCCCTCCCTCGCAACCATGCGAGCACTCCTCCGTTCTCGCGACCTCTCCTAGGCTTGAAATCCGCTCATCGAGAGGCTTAGCTCGCCCAAATGTGTGTTGCGGCCTCTGGTGACTAAGCAATTCAGGCCAATCCCACTCATCTCCTGCGAAATATACGGGTAGGGAAAAAAGAAAAGGATTCTGCAAGGATAAGGCATAGTTCCGGCGGCGCTCATTATAGGCCGCAACGTTAGAAGAGGATTTCTGCAAGGATAAGGCACAGTTCCGGCGGTGTGTACGCACAATGGCTGGAGAATGTTTATGGACTCATTCGAGACCTGGTGTGGCTAAATGAAATCACCGTCGGTCAAAATATAGCCTGCGCTTAAGGGGGTAGCCTAGGGTAATGCAGCGAGGTGACATTACCGGCAAAAATGGGCCTAAAAAGGGGTTTACGGGAATACACTTTTCGTCCTTATATGAGAAGATTTGGGGCTGGGTGAGGGCTCATTCGAAAGAGGAAGGTCCAATGCAGCGCGGTCTGGTCATGGTTCAACAAAATTGTGTTGATATCTAATAATATGAGTGTCCCAAGTAGAGGAAAAATCGACAAAATACATCCGCAGATTCCAAGTATTTTTTAGGTCACTAAAACAGTTCTGTGACTCAAACGGTGACCAGAGCGCGCTGCATTGAACCTTCCTCTTTCGAATGAACCCTTATTTAGATCAAAATCTTATCATATAAGGACGAAAAGTGTATTCCCGTAAAAGCATTCCCAAAGACGAGTACCGCCATTATCTGGATACTACAGAGCAAGTTACGCGACAAATTTAGTTCAGCTAGTAGATATAAGGTGGCGTCAAAGTAGAAAGGCTGCCGATCTAGAATCGTAGCCAGAATCAAGCGTCAGCTTGATTACGTCACTCGAACTGTGCTGCGAAGGCAAGCGAAAAAGGCAACAACGCACGAACGCTGAGTGAGACGCACTACAGTCATGCTGTCCTTCTCTCATTCTGCATGTTGAGATTGTCCCTTTTCTCTAAGATTTGACTGCCGTCCGCCTGGATTTTTCACAGCGCCCCATAACAAACCTCGCCTCATTCAAACTATATTGTGTTTGGTATCATTTTAATCAGAAAAATTTCACCAATGCGCTAGTAAAAATTTCATTTAAAAAAAGTCAAAAATAAAAAGTTTTATAATTGAATTAGTATTAGTCACACCTTCTTTTAGTTACATCTTCTTTTATATAAAAATACTAAACGGTTAGGTTATGGTTAGATTAGTAAATAAATAGCGAATGAATATTTAAACAAAAAGGGATTAAAATACTACCCATGAAAGAACAAGCCTTTTTTATTAATAAAATAATACAGTAGAACATGAACTCTATACACTTATAAGATAATTGAAAGCAATTATTGAACAAACATTATGTATACAATTTGGTTGAGACGATTCCGGATCGCTTGTACTATCATGCTGTACACCCTTGATCTGTAAAAATAAATAAGTTAATAACAATTTCCTTTTGATTTTATACTATTTGAATGTAAAAACTGTTACTTACACTTCCTGATGAATCCACTATTAGGAAAGTAAAAAGTAATAGGAGATTAGGAAAGTAAAAATTAATAGGAGAGGGTGAAGAGACCCACCACCACCCCCGTCAAAGACGGTCCTCTTCACTCTCCACATCTGTACTTTTGTGCATTTGTATACTTACGCCTTTGAACATTATTGGACAGCTCTTCATATGCGCTGTGTGCACTCGCAGGTACAATTGCGATTTTCGATTGTAATCCTTTACTGTTAAATAAATAAATACATATTGTGGACCTCCTAAATAAAGAAATAAATAAATACAACATGATAATGATTATAAATGAATTCACGTACAGGTAATAAAAATAGAAGCTTTGTACTTACCTTTTTATACACGTGTGTTCCCGTTTCCTCCTAGATTATAAATTGTTTCCCTTCCGATAAAAGAAACAAGTAGCTGAAAGTAAAAATTAATAGGAGAGTGTGAAGAGATCCACCACCACCCCCATCAAAGATATTATTATACACCTCATCGTGTGTGGTGTGTGCACCGCCGAGTGTAGTCTCAATAGACTGTAGAACAGCTCATCATATGAGCTGTGGGTACTCGACGGTGCAGTCGCAATAGACTATAGAACAGCTCATCATATGAGCTGTGTGCACCCGCAGGTGCATTGCGACCTTAGATTGCAATTGTTTAGTATACACCTCATCGTGTGTGGTGTGTGCACCGCCGAGTGTAGTCTCAATAGACTGTAGAACAGCTCATCATATGAACTGTGTGCACTCGTCGGTGCAATTCTGATTTTTATGTACATCGTCACATGTACTTTCTTGTGTACTGCTACATGTATTGTTGCTCTGTTTTATGTATGCAGGCTCTCTAATCGGTTGCTGCCGATTAAATCTACTATCTATAATTTCTGGCAACATGAAGTCTTCATAAAACCTTTTCAGTTTTTGCTCCATTTCTGTTGCCCAGAATCTGTCATCTCTTTGTACTTTTGTAATTTTGATTCCTTTTTTTGTCCATAAACAGAATAAAGCAGTTTGCCTATTCGCTATGTGCAATTGTCCTTGGATTTGATAATAATAGTGATGAATTTTATTCATCTCATCACCTCGAAAGATACGCCGTATCGTAGGTAACTGCTGTATTGCTTCAGCAGGCGATAAATCCTTCGCCGATTCAGGGCATTTCACTTCGACGATAGTATCATCGTTCAC
This sequence comes from Osmia bicornis bicornis, assembly GCF_907164935.1. NCBI lineage: Eukaryota > Metazoa > Arthropoda > Insecta > Hymenoptera > Megachilidae > Osmia > Osmia bicornis. The sequence continues at coordinate 8,261,471 of NC_060229.1, forward strand.
GAGGCCGTCAGGAGTTGCACCTAAATAAGGCACAACGGCATCGATGAATAAACCACACGGTAGAATATGGATTCCCAGTTCCGTTTCCAGTTGTCTCAAGGCATTTGCCTCGTTCTCTCTTCCGTATTCAAGGGAACCCAAATATTGGTGTATTCCTCTTGGTGTATTCTTTCTCAATCGGCATACCTTGTCGAAATGTGATGCAGTTAATAATTTTTTACGGTAAGCTATCCATTTTTCGCTCTTTGCCTGATCGCGAGTTTCTGCTTCAATGTTATCTCGTATCGTTTGCCAGTGAAGGAGTGTAAGCATGTGCCTCTCACACTCAGAAGAGAATACTGCTTCTTCCATATCTGGTTTTTCTGCCGTGGGACCGTAATCTTTGTCGCACGATTGCTTTCATATCGAGAAGAACATGTCTTGGCTTTTTGCTTATATTTCGCTGCCATTTCCGATGCATGCTTACGTCGTTGTTCCATATTTTGTGCGATGGATGTCGGTTCCTTGTTCATAGCAGTACTCAATCGGCTGAACGACTCTCTTGAATTGAAATGAAGGACAGCAGCAGAGACTCTACCCTGATACGAGCCCTTACGTCCAAAGTTTATTCTTTTACCTCCGATGAATTTCGCAATTACGTTATTAAAACTTTCCACTGCATTATTATTTAAACCATATAACAAGCTTTCAGCTTGTGGAAAGAGCGGTTGCATCGCTTCTTCAATGCTTTGATAAATACCGCATTCTTTCAATTGTGGAACATAGTTCACTCTGTTCGTGTCAGAGTATTTCTTGCAGAAGTATGCTAATCTTTGACACTCCTGATGTTCACCGAAAACATGACTCGCTACATTTTTCATGTCTGTTTTTAAATTTTTTATTTGATCAGCGAGTGTTACTTTCTCTTTGAATCGGTATTCTGCTGCTTTTTTCACACCAGTGCGTAGGCGAAGGGCATTCTCTTTTACAATAGCTCGTAGTTCCTTGCAGCGACCTTTTGTGGCGATCTCATTTATTTTTCTACTAAAGTTGCGTAGCAGGTGATTAGTGCATTCAATTTTGCGTACATGTACCATATACTCTTTGTATGGATCATTGCCCAATATCTTTTTATACACACTGCTATCTCCATTGGCAACTAATATTGAATATATCAGACCGTGCATTTCTATGCTGGATTTAAATCCGTCTACAATAGCAGCACTTTCCATACCAGTTGAATTCTGGTTACGACCCCAATTTTTGAAGCAACGATGCTGCCGTGCCTGTTCCTTCTTCTTGGCTGCGGTTTGGCAAATTATACAGAATTTATTCTTGACATTGATGTAGAGCACCTTTTTAGTGTGGTATCCCACGATGGCTCCTACACCAGAAAGAGAGTTGTAATCACCTCCACGGTATGATCTCTTCATCCAGCTGCCATCTGCGACAACTGGAATCCATGGTATATTACAACCTGGTAGTATATCGCCTCTTGCTATGGCTAGCTCTTTTTCTAATTTCCAAGCGTCTTCTATTTCCCGTTGCGCAGCCAATTCGAACGCATCGATTATTTCATCTTGGCATTTTTCGTAAATTCTCTTGCTCATGCACGACACGTTCATGCCAGAAAGTATTTCCTCTAATTAATTGTATCCGCCGCCTGTCATCATTGTACCGGAAACAGCGCTGCGGTTGATATCCATTGTGTTATCACTGTTCTGAAGGCACGATACGCACTCAACGTGATTACACATTTGGCATTTTACTTTGTACTTTTTTTCCAGTCCGTTTTGTTGACATCCAATTATTTGGAAGTGTTCGACGCCGCAGCCGATACTTGAATGTTTTCCAAGTTGTATTATTTACTTGAAAACATGTTGAAAATCGACGAAATCTATCCCGTTAGAAACTGGTTTTTCTTCTAACTGCGGTGGTTCTGCTGTTTCTATCAATGCGTAATCTTCTAAATCAGATTCAATTTCTTCCACATTTTCTTCATACGCTTCAATTTCTTCCACGTTTTCTTCATACGTTTCAATTACTTCCACGTTTTCTTCATACGCTTCCACGGTAGAAAAATCATTCGCAGCAGGCGAGTGTGGCAGCATCTCATAAGAGGTGGAAGGTTCTTCAATCACAGAAAAATCGTCCGCAGCAGGCGAGTGTTGCAGCATTTCGGAAGAGCTGGTACCTGCATCGTCTACGGTACAGGTGCTCTGACCTACCGCGAGGTACGCTGCTTTCTTCAAACGTCGCCTAAGTAGAAATAACACACACACACATGCAGGTACCAAATACAAACAATTATCCAGTCATACAGGATTGCCTCGAAATAAGCAAGTGGCTCGGAACAGAACAGTTGCTTATTTCGACGCAGGTATGCTATTCGGCTTGACTTTGTTCTCGAAACGGGACGATAGAGAACGCGAGAAACGAGTGAGAGATCCGAGGTAGCGGCAAATCATAAAGTGATCGGCCTAGCAGCGATGTTATTGTTTTAACAAGGATAGAATATAGCATGCCCTCTCATTCTCGCACTATGCGTTTCCGAAGGCATGTAGAAGCACATGAACGAAACATGCTCCAATTTACTAATTGCGTGTTACACACCCTCTTATTTCTTTTGACGATTATTAGTGCACATCTGTAAACGAATATTATATAATTATTGCTAGGTTTTAAATAATACACAGGACATGTAATTACAAATTATTGGAAATGGGTTAAATATAAATAAAACACATAAAAATAGACTTATATTCTTTCACTTTATTATTTGCTAATAACACACGAAAGACGTCTGCACGGTTAGGGAGCTAACGAAGAAGTAAAAGCCAAAAAGAAAATCATGGCCAAAAAGCCCTTGTTGGGTCCACTTAAGAAAAGCTAAAAATAGATGTACCTGGAGTTTATTGCTCAGGCCTTTTCCGGGCGAAACTCTACAGGCTATCGGTCCCAACTTAAGAACCGTTAAAGTCAACGTTCAATGTCTTTCAACACTCGGCTTATTTTTGCGCCAAGATTATTTCAGATAATCCAACACAAATATTCAAAATATTCCCCAAATTATTGATATACATAAATGGATATATAATATACGCAAAGATGTTTTAAATGCCACTCTTGAAGAAATAAAGAAAATGTAATTGTAAAACTCTTTTTCACTGGCGCATCGACAAGGAGTTTTGTATATTTTGTATATTGTTGTTACTCGCAGTATAGTAATTCCTCCGAGATTGCGACTGACTGTGGTCGGAATCGAAATGTTGCAATGACAGTAGAGGAGACTCGAAATTCTATGACTGGGCGGCAAGACTCTGTCGTCGCGGCTCGCCTTTGCAGTACAAAAGGGTCGTAAAACAGAAGGATAGCATGCGAGGCTCGGAACACATCATAATAGCTAATAATAGAATGAGAAAGCATATTCCATCGTTCTTCTACTAATTGCCGTCACCCAAACAAAACATCGGCTTCTCGCTTTCACAGACCTCTCACTCATTTTTCGGAGCTCTTTTCTAAAGGAGAAGGATGGAGTTTTGAGCCGGAGCAGCGAATTGCCAATGTATCAATGGATCAAGGCCGTGCTGTTGAAATTTTTCACGTGACAATTCAGTCGAAACACGATGTACGTCGGATTATTTATAACAGAGCACGGTAGGATTTGCACTTTTCAGCTGATTTTCAGCAGGCTCCGCGTACCGCTATTCTCATTGCGGCGACATTTAGCACGCAACTCACGATCCGTTCGAGGCTCAGGAGCGTATCACTCATAAACGTACGCTGTCAATAGCTTTCCACCTCACCCACGAGGTACTATTGTCGATGCGTTTGTTTTTAGTGGTTGCCAGCATACGTTTACGAGTGATACGCTCTTGAGCCTGGAATGATTCGCAGGCTGCGCGCTGAACGTCGCGGCAAGGGGAATAGCGGTTGGCGGAGCAACCTGAAAATAGGCTGAAAAGTGGAAATCTTGCTCAGCTCTGATTTATAACTATTGATATACGGGCAAAATAAAAATTAATATTAACAACACAATCACGGTTATGATTAAATAAGATGCCAGGAATCAATAGTTAGTTCTTCGAACTCCCTGGACTAAGGGCGTCAGTAACCCAATACATATACATAAAGTGTTGAAAAGGAGATAAGGGCTAATGAGAGCCGGCCCGCCTGGCATGAGGATTTTTGGCCTCTGCCAGTCAGTCGTAGTAGAAACGCTAAAGAGAAAACATTACCAACAATTCAAAATACGTGTCTATTTTATTACTTAAAATACCTTAATTCCCATAAACCAATAATAACAATCCGAGTTTGTAAGAAACGATAATTTATAACAGACATTGTAACCGTAACAATGATAAAAAAAACGTGGGCATCGCGGGACGGCCGATTTGAGCAAAGCTCAAGTCATAATGCGTAAATTTACAGTTTACAATTGATTTAGTAATTTCATGGTATAATATTGAAAATGAAAATAAAATTGTCAATATTAGAGAAATGATATTTCTTAGTATAAATATATACGGCGAGATCGTCTTTTGTCGCGAATGTTCTCGTACGCACGATCGACGCGAAATGTCGCTGGATGTCCGCTTTCAAAACATGCGAATGGGAGACAAATAGCGGAGAGGGGCCCGAGAATTGGAGTCGATGGTACGCGCCATCATGGTAGGCGCCGAACGCGCAAAGGAGAGCTCTAATATAAAAAATGAAAGAAGGGAGAGAAGGGAATATGTAATATTGTATTACATATTATAAAATACCATGATATTACTGCATCGAAAAATAATGACTTCATGCAAATCTATAATATAAAACATAACTTACCTTTCTTGCCGTTTTTTATTTTTAGATACACGCTTTGCAAATATGGTATAACTCCGATTTTTCTTATTCCCTTTCAAATGCATTCTGCTTCTTGCATTTTCACTTTCTTCTTTTCGTTCCATATTCACACAATTAGCACAATAATGTATAAAAATGAAATAGTTCAAAAGTTATAAATAATACACAACAAATGAAAACTCTATTGAAAACTCTATTGCTTTCTTGCGCGTGTTCACCGTTGTGCGGAAAACAAAAGAAAATCAGAGAGAGCATCAGAAATCCAAGATGGTAAGTACCTTCAAGACGCACGTACATTCGTGTCTTTCTTATTTTATGAAATAAGAAGTTTATATTATTATTTACTGTGCATATTTTTAGGATAAAATGGATTGTTCAACTGCCGAGAGGCAGAACGACAAAGAAGTAGGAGAAAATGGAGATAATCACGTAAGTACCTTCACGCTTACTATTTTTTTCACTTTTATTCTTCTATGTGTTGTGTGAACTGCGATTACTTATATGAAAAGTCGCGATTTTCGGAAATTTAAATTATTTATAACTTTTAAATGCATTCACCGATATAGATGAAATTTTTAGCATACACACAACTCATCTGAATCTACAAAAGTCATTTCATTTGAAAAATTACCATTCTCTATTTTTTCAACAAATTGTAATTTTTTAAAACGATAACAATACTTTAAAAATATTTTAAATTTTCATATTTAGGAACAGATAAATCAGGGGAGTAATGAAGAGTCCCAAAAAAGGAAGGAGGAACCAGTCAACAGAGTATTACTGGAGTTAATTGAAACATATAAAAAACAAGTAAGTATACACATATAATTGCGATTTCTTAGCGTGGAATCAACATCCATATGATTATACTACAATAATTATGTTTATGTTCCATCTTACAGAATGCAGAGCTAAAAAAAGAGTTAAAGCGACTGAAACACAGTCGAGGGGCTAGAGGAGGAGGTAGTGGAAGGGGCGGTAGAGGAAGAGGTGGTACAGGAAGAGGAGGTAGAGGAAGAGGCGGAGGAAATTGGAAAAATTTTGGAAAAAATAATCCAACCATTATTTTTAAATAAAAAAGAAAAAAAATACTATGGTTTCTTTCTTGTTCATTCTACCCAGACCCTAATTATAATATAAGTAAATATAATATTATTAGTACATAATTTTTTAATATATAGGTGTATTTTAAAAAACATAAAGTAAAATAAATAAAATAAATACATATTCAAATCTTTTTTTTCAATTGGCAAGAAGTATATTATCGCGTTTTTTTACAGAAGAACAATATTTATATTTAATTATATTTGTGCATATTAACTAAGTTTGTTCATCTATTTCCTATTGACTTTTTACAAATTTACTGTAAAGATATTGTCTTTTGCCATGATTACACGTTAGCAGACGTTTTCCTTATACGCCACCTTCTAACCACTAGCAGAACTAAATTTGTCACGTGACCTGCTCTGTATTATCCACAAAATGGCGGAACTGATCTGTGAGAATGCTTTTACGGGCATCCGTTATTCGTCCTTATTTCGCAACAAATGAAGACAAAATAGATCTTAAATTACAGGTAAGGGTTGTGGCTAGGCCGGTCAACTCATGATTTCAATCACAGCACTCTTTTAGTGGCCTAAAAATGCTTCGATTCCGCGAATGTATTTTGTCGATTTTTTAACTCGACTTTAAACGCTTATATTACTAAACATCAACATAATCCCACTGAAACATGAGTTGAGCGGTGTGCATTGGACCTTCCTCTTTCGAATAAGCCCTCACCCAGCCCTAAATGTTCTCATACAAGGACGAATAACGGAAGCGCGTAAACCCATGTTCATACCCATTTTTGCCGGTAATGTCAACGCGCTACTACATATTACCCGTGTCTACCCCCTTAAGCGGAGATGCGATGGGGTTTGCTCGCGACGTTCTTGGATGACTGAACGCCTTTAGGTCATCCGAGTCGGTCGATGTGTAAACAACATCGTGGCTACACAAATGTTCTCCATTAAAGCCCCTTGGGTTGCCGGAGGTGTCTATGGCCGGTGCGGAGCGAGCTTTTAGTGGGTATTAGGGTACTGTAACGATCCAGTTCGAGGAAACTCGGGTTGGTAAGTACCTTCGATTCCCACACTGCCCGAAACCCCTCCTAACCCGACGGGTTCCTCGCGTACGCAAATGTATTTTCTCGCTGTCTAACCCCCCCCCCCCCCCCAAAGGATGTATTAGTATGCGTATTAGACTATGGGTACAGCCAACACTCTGGACAACAACCAATTACACTAAGTATCGGAAATTATCAACGACAGCAACTTGTACTGTTCCCTCAGATATGAACGGACCTCTCTACAGGTCGCAATCGGTTTCTGGGCAAGCCAGAGCTATGTGTAGTACAGGCCGTGTTCAAGAAGCTCCGCTCCTCGCTAGCTCTTTACACTTGATAGGTGACTCTAAACCTACATGTAGTGAACACGTTGCGAACCATGAGTAGAAGGTCTGTAGATCCGTAGAAACTTGCACTTGTCGCTGTAAAGAATTTAATTTAGCATGGGTTACTTTGTCGTTATATCCCTACCAAAGTGGTTCAGCGCTGAGCAACCGTAGCCTTTCCTCTATTACTAGAGTAGTAGCTGCTAGAGGTGTGCGAGTATTCGTAATTTACAAGCCGAGCTGAACTCGCTTCGATTGTTCGAGCTGAGTCGATCGCTTGAATTTGCCGAGCTACTCGAAATCGACGAACTGTTTGATATAAAAGCGAGCTACTCGAAAAAGTCGAACTACTCGAATATTCGAGCTCTTGTGAAACTTCGATTTACTTGAAGATGAATTTTCAGTTCGAAAATGTTCGAATTACTCAAATATATTGGAGCAGATGTTTAACTTTCGAGTTATTCGTACAAATTCGAACTGTTCGAGTTACACGAATATTCATCTATTATTATTGGTAGAATCACCATCCATAGAAGTTGAAGGGAAAGAAGAGTATGTAGAATAAAAAAAAAACAGTTGACTATTTCACGAGGGCTCGAATATTCGAGTAGTTCGATTTTTCAGAGTAGTTCGCCGATTTCGAATAGCTCGGCAAATTCAAGCGATCGACTCGGCTCGACCGACCGATCATTGTTCGACTCGAAATTCGAGTACTCGAATAAATCGAGTACTCGCACATCTCTAGTAGCTGCACTCGACCGAAGTCGAAGTCGAGCTGACCATGGTCGAAACCAAACTGATTTTCTCCGCGTCGCACACCTCTATTTATAGTCAGATTTTGCTGACCAAGCGCTTTTTTTCTATATAGGATTCCTTTTGACTTCTGGAATTTCCCAGCACGTGTCTCCCGAGCACCCCTACTCCTTAGTCTTCACGCGGACTCCCTACCTTTAACGCGAGCTACCCTTCTTTTTTTTTATTTCAAAAAGTCCTAGGCTCTCATGTTCGCCCATGGACTGATATACAAATTGTGCTTACTTACTATACAAAATGTGCTTACTCTCTATAAAGATTTGCTTACTTACTTACTGTACATCTTATGATCATAGTAATATTGCATTCAGCGTAAAGCTGTGAAGTCAGGTACATGAATTCTTATATAAATCTAATGGATTTAGACTCGTTAACAGTTTGTGACGCAGCACGTTACCTTATCCTAACTTATTTATATTGATATATTATTGAGAAATAAGAAGTGACTTATTATACGTAATTCTTTGATAAGCGGTTTGGCTAGAAAGATATCAATGTTCAACGGAAGTTGCCAGCGCCTGTGCCGGAGGTGATTTAAGAGAACCGGTCTGTGCGTTTCTATCAGTGAGCATTGCCATAATACATGGTTTAAATTCTCCGCTGCCATTCCACATTGACATTGGGGGGAGTCGACTACTCTTATTCGGTGAAGTGCCTCCTTGAGGCTGTAATGGTCTGCCCGAGCGCGACATATCCACGAGATGATGTTCCTAGGCAACGTCACCTGGTGGAACCAGGGCTTGGTGTCGCCCTTGAAAAAGGACCTGAAATATCTACTTCCTGTGGGTGCGTGACCTTGCGATTTGTTTATCCAGGTTTGTGAGGAAGGTGCCCACATTTCCTCCCTATACTTGACGAACATGTCGCTCACTGGAACCTTCCAGAGCCAGCCTCGCAGCCGCTAACTGAATTCTTTCAATTTTTTGCAGCATCCTTGTGCTCCTGGGAAGAGTAATGTGTAGGCAGTACTCTATTTTGGAACGGATGAGACTTTTATATATCGTTACGAGGGTGTTAGATTCCGTGCCCCACCAGGTGCCTCGAAGGAACCTAATAATGTTGAGCGATTTGCGTGCCTGGGTGCTGACGGCTTCTGTGTGGCGGTGAAAGTTGAGTTTTTGATCAATATGGATACCAAGGAATTTTGCCGAAGTTACATTGCTTATCTCTGTGTTCCCCAGTTTGATTGATATAGATCCCGGAGGGTTAACCCTGCCGTTGAACACCATAAATTCGGATTTGGATGGAGCGATGTTTAATCCTAGTGCGTTTAGCTTGTTTATCATGATGTTGGCGACTGATTCTACCTATTGGCAGGCGATTTGCTGGTTGGAATTGGTCGTGAAGATACCTATATCATCGGCGAATTGGAGGATGGTTGTGTCGTCTGGGAGATCCGAGTCGACGTCGATCATATACAGCGTATAGAGAAGAGGGCTCAAGACCCTACCTTGAGGAACGCCTTTGTGAACTTCACGGACAATGCTCTGGGTTTGCCCTGTTTCGTCTGTTGCATGAAAGTGGGCTCTTCTGAAATTGGTGAGCCTGTGTATGAAATGTAATGGATTAGAGGAAATTCCAAGATGGGTGAGCTTCCGGATCAGGAGGTCAGGAATGACATTATCGAAAGCCGCTTCAATGTCCAGGAAAACAGCCGAGGTGGTATGGCCCAAGAGGAGACCACTATCAATCTGAGTAGTTAATCCCAGAATGTTGTCAGCTGTGCACCGGTTTTTCCGAAAACCGGACTGTCTTTCCGGGAGAAGATTACGGTGCTCGAGCCAATAGCTCAGTCTGTACGCTACCAGCTTCTCAAGCAATTTGCAGGCACAAGAAGCCAAGGCTACCGGTCTAAGGCCCTTTCGATTAGCCTTCGAAATGAAATGGATTCTGCAATCCCGCCACTCTTCCGGGTATGTGTGCTGTGTGTAGATGCTGTTTAACGAATCGAGCAGTGCCAGTCTCCAGGAATCAGGAAGGTTCTTGAACATAGTGTATTCCAAACCGTCCATGCCTGGAGCCGACTTGGTTTTAAGATTGCTGATGGCGAAGTTGAGCTCTTGGAACGTGAAGCCAGTGTCGAGAGAAGGATCGACGTTGTTAGCCACAATTTCTCTGGGTGCCCCACCCACCCAAGGGGGGCACAGTTTATCAATAAGGGCGACTATTTCTCTAAACTGAGGAGGATTGTCTGTTGTATCTGTTTTGGTCCAGCTGTTCTTGAATATTTTAATTTTTTTCCAGAATTGGGTAATATCGGTGTAGGCATTCAGTTCGGACGCCATTCCTCGGAAACTGTCCTTCTTCTTGCCTCTTATTAACTTCCTGGTTGCTGCTGCTTGCCTTTTGTAAGCCACCCAGTCCGTCGATGCTCCAGTATGCTGCCATTTGCGAAAGAGGGCCTTCCTGCATCGAAAGGCTCTGTCACAATCCACGTCCCACCACGGAACCGGGTTCCTGTGGCGCTCCGGAGGAATGGGTTATGGTTTCGGTGTTGCTTCTTTTGCTGCTTCTCTCATCTTGCTTGTAATGAATCTATACTGTTCGAGAGTGTCTAGGCTCGGGAAGCTATCTGTGAACAAAATCGGGTATTCTGACTCCAGTAACGTTTTATATTTGAACCAATCCGTTCGTTTGGAGGTGATTCTGTTGGTGGGAGTCCTGTGAATGTATTTTTGCATTTGTATGTGCACCGAAATGGGGAAATGGTCTGAGCCCCATAGGTCGTTTTGTTGTTCTGTGTTGATGAGATGAGCCATGGTGCACGGAGAGATTATTAAGTCCAGGTTACTATTGCGTTGCCCAAACTGTTCGATGTGAGTGGAAGAGGTGTCATTAAGGATGAGGCAAGCGTTACGGTTCACAGCTTGGAGCAGAAGTTCTCCCGACCTGTCCGTGGTTTCACAATTCCAGGCTACGTGGTGAGCGTTGAAGTCTCCCAGTAAGATGTATTGGGTATGAGTGTTAAGCATACTCAGAAGACGATCCCATTTGTCCTGTTGAAGTACCACCCCTGGAGGCCTGTAGCAGAGACAAATGGGCAGGCTGACTCCTTTGCATGTCAATTTTATTGTTAGGGACTCAGTGATCCCGTCTTCTACTAAGATGTCCGGCATTATGCTCCATTGGAGGGAGTTTTTGACGAAGATCGCCAGGCCGCCCCCTCGCCGATTACCCCTGTCTTTCCTTATGGTTTTAAATCCAGGAATTTAAAAATTGGTATTAGGGTTGAGCCAGGTTTCCGTGATGGCCAGAATGTCGAATGAGGACGAGTGTTTCCACAGTTCCTCTCTTTTGTTGGCCAATTGCCTGCTATTCCAAAGTAAGATTTTAATTCCCATAGCTGTACTATCCATTGTTACGCTTTAACTTTGAGGGTTTTCTGGACCAAGACCTTGGACTTTGCTTCTGGCTTACTGGTTACAAGGTGCTTCGTGTTCGCTTTCTTAGCAGGGCTTGATGACTGGAGCTGCTGCTCTGTTTCTCCTGTACTTGTGTGCCTTGTGATTGAATTTCGGATGAAGAATATTCTTTTCTTTCTACTTTTGATGTTGATGGTGACCCTCCCTTCTCAACCGAGTGAGTGGTCGCTGGATGAGATTTGGAGTAGGTTTTAAACGTCTTATCACTCCAATGATTGAACGTATGTCCTGATGGGCGAGACATGCCCCCAATAGTTTTAAGTTTGAATTCCCCCTCCAACGTTGGTGCAGGGAGAGAAGGAAAATTATGTTGCGGAGTGACTTTAGGAATGTCCTTTTGAATTGTAGGGAGTACTGCAAATTGCTCCATGCTCTGTTTAGCCCGTGAGCACGCTTCATAGATGCTTATATTATTGTAAGCCATTATTGTGTTGATCTCCTTTTCGTACTTCATTTTTGGACAGTCACTATGAAAGGTGCGGTGACTACCTTGGCAATGTATGCATTTGGTATCCTTTCCTGTGCACTCGTGCTCCTCCTGATTCTTAATATTACCACAGTTTAGGCACACAGGGAGTGACCTGTATTTGGTTTGGGAGTGCCCAAATTTGCCACAGTTCCTGCATGTTCTTACCCTTTCAATATAAGGTTCAATGTTTTTGTTGAGAAGTTCATACAATTGTATTTTAGTTGGGAGAGTTGACCCCTCGAAAGTAATAAGGACTGTTTCGCTGGGAACCCAGGAAACCTCTTTGGTGGTAGAATCAACCTGTCTTCTGTCCATCCGCTTGGCCTGGATTATCTTGCATGGGGATACTGCTAGATCCAGGAGGTCCTCGATTGGATATTCCAAGCTAAAGCCTTTCAGCAAACCTTTCCTTTCTACAGAGTGACGAGGCACAAAGGCCTCCAGTCCATGCTTTCCTACCTTTGGAGATAAGATCAGTCTGTTTGCCTCCGTACCGTTGTTGAACACAGCCTCTGCTTTGTTGAAGCCTCTGGGACGCAATTGATGAGCTCCTGCCTTCATTGAATGTAGTGCTTTCGCAATTGCCACCATGTTGTGACTCCTACTTTTCTTGCAGTGCGTTTCAGCCAGTCGAATTTCAACCAAGGCTGGACCACTGTGAGCCTCAGGGTACATTCTTACAGTAGGAATGTTTGGTATGTTGTTCGTATTTTTCCTTTTCATATTTTCTTTCTCATCCCCTGATGGGGAAGGGCACTTTCTTTTGAGCGGTTTCAAAAGGGTGCTATTACCAGGTTTCTTTTTTCTGGGACTGACCACAGACCATACCTCCTCTGCTTCCATCTCCATTGTGGTGCTCTGAACCTCTCCCGGTCCCGCAGGGCCAGGGAGAGGAGAACGCGGGTGTACCCGCAACAGGTTGGCGTGGGTAAGCTAACCTCAAAATCCTGCAAGGACGATTCGTCGTGTGTATTACTTTCTTCAACCCGAGGGGTTCCTATTTCCTCTTCGCAAAACCACTTCGTGAGACTCTCCAATTGCTTTCCTTGCGTCAATACTGCGTTTCAATTAAAAATTTTAAAATCACTCCGAATCACCACCGATTTTTTCCTTGTTTTTTCTACTTAGTTTTATATGTCGCGAGCTACCCTACTCTAAACGCGAGCGGGCACGCCATATAATTCTATAAACGTTTACTATAATACAATAATTATCGACTATTACGACTAAGGTGCCGCTGGGACGTTACAATATTGTAAATACTTGTAAATAATACCTTTGAAAATACTTCCAAATATTTACTGCAATAAAAATCATGTGTAATTATAATTAATGTAATATAGGAATAGTAATAATTTATACTTACGCGTTGTATTTAATTTAACGGCTACTTCCTCCCATAATTTATCTAACATAAATCGGTTGTCATGGTCACTACTTCTCTGATCCCATAATGGGGATTTAATAAATACTTCGCCGATTAATTTTTCAATGTCCATCTTCAATTTGGTTATGAATAATAGCAAATATTATTGATAGGTATTTGTTTATCGACGCTTCTATCGTTATGAAGTTGTCTTATTATCAGAGCTACCAGATATATTTTTTCGCAGCTATTATCATTGCTATGATCGACGCTCATATCGTTTATCGACGCTCCAACATAAACGTACCCTTTACATCGCTTCTTAATTAATGAAAGCCTAACGTAAGACTGTACAATGATATATATCTGCAAACTAAAGTTGTAGGAATTTTGTTTTTATCCTTTCAATTACATATTTCTCCACCTATAATCAAAATTATACAATTCTCTTTCTAAGTATAATTTTATAGCACTACAGATAACTATTTTAACAAATATATACCTTCTGCAATTTTGTTTGCCGTTGATATTTACAAATTTTTATTCTAGTTTATTGAAATTCACTTAAGATATCAAAATAATTGATAACGACAATTAATTACATGAATATTCACAAATATTTGATTATGATAAAATTAATCAATTGTTTGATTATTATTGTTCGTATCTAGTCACATCAAGACAATAACAAATGATGAACAAGAATTTTATATTCTAGAAATATTTCTATTTTCGAAATAATATGAAATTTTGTATTTCGTTTAGCATGGAGAATTTGTACCTATACCTCACGGCTGTAATGTCGATGGTACTCGCTCTCACTTAAGTCCACGGCGTTACTTATGTATATTAGAATTGTTAGTCTAATGGAATTGTCTTACTTACCTGGTACTGGACGGGTAGAACCTATTGCAAGTGGATCGTCCAGATGTTGGATCAGGAGGGCGGATAGTCCAAGTAAAGCTCACGTATTTTCGATCACCAATTAGTTTATTCACTTGTGTTTACATTTCGTTATTCGCAGGTGTCTTTACAATTGAAGATCAACGGAACCTTGCTCTGTCGAAGTACTGAGCTTCGTAGCAGAGTCGTGTAGGTTCAGACTATTCAGTTAATTAAGTTACTGGAATCTTGCTCCGTCCAAGCACTGAGCTTTCATAGCAGAGTCATGTAGATTCGGAATGTTTAGCTAATCCCGTATCTTGCTCTGTCGGGGCGTGGAGCCGTCGTAGCAGAATCGTGTATGAATTTGAAAATTGATACTTAAATATTGTACTCGCGGATTGTATTATACTTCGCGGGTTGTGTTGAAGATGTATGTTCCGACCGTTCGACGGAACAAATGTGCGAGAATTTCTAAAGGAAGTTTATGACAGTTCTTCGATGAAAGGCTATTTCTGAGTTTAGGGATTTTAGCATTTTCTGGCAATAACCGTTTACCTTTTTGAACCGATTTTAAGTTTCGTTTTCTTCCTCAATACCTCCGCTCATGTCATAAACTGGCTTTTCCGAAGGGTAAATTAAAATTCAGTATTTCGTAACGGTACCCGAGCCTTCGAGGGTCAACCAAAATGGAAAAATCCCGGCGTTGCCGAACTTTCGAGGTTCTCGTGTACGCACCGATATCGCCCCACCCTCTTTAGACAAAGACGCGCTAAGGGCGCTAGAGAGGGTGGGACCGATCTTCAGCGGGACACGCCAATTGGAATTTTGACTTTTCGCAGGAAAACCAATCCGCGCGTTGTCCCCCAACTCGACGTTTCCATCGGAGCTAATATAGCCGCGTTCGTAACGCATCGAGACTCACTACTTTACAAGATTACGTATGCGAATTTAAAAAAAAATAAGACCGAGAATAAAATAGTTTTAGACCACGCACAGCCATCGTTTTGGGGAAAAGTTTTTTTTTATCGTCCGATCTCATCGTTTCGGAGACCAGAAAGCACAAACAGTTAGAAACAATTAGTTCTGAATTTAACGCTACGTTCGGCAAATCACGACGAAATTGCCACGAGTCAAAACAATGTGTATTACTGTCGGAGCGTCCACTACTAAATATTTAGAAAACGTGCCGTCTAAAACTTTCATTAATCAGTGTTTATAGGGGAGAGTTGCCGAATTTGGACCGTCGCCTAGATTGGACCCATCACCTTATATTACCTCCTATAACAAATAATATCGCAGTATAGTCAGCATATCTAACATTGATGAATGGTTGCTTCATCGTAGTATACATCAATGTTAGATATGCTGCCTATACTGCGATATTATTTGTTATAGGAGGTAATATAAGGTGATGGGTCCAATCTAGGCGACGGTCCAAATTCGGCAACTCCCCCATAAAACGTGCCCGATATGAACTAACCGAAATTTCGTTCTGAGAAAAAGATAACGTTGAAGCACTTGGGAATAAGGGGCGTCGTCCTGCCTCAATAAAACAGTCGTCAACGGACCACGGTCGCGATCGGTCGAACAGTTTTTCTTTTCTCTACCACTTGTTAGTCGAAGTTTAGTAGTGTTTGCTGCGATTAGATTTCTACCATGAAGTCGAGTGCTTTTCCGCGATCACGTCAATTTTCTACCCCAAAAAACACCAACGCGTCCAGGGCCTTGCCGGTCCCTGAACACAAACTCAAGGTCCTGCCGGCCACAACCAACAAAACATAACGCCCGGGGCCTTGCCTGGTCCACTGATTACAAACCCAGGGGGCAACTAACAAACGTCTCCCTGCGCGGGGGTCCAACGGAACCCTAGTTCTATCTCTTCATACACGGACGTCTCCTCGCGCGGAAGTCTCCAACGGTGTCCTTGCGACTGGATAACTTTCCAACTGTGTCCTTGCGACTGGATGATCTCTCCGCGCAGGAGTCTCCTACGAGAGCTGCTTCCCGACACACCATAACACGCGATTAACAAATCGCTAAAGAATGTCGAACGTTCGGATACACTATATCATCCATATCACACGCGACACATTCATACACACAAATCAAACTTCAAGGGTTTTTTACGCCTTCGGACTTTTTCCCTTTCATTCAAACAACTTCAAGGGTTTCTTACGCCTTCGCGTTTTTTCCCTTGCATTCACAAATAAACTCTTATTTTACCACCGTAGTAATCTCGATTAATTATTTATCAAACCGGCGTCGACAGATCCTAAACATCCTTTCGAAACGTTCGGTAATTACGGTCCTTTTCCAAATCATCACCCTTATCGTTCTCAAGTGTTCAGTAAACTAAAGATCTAAAATCAAAGGGGGAAACAGATTTAAAAGAGCTGACATCGAGAAGACGAGCACACTCTATACTATATTCAACGAGACGAGTCACCAAGTCAAAACAAACAACTCCCTCGGTTTTCACGAGATCGGCTCTACGACTGCGGTCATTGGCTACCACATGCTACAACTCAGGGCCAAGTTATGGTGGTCCCTTGCCGAGGGCTCTTGTATGCAATGTCAGGCTTATCTTACGATGCGATTAGGGGATCCGGAACCCGTAAGACGGCCCTGCCCTGTTCACGTGCACGTGTTTATACTTGGTGACTCGTCTCGTTGAACATAGTATAGTACGAACCTTGGACGAAGAAAGATTTCTACTGCGCGTAGACTCGAAGACGGATATTATTGTTACTGCGCGCGAGAGTATTTGGCCGTGTTATTTTATAAAAATGTAATGAGGGTACGAGGTTGATTTGTTAATTCTGATGAACTACATTCCTTTGGGTTGTCAGCATTTTCACAATATGCCGACCCAAATATGTATATGCGATGGCCAGCCAATGTTCAAAGGGAAGAGCCGAAACGTATTGGTGTGACTAATACGAATTCAATTATAAAACTTTTTCATTTTTGACTTTTTTTTAGTGAAACTTTTACTAGCGTATTGGTGAAATTTTTCTGATTAAAATGATACCAAACACGATATAGTTTGAATGGGACGAGGTTTGTTATGGGGCGCTGTGAAAAATCCAGGCGGGCGGCAGTCAAATCGTACCGAAAAGGGACAATCTCAACATTCAGAATGAGAGAAGGACAGCATGACTGTAGTGCGTTTCACTCAGCGTTCGGGCGATGTTGCCTTTTTCGCTCGTCTTCGCTGACACAGTCAAGTGACGTAACCAAGCTAACGCTTGATTTTGGCTACGATTCCAAATCGGCAGCCTTCTTAGTTAGACGCCACCTTATAACTACTAGCTGAACTGAATTTGTCACGTGACTTGCTCTGTATTATCCACAAAATGGCGGCACTGGTTTGTGAGGATGCTTTTACGGGCATCCGTTATTCGTCCTTATTTCGCAACAGATGAAGACAAAATAGATCTTAATTTGCACGTAAGGGTTGTGGCTAGACCGCTCAACTCATGATTTCAATCACAGCACTTTTTTAGTGTCCTAAAATTGTTTCGATTCCGCGAATGCATTTTGTCGATTTTTTACCTCTACTTTGGACGCTTATAATACTAAACATCAACATAATTCCACTGAAACATGAGTTGAGCGGTGTGCATTGGACCTTCCACCCAGCCCCAAATGTTCTCATACAAGGACGAATAACTGAAGCGCGTAAACCCATGTTTAGGCCCATTTTTACCGGTAATATCAACGCGCTACTATTACCCGTGTCTACCCCCTTAAGCAATTGGGTTTTTGCTTTCTCTCGAAGCTCGTTACGATTTTTTTCAAATTGCGTCAAGAGTTGTTTCTCGATTACCTCTTTTAATAATAAATCGTCTTTGTTACGCATCTTTACGCCGAATAGCAGCTCAAACGGGGTCATTCCGATACTTCGCTGAAACGAATTCAATATTCTTTATAATTTGTCAACATATTTATACCATTTACTCGGGTCCTCTAAAGATAATTTTGAAAGTATAGCAATAATGGTTCTATTTAATCTTTCTACTTGGCCGTTTGTTCTCGGAAGACAAACAAAGTGACGCTATCGATAAAGGCAAAAATATGATTGTAATTATTATGAGTGGATTTTAAAGGTCCTAAGTGATCGATGTGGTATGCATGCAATGGAATACTATTTTAGTAAGAGGATATAAGAATCCTTCTTGTTTTCCTAATTTTCTATTTGCCAGAATACACGGAATAGAAGTGCTGATACATCGTTCTATTTTTTGCCTAAGATTCGGAATGAAATAGTCTTGAGAGATTATATTTTCGGTTCGCACGACTGCAACGTGTCCTTTTTGGTGAGTGTTACGTTGCGCGTGCGACGGCGCAACGTAAAAAGGAAGAAGATTAATTAAATAAGAGAAATGGATTACAATTAGATAGTTGAAAAACAATCTCCTATTTCCATCTCCTGAATTCTGGCGCGATGGTTGGTATTTCGCTGCCACCAGTCTCGAACGTATTTAACGCTCGCGACAATTAAAAGACGAACGACAGAAAATGTAACGTGATGTTAAATTTCAAAGATAGATAGATAATTAGCCTTTCGTTGGATTCGTCAGCGCTCTAGGTCCCGTACGAGTCCCTCCTTGAATCTGTATAGGTTGGTAAACGTGGTTATAAACTGAAAAGTGAAGGTATGCGTTTGAAAATGAATTTGACACTATTTATGAAAATGAAACTGGTTTAATTTGGAAAAGAAATCGAATGAATAACAAAATACAAAATACCAAGATTTGAGTTCGAATCTAAAAAAATAATTTTTAACAGAAAAAACATCCGACTTCGAAATGCCCTAAAAAGTGTAAAATAATTTCTATTTCATTTATACCAATATTCCATAGCTATTAATAATATCTACTTAATCGTTAAATAGGATACCAAATACATTTCAAAGTTTTCGGAGGCGGCGCAAAATTAAAAACTTTTCCTTTACTAGGAAGATCCAAACTCCGGCGTCGGCAACCTATGATAAATCACCCATTTGATAATTTCAAGTAAACAATATTCAACGGGAATCAACAAACCCATTGCGAATTAACTATACTGCAGTTCACGAGTGACCGCACTTAACTCGCACAGCTAGTGACCTACTGAGGTCTAGGGAGATTTTTAATAGTGCGTGTGATTCCCCTTTACAGCTTGCTTCTTACTTTGCGTTCACATCATTTTTTTTGCGACAAATAATAGGAATTTCATTGTATCGTGAAACTTTACAATATCATCACCGGTTATCAGTTATCGTACGTCATATATTTCTGCCCACCATTTATATGTTCGCAAAGTATAATAAGAAGCAAGCTGTAGAGGGGAATAACACACGTTATTAAAAATCTCTCTAGACCTAGTGAGGGGCGCGAGTTAAGTATGATCTCTTGTGAACTGCAGTATAGTGCATGTACATCAGGGGTGCTGCCAATTTCTCATATAATCGTTACAATTACAAATGTTTTCAGCCGGTCTTATAATTTTTCTCTTACGACTTATCAATTACCAAGTTTGCCATACCGCAATCAAATCGTTATTGGCAGCATCGTTTGTTCGGGTATTTTTAATTTTGCGCCGCCTCCGAAAACTTTGAAATGTGTTTGGTATCCTATTTAACGATTAAGTAGATTATATTAATAGCTTATTATATTAATAGTTTTTATTAATTCGAAAATGATTTTTGTCCACCTAAATCAGCCATTCGAACCACTGTGCGCCTCCGAAAACTTTGAAATGTATTTGGTATCCTATTTAACGATTAAGTAGATATTATTAATAGCTATGGAATATTGGTATAAATGAAATAGAAATTATTTTACACTTTTTAGGGTGTTACGAGCCGGAGGGGGCGGCTGCGTAGCCGGGGCTTAATTTAGGTAAATGGTAATTGTTAATGGCTTGACCAGTGTTGTTATTAACACTGGGAGCCTAAGGAAGTAGACGTGGAGACGAACCTACGTATGGCTAACGTAGGGAGCTCCAGGAGGTTGGCTATGGTGGACGAACCTACGTATGGCTAACGTAGGGAGCCACAGGAAAGGTGTAGAGTGGAGGACGAACCTACGTATGGCTAACGTAGGGAGCCTCAGGAGAGTGATATGCGGACGAACCTACGTATGGCTAACGTAGGGAGCCGCAGGAAGCGTTAGTATTAGGTCTCGTAACTTGATTGATGTACCTCGAGCGGTAAAGGTACACCTTAGTGGGTTTCTGGACAGTAAATATAATTGTACAATAGTATGTAAATTAAACTAGTATGAGTTTATTCTCTATTCCGGACCTTACAATTGTTGTGTGTAATTGTCGCAGTATTCAATGAATTGAACTCTAGGTTGCACGTTTGAAATGAGTTGAATAAAATAAGTTTAGTTTCGATTCCGCGAAGCAAGAATCTAATCCTTCTCGGTTTTCACGAACACGAGCAAACGGGGGCGGATTACAACGATTATAATAATGCTTAACAGCCGACATCGTACTGTATAGTTACTGTGAGTGCTTGAAAGGGACTTGAATACCCGATCTCGCAGAGTTTCCTCGTTGCAGAGATTATCCGAAAAAGAACGTACTGACGTGTATCGAACTGATTCTAGACTTCAACTAGACCCGAGGTGCCCTTGTCGCCACCCTTTTTATACTCAAAAACTAGAGTAAAAAGGGTGGTGGGGACTGACTCTACGTGACCCGTAGGACCGCGCCCTTGCTTTGCGTTGGTCTCGAATTTTCTAGAAGACGGTTGGTGTCGGGTGCACACATCCGATTCCATATAAGGAAATTTCTTGAGAAGGGTTTGTAACACCATATAAGGAAATTTCCAAGACGGATACGTAACATCTCCCCTCTAAGATGAAACATCGTTTGTTACGATGCTTTCACCATTCGGAGTCGGATGAGTACACCAAAATTGCCAAATGATTCTATTACTTTTGAACTGAACTATTGCGATGTGCGGTGTGCGTGTATGTAATTGTGTATATGTGGGGACTTAGCTTAGGGAGTCTTTGATTGATGGCCACCGTTGCTGGTTGATCGGTTGGATGCTGGCCCTTGGAGTGGCTGGTCCCATGTTGGTGGAGGGGTGCCTGGGCGCAGTTTCCTGCGTTTCCTCAGGCTATCACCCGGCGTCCAGGTTGCGATGTTGTCATCGGTGATCTGGGCCAGGAGCAACCCATTCTCCCAGATGTAAGACACCGCAGGTTGTCGGTTCTCCTTTCCTCGTTGCGATGCCATTGAGGTTCCCTGGTCGATTGCCTTTGGGTCTCGTGTCTGGCTGGCACGTCCAAGGTTGAACTTGCCGCTGCCTGGCTGGAAAGGTCCCTGTGACCTTATAATGGGCCCGGTGCGGTACTCCTTGAGCCAACTACCCATTTGTCCGGTTTGTATTGCGATCGTCCTTTGCGGTGTTTAAATTATCTGCTGCTATGTTGCGGGTTTCAGTCAGTCTTGTGATTAGATGAGTGAGGTAAGTTCCATAAGTATCCAATTCTTCTCCCTCTGGAAAAGAACTTGGTTGTCGGGCTGGTTTTCCAAAGATCAGCTCGTGCGGGGTGAAATTGGTAGCTTCGTGAACTGACGTGTTGTAGGATAGCGTTGCGAAAGGTAGGTACAGGTCCCAGTCCTCGTATGAATTCATGTAATGTTTTAAGTATTCTATAAGTACGATATGACTTCTCTCCAGAGAACCATTGGTTTGTGGTCTGTAACCTGAAGTAGTAACTTGTTTAATTTTGAAAATTTCTGCCAAGTGCGTCATGACTTTTCCCATAAAGCTTGTTCCTCTATCCGTTAAAATTTCACGAGGTGTTCCGAAAATTGAAATGAAATGTCTCGCGAACGCATCAGCTATGGTTGTAGCTTTGATGTTTGGTAGTGCAACGGCTATGCAATATTTGGTCAAGTTATCCTGCATGGTTAAGATGTGGCGGTTTCCCCCAGAAGTCTCAGGGAGTGGTCCAACAGTGTCTAGAGCGATTTTATCAAACGCTTCCAATGGTGTGTCTGTGATTAGCATCGGTTGTCGAGTTTTCGCTCTTATTAACTTCTGTTCTTGACAGCTTTTGCATTTCCTGATGAACTCTTGAATATCATTTCTCATTCCTGGCCATGAATATTTTGCTCTTATACGTTTGTAGGTTTTTGTTACTCCTTTATGTCCTCCTAATAAACTGCTATGGGCTTCCTCTATTATTTGTTTTCGGATGTTTTCAGATGGTAACCTTATTGTTCCCAGGCATAGGGTAATCTCTATGCTGGTATCTTTAAATACTTTATTAATCAGGGCTTGATATCTCTGAATGGTAGGTCGATCCTGCTTCCTGGTTATAGTCAGTCGAATATTTGTTGTCCTGGTTTCTCTGAGAGCGGTTCTCAAGTTTTGCAGTGCCGAAACGACGTCTTCTTCTTTGATTTCTTCCCAAAAATTCCGTGTAACAAAAACGGTAAAGATTTGAAATTCTTGCCTGGATGTGGTAATGACTTGTCCTTTCTTTGGATTATTGTTGCAGAGGTCCTCCTTTCCGAGATAGCCAAGATCGACAAGCATTCTTCCTCCAGGATCAATTAGTTGGCAATCTGCGGATGTCAAGTGTGCGTAGTTTCCCTTTGTGGTGATGAGCGTTTCTTCGCAATTTATTATTTTACAGCGGCCGTGATCATCTTGTTCTTCTTCCGATGATGAGTCTTCTGGGTGTGATGATAATGAGTCCGCTGCTGATTCATAGCAGATGGGCAGAGTATTACTAAAGTGCATTGGAGTGCTTTCTTGAATTTGTGTACCCGGTGGAGTCTGCGGTCTGGCAGGTTGTAGGGGTGGTTGTAAACCTTGGACATCTGGTCCGTCTGTTGGTGGTGTAGGAGGGTCAGGTAGTTCCACGACAGTAGACGCAGGCCTTATGGTAGTCTGACTGTTTTCCTCTTCATCGAAAGATATTAAATCTTCAGTATTTTGTGGAGTCTCGGAAGTGGTTGGACTTGGTATGAAATGACCAGCGGTTTGAGTGGAATGCGCTATTGGCATAAATGGAGAGGTTAGGTTGATATCATCCCGTAGTTCCAACAGATTTTGTGAAGGAGTAGGTAATGGTGATTTTATGATTGGTGTGATCCTGTCGGTTGGATCTTGATGTATTTTCCTTCTTCTAATTGATCGGGGTTGAGGCGTGATTGTCGCTTCATCAGAACTGCTGGTATCTTCCGTGTATGTTGGTCTTTTCTCCCGATCTCGTCGCAATTCATGGATGCGTCGACCAATGGTATCCGGCTGAGGGTCCGGGTTTGGTATTGGCACTTTGAACTCCTTGTCTTCTCGTGGAATCAAAGGGAGACAGACTGTAGGAGGGTTCCGGGATAAAGCGTCTGCGTTTTTGTTTATTTTCCCAGGCTTGTGAATAACATCGTACTCGTACTCTAAGAGTCTTAATTTCCATTTTACTAGCCGTGAAGTGGGGTCTTTAACTGAATGTAACCAAACCAGCGGTCGATGATCCGTGACAAGTGTAAATCTTCGTCCGAAGACATATGGTCGGAAATACTGTACTGCGTATACCATGGCTAGACACTCCTTTTCCGTTGCTGAATAATTTCTTTCGGCTGGATTCAAACTTCGAGAAGCGTATGCAATTGGTAAGTCTCGTCCAATTTCTCCTTGGCTTAAAACTGCCCCAATCGCATGATCCGAAGCATCCGTCGTGATAACAAATGGTCGTTCAAAATCTGGATATTGTAATATTGGTTGTGTACAGAGTTCTTTACACAATAGTTCAAAACTCCCTTGTTGTTCTTCAGTCCATTGGAAAGGGGTTCCTTTTCCCAACAGCTGAACTAGTGGTTTTGCCTTTAGAGAGTAATCCTTGATGAATCGGCGATAGTATCCCGTCAGTCCCAGAAACTGTTGCACATTCTTCTGTGTTTTTGGAATCGGAAAGTTTTTTACGGCGTGAAGTTTCCTAGGATCTGGTTTAACCCCGTCAGCAGACAAAATGTGTCCCAGATAGGCAACCTCTTTGCGTAGGAATTCGCATTTATTAGTCTGTAGAGTAAGTCCATATTCCCTGAGGCGATCGAATAGTTTTTTAACTTTAATTTCGTGTTCACGCAGCGATGAAGAAAAAACAATCATATCATCTATGAACACAAGTACGTTTTCCAGGCCTGATGTTACCCGGTTCATGACGCGTTGGAATGTCGGTGGTGCGTTCTTCAAACCAAAAGGCATACGCACAAACTCGAAATGTCCATGTGGGGTTGTAAACGCGGTCTTCTGTCTGTCCTTTGGGTTCATTTCAATCTGATGAAATCCATTTGCCAAATCAAATATCGAGAAGTATTTTGCTCCGCCTACCTTGTCTAGTATTTCTGGAATATTAGGTAATGGAAACTTGTCGCCTGTTGTTTTTTCGTTTAATGCACGAAAGTCGATTACCATTCGCCAACGTTTGTTACCATCGGCGTCCGGTTTCTTCGGTACAATCCATAAAGGAGAATTGTATGGTGAGGTGGATGGTCTAATAATACCCTGCGATAGCAGAGCTCCAACCTGTCGTTGTATCTCCTCCTGATGTACTGGTGGGTACCGATACTGTCTAGTATTAATCGGAATGTCGTCTGTTGTGTAAATGGAGTGATGAAAATTTGGAACCTTGCCCAGGTTATCTCCAGGTAGGAAAAATCTATCAGAAAATTCCCTGACAATTTTGAACACATGTTGTCGTTCTTCAGAGTTTAGATGATCGGTCCTTAAAAGATCTTGGATACGTGTAGTTCTGTCTTCCTTTGTTTCCTTTGCTAGATACGAAGGAATAGGATCGTCATCTGATGAGTCAAAAATCTCATACGGATGTATGCGTTGTGGTTCAATGTCGATTTCGATTTCGTCTTCTCCGGTGTTTGTGGCTAGGACATAGCAAATTCCATCATGATTGCAGACTGCTGCTTCTCCAATGTAGACCTGTTCAGGAGTCTTGATTCGTGCTAGGTACCCTTTCATAACCTCCGGATTTGCGACTGGAACTGCAATTTGGAGAGCTGTGCGTCCTGGTAATCTATGTTTAATCGGCAATACTGGATGCAGTTCCATCTCCTCAGCGTTACTGAAGAATATAGGTTTAATAGGTTGGTTACGAGTTACCAAGGTTTTATGGTAATAGGAAATTTCAGCCCCTTCCTGTAATAAAAAAGGGCTTCCTATGAGTCCATCAGCGGAAACAGGCAAGTCCTCTACTACGTAAAATTCCGTAGCAGATCCATTAATTTGCAAACTGGTAGTTCCCAAGGTTCGGATCGTAGATGATGCGAGCCCAGCGATTTTAAGACCTTCCTTCGATGTGATTCCGGCCTTTTCTCCTAGAGCATGAAGAACTACTAGATTTACAGAAGCTCCTCCATCAATTAGAAATTCTCCCGTTCCTTTTTCCAGTTCTGGAACCTTGATCCTGATGCGTGGGGTTGGTGCTTCCTTGATTCGTCTTCCTGCTTCTGGTCTGCAAATCGGACCATTTTCCGGCGATCTTCGTTGCGTACGCTCACCGCCTCGCCGTTTGGGTGAGCGTTGTTGGAGTTTAAAGGTTTCCTCAAAGGTGAGAAATTCCCTCGTGACTCCCTTCGATACTGGAATCGGGGTCTTTCGCGGC
Source organism: Osmia bicornis bicornis (assembly GCF_907164935.1). Classification (NCBI taxonomy): domain Eukaryota; kingdom Metazoa; phylum Arthropoda; class Insecta; order Hymenoptera; family Megachilidae; genus Osmia; species Osmia bicornis. Next base: position 8,287,319 of record NC_060229.1, read on the forward strand.
GAGGTGATTTTTCACAATCCTTCCAACCGTGTCCGACTGTACTGCAGTTTGCGCAATAAAAGTCGTAAACATCGTATCTGGTGTTGAACGGCTCGTCATATTTTGGCGCCTCCGGTGAGTGGTTTGGAGAGCGTGAATAATCATGCTTACGTAAAGTCAACGCCGTTGCACGTGAAGCTCGTTCTTCGAACTCCGGTTCGCAACCAGATGTGCTGCGATCCCTTGGTCTTTGCCGGTAGGGTGACGGTGACTGAGGGTACACACGCCTGTGTTCCTTCTCTCGAGGACGTCTCCAGCTGAGAAAATCCTCTTCTCTACGACGACTAGGTGATGCCTTCTCCTGAATCTGTCGTCGGTTCTTGAGGCGACGTTCAATTTGCAACACAGCTTCGTACGCCTCTTCTAAAGTTTTAATCTTTTTGTCCAGAGCGGCGATTCTCCAGGCCACACGCTCCGGTAAACCCTCAAGGAAATTCTCCAAGATGTCCATTTCCATCTCCTTGATGAGCTGATCCACGTTGGTCGTGTACCTCTCGCGGATCGCGATACGAGATCCATGGGCAAGTTTGCTGGCTCTGTCGATGTACTTCCTTAGTGATTCGTCCTCACGGATTTTAAGGCGCGAAACCTCAGCTTGGAAATACGCCAAGTTCTTCCCAGGAGCGTATCGTTTTTTCAAATGTTGTAACAATTGAGTTACATTGTTGAATTGTTTATCTTGGATACTAATCCGCGCCGGACCGGTGAGTTTAGTCAACACGATACTCAGATACTCTGTTTCCGACGTATCTGGTATTAACGCGAGCCCGTTTTCTACACTCTGAGCGAAAACCGACAAAGCTGGATTCTCGCCATCGAAAGTGGGTATCGGCGCGGTAGCGAATTGAATACAATTACGCTGTGTTAACAAGGCCATAGAATTAGCCATTGTTAAGGTAAGATTCGCGACTTCGTCAGCCAAAAGCCTGGTTTCTGGCATTTTAACGCGAAAATCCTATAGAACAATTATAATACAAGTCCAGTTGTATCCACGGTATCCTTACGGATATTTATTCAGTGGATCCCACCGCTGCCACCAGTTTTGTTACGAGCCGGAGGGGGCGGCTGCGTAGCCGGGGCTTAATTTAGGTAAATCGTAATTGTTAATGGCTTGACCAGTGTTGTTATTAACACTGGGAGCCTAAGGAAGTAGACGTGGAGACGAACCTACGTATGGCTAACGTAGGGAGCTCCAGGAGGTTGGCTATGGTGGACGAACCTACGTATGGCTAACGTAGGGAGCCACAGGAAAGGTGTAGAGTGGAGGACGAACCTACGTATGGCTAACGTAGGGAGCCTCAGGAGAGTGATATGCGGACGAACCTACGTATGGCTAACGTAGCGAGCCGCAGGAAGCGTTAGTATTAGGTCTCGTAACTTGATTGATGTACCTCGAGCGGTAAAGGTACACCTTAGTGGGTTTCTGGACAGTAAATATAATTGTACAATAGTATGTAAATTAAACTAGTATGAGTTTATTCTCTATTCCGGACCTTACAATTGTTGTGTGTAATTGTCGCGGTATTCAATGAATTGAACTCTAGGTTGCACGTTTGAAATGAGTTGAATAAAATAAGTTTAGTTTCGATTCCGCGAAGCAAGAATCTAATCCTTCTCGGTTTTCACGAACACGAGCAAACGGGGGCGGATTACAACGATTATAATAATGCTTAACAGCCGACATCGTACTGTATAGTTACTGTGAGTGCTTGAAAGGGACTTGAATACCCGATCTCGCAGAGTTTCCTCGTTGCAGAGATTATCCGAAAAAGAACGTACTGACGTGTATCGAACTGATTCTAGACTTCAACTAGACCCGAGGTGCCCTTGTCGCCACCCTTTTTATACTCAAAAACTAGAGTAAAAAGGGTGGTGGGGACTGACTCTACGTGACCCGTAGGACCGCGCCCTTGCTTTGCGTTGGTCTCGAATTTTCTATAAGACGGTTGGTGTCGGGTGCACACATCCGATTCCATATAAGGAAATTTCTTGAGAAGGGTTTGTAACACCATATAAGGAAATTTCCAAGACGGATACGTAACAGGGCATTTCGAAGTCGGATGTTTTTTTTGTTAAAAATTATTTTATTTCACACTTTTTAGTGGAACCAGTAGTATTTGTAGGATAGTGTAAGGTGATTTTAGATTTCTGTTGCTTAGCTAATAACCATAAACCGAAAAAAAATTGACCGAATTTAAGTTGTTAATAAACAACAAATTTCATAAATTTTTGCAAGTGGGATCATCGCGGATATACCTCCTACTAAATGTGAAAGGTTTCATCGCTATCGGTACATTCCCTGCAGCATAAACGCCGGAAGATATAAATGAAGTATTACGTATTTTGCGATAAAAGTCGTTAGGAATGAAAAAATACAAAAATTTTATTGCCGGACCAATTAGAAGATATACTCTACAAGATGCAAGAAGTTTCGTTCCGATCGGTCTATCCGTCTCGGAGTATGTAATCGGCGAACGTACAGCACACGTACATGAAATAGTACATTTTTCTGCAATAAAAAGCGTTCGGAGTGAAAAAATCTAAAATGTTTTTGTTACGGGTCCAATCGGGAGACATACTCTGCCAGATGCAAAAGGTTTCGTTCCGATTGGTCCATCCATCTGGGCGTAATCGGTGAACATACATAAAAAAAAAAAAGAAAAATATACACATCGAATTGAGTATTCTCCCCCTTTTCGAAGTCGGATAATAAATTAAGAAAATTCGCTAATTTTGAAAAGTACCAGCAGTTCATGCATAAACACACGTTCTCGTGTAATAACAAGGGTAAAGATGCTTACTATTAATTAACAAAATAAATTATTTAACACTTTGAAATCACAGATGAAACGTGCACGATTATTTACCGGCCGTGTGTGTGTGTTAAACTATTTCGCTTTTTCCCATTCGAAATTTGGTTTAACGAGAAAATTGGCGGTTCTCAACCGCGAGGGTACACCTCAGCCTGAGGTACTCTCGTAACCCCTGAGGGCTGGACTAAGGTGCCCCTTTAGAAACAACAAAAAATGAAAAGCGAAATAGTAACACCATAGATAATTATAATATGTCGATACCTCGGTTGACGGAACGATCTGACCTGAGATACTCTCGTAACCCCGGAAGGCTGGACCAGATCGCCCGTTTTGCCAGATGAAACCGTCGTGTTTCGGAAATGTAATAAGATCGACTTACCGATACGCTGTTTTTACAATACAAGATAATATATTCGCTTGCTAAATTCGATGTAGGTTCGCTTGATGATCTAGAACACCAAAGAACGATAAGATTTCCGATCACGCACTCCTCGCGGCGAAAACGAATTATCGGACAAGGACGTCGACGAGAGGCGGACACAAACGAATTACGAGATTAAATAATTTATAATTACGAGAAGAGAATTTAATACGGTATCTACGCGAGCAACGATTTAAAAGAAAAGAAAGAAAAGATAGTAAATTAGGTAGAAGGAAGGTTTTACGTGCACGTCTATGAGTCCTTATTCAGAATTTCGATTACTTTAACCCGCACGGAACTCTGCCTCGCTACGCGGAGGACTTTACCGCAGAGAAAATATCGCGAACTTCCAAATAACTCTGTCTCTCGGACATACGGGCTCCCGATCACGTACTTACGATTGATCGATCAAGAGTGACTTTTGCGCAAGATCGACCGTCGGAGGGCTCGTCGCGCGATCATCGTCCTTGGAGGGGATGGTTTGACGAATCGTGGTATGTTTTCGGTAGCGTCGCGTGCTCCGTGATTGGCTAACAAAGAGACCCCACAGCAGTTGGGTCATCGATTTTTATATAACTTTTTCTGGTGAATCTTAATGAAAAATAAAATAATTTTTAACAAAAACTACAACCGACTTCGAAATGCACTAAAAAGTATGAAATAATTTCTACTTCATTTATACAAATACCCAACAGCTATTAATAAAACCTATTTACTCGTTAAATAGTATACTAAATACATTTCAACCTTTTCGGAGGCGGCGCAAAATCAAAAACTTTTCTTATACTAGGAAGATTCAAGCGTCGATAACCTATCAAATCATTATTGACAGCATCGTATATTCGGGTATTTTTAATTTTGCGCCGCCTCCGAAAAGGTTGAAATGTATTTAGTATACTATTTAACGAGTAAATAGGTTTCATTAATAGCTGTTGGGTATTTGTATAAATGAAGTAGAAATTATTTCATACTTTTTAGTGCATTTCGAAGTCGGTTGTAGTTTTTGTTAAAAATTATTTTATTTCACACTTTTTAGTGGAACGAGCAGTATTTGTAGGATGCCGTAAGGTGGTTTACCGTTCTTATTGGTTAATTGCACCAACGATAGTTTTTAGCGATAACAAGTTCCATACAAGTTATAACAATAGTCATTAACAATAACAAATTGCATAAATTTTTGCAAGTGAGATATCGCGGAAATGTGAAAGGTTTCATCGCAATCGGTTCATGCCTTGGAGAGTATACATGTATACAAGAAACAGTAGAGAATCGGCGACTGCATGCTGACTCATACACCGGTAAAGACATGTAGGCATACGTAGAATTCAATGTAGTAGTAACAATAGTTTTTTACGAATATCTCGGAAACTAAAGCTTTCCGTTAATTATGCATAATGAAAAAGTTGTTCAGAATCATTTCCCCGACAATATATTAAAAGTTCATTGAAATCGTCCAATTTTGATATTAAAAACTTCCTGTATTTTACAATAACAATGAAAAAATGAAAAATTTTTTTTCAATGGGACCAACCGGAAGACATACCCTACAAGATGTAAAAGGTTTCGTTCCGATTGGTACACCCATCTTGGAGTAATCGGTGAACACACACAAAAAAAAAAAACATACATACTGATCGAATTGAGTAACCTCCTCCTTTTCGAAGTCGGTTAAAAACGTACATAATGGAATTTTACGCAGAGTAATATTTTGCGCATCGACTATTAATTCGGCTAAATTTATAATATTAGTACCAATTACGCCTTCCATTTTCATTGAATCTACTGGCACGATGTAAACCGTAGTTGGAAATTCCTCCGAATCTATTTTAATAATTGTACGTATCCGAGAGGTTGTGTTTCGTTTGCTTTACCGAAACCTGATAATTTCGTCGTACACGGGTGAAGATTGCCAATGCCGATCTTCTTATAAACATCTTCGCGTAACAGACTAACACAACTACCAGTATCTACTAATGCTTTAACGCATACATCGTTAATAAAAATGTCTTTGCGCATTTCATGATATACTATTACATATGTTTCATATGTTTCATGATGTACTATTTACAGCCGGAATGGGATCTGTAGTTGCAGGTGACTTACCCTTTTCCTTGTTTCTACATTCGGCGACGGTATGACCAAAAGACTTATATTCGAAACACTTTTTCCTCAATGCTTTTCGATTACAGTCTCTAGAAAGATGTCCTTTGTCGCTGCATCTGTAACACGGTGGTTTGAATTTCACTGTTGTTGGTTCTTGTTTCCTTGTAAACGTCGTTTTCTTCTAATATACGCCCTTTCTTCCTAAATCCGTTCTTCTCGTTGAGTCTTCTCTCGTTTTTATCTGTTTCTCTTGATTCTTCTTTCGCAACGTTTCATAAATTTTTAAACGGCCTTTAAAATCACTGAGTCACTTCGGTCCGAGCAAAATTAAGTTGTTATTAGTTTCGTCTGGTATACCGTCAATAATGTATTGTATTAGAGCGTCGTTTCCAATTGTACCTCGTGATGCTATCTCTTTCATAATAAAATAATATTCTTGCGCAGTTTCGTTTTTTCGCATTTTCCGTTGCGATAATAAATGATGTAATTATGCGCTATTTATTTTCATTGAAAGTTCTTCGCGCAGGAGTGATTTCAGTTTTGTCCATGTTTTTACGACACCTTCGCTTTGTACATACAATTTCGCGAGTCTTCTGTTACGAGCCGGAGGGGGCGGCTGCGTAGCCTGGGCTTAATTTCGGTTATGGTATTTGTTAATGGCTTGACCAGTGTTGTTATTAACACTGGGAGCCTAAGGAAGTAGACGTGGAGACGAACCTACGTATGGCTAACGTAGGGAGCTCCAGGAGGTTGGTTATAGTGGACGAACCTACATATGGCTAACGTAGGGAGCCACAGGAAAGGTGAAGACGTGAGGACGAACCTACGAATGGCTAACGTAGGGAGCCACAGGAAAGGTGAAGACGTGAGGACGAACCTACGTATGGCTAACGTAGGGAGCCTCAGGAGTGTGATATGCGAATGAACCTACGTATGGCTAACGTAGGGAGCCGCAGGAAATGTTAGTATTAGGTCTCGTAACTTGATTGATGTACCTCGAGCGGTAAAGGTACACCTTAGTGGGTTTCTGGACCAGTCAATATAATTGGACCAGATTAGATAAGTTAAAATAATATAAGTTTATTCTCTATTCCGGGGCCTTACAATTGTTGTGTATAATTGTCGCGGTGTTCACTGAATTAAACTCTAAGTTGCAAGTTTAAATGAATTGAATAAATAAAGTTTAGTTTCGATTCCGCGGTGCAAGAATCTAATCCTTCTCGGTTTTCACGAACGCGAGTAAATGGGGGCGGACTACAACGATCAGAATAATGCTTAACCGCAGACAACGTACTGTATAGTTACTGAGTGCTTGAAAGGGACTTGAATACCCGATCTCGCAGAGTTTCCTCGTTGCAGAGATTATCCGTAAAGGTGGGTACAGACATGCAACAGAACACAGTAACGTAACTCCGTCGTGTATCAAGTGTCGACGCCACACCGTAACAGCGTGTCAGCGTAACATCGTAACATCGCAACGTCCCATCAATTGTCGGTTTTTCACCGTCACATCAAAGAAATGTTAAGCCGGGTATCCACCGGTATCAAACGCCCGTATCGTATCACCGTTCCGAACCCTTTTGAATAGGCAGACGTTGCCTCGTTGCATGCCACGGCGTGCTACGGCTCGGCCAATAGTTCTTCGTTTCTTGAAAGAAACTCCTATAGGTGAGAAGTTTCGATTTGCTGCATGCTGTTTCTTTATTGTAGGATTCCGTCGCTTACAATTAGTACTGTACAACTTTTATTACATCTGCAATACGAATTTCAACCAATAGAGGAAGTGGAAGTTTCTACACCGAAACCCCCACCACGATTAGGAAGTTATATATTTCTCATCAATACGGAAAAAGATCAATGTTGTTTCGACAACAGCAGTAGAAGCATTTGCTAGTTTCAACAGATTTATTCGATTTTACTAAGTTATAGCACAATGAATTTGCGAGCACAAGAGAATCACACTGTAGGAAATACTATTATAAATAAGAATTGTCCAAACCATATCGTGTTTGGTATCATTTTAATCAGAAAAACGTCACAAATATCTTGGTAACAGTTTTATAAGAAAAACATGAAACATAACAAAGTTCAGTCGTTGCATTCGTATTATCTCACTGATATATCCGATTCCAAATCATATTATCTCGTGCCTCAAGTGTCATGTTTCCACTTGACATAGCATTTCGGGCCTTCGCCTGGGTATGTTGTTTTTACGTTTCAAGTGGTCTCCGAACCTATGCTTTGAACGGCAAGAAACCGACAATTTTCGGATCGGCCCGTTCCTTCACCTCCGTATCACAGCCCAATAGAACTTTCGATACTTGGCAACGGAAAAATCTCTGGAAAATTAACATTGTCCTTTTTCAATAATCATACAGGTGATTATTAACATTGCTCTTTTATGTACAGCGTATCACCGAAGATAATTGATCTGTTTAAATGTATTTAGACGATAAAATTTATCTAAATTAAATTAGATTAAGTGCATAAATAATTTCATCGATTTTGAAATGAATCCAATAATACTGCAAGATTTCAAATAAATTGAAACCCAAGTGACGGCACGAAACGCTATGTCAAGTGAAAACGCATGAACCTTTCCTTCGATGGAACGGCAAAAAGAATCGACAAATTTTTCGGATGGGTCCGTTGCCTCCGTTCCTTTGGAACGGCTCGCAGCAAAACGAAACTCCTCGCCTGTAGTGGCCCAGTCCTATTGCCTAACCGTTTCTATCAAGAAACGAAGAAATGTTGTCCGAGCCGCAGCACGCCGTTGCATGCAACAAGGCAACGCCTGCCTGTTCATAAGGGTTCGGAACGGTGATACGATACGGGCGTTTGATACCGGTGGATACCCGGCTTTACGCATTCACGATACACCCCATCTATGCAAGTTCGGACGTGCACACAAACCATGAACTGATGGGACGGCATAATGCTACGCGCTGATGATACGCCACGAGATTCTGTATACGTCCACAACGTAAAGCCGGGTATCCACCAGTATCAAACGCCCGTATCGTATCACCGTTCCGAACCCTTTTGAATAGGCAGACGTTGCCTCGTTGCATGCAACGGCATGCTGCGGCGCGGACAACATTTCTTCGTTTCTTGATATAAACGGTTAGGCAATAGGACTGGGCCACTACAGGCGAGGAGTTTCGTTTTGCTGCGTGGCGTTCCAAAGGAACGGAGGCAACGGATCCACCCGAAAAATTTGTCGATTCTTTGCTGTTGCATCGAAGGAAAGGTTCATGCGTTGGCACTTGACATAGCGTTTCGTGCCGTCACTTGGGTTTCAATATAATCACCTGTGTGATTATTGAAAAAGGACAATGTTAATTTTCCAGAGATTTTTCCGTTGCCGAGTATCGAAAGTTCTATTGGTCTGTGGTACGGAGGCGAAGGAACGGGCCGATCCGAAAATTGTCGCTTTCTTGTCGTTCAAAGGATTGGTTCGGAAACCACTTGAAACGTAAAAACAACATACCCAGGCGAAGGCCCGAAATGCTATGTCAAGTGGAAACATGACACTTGAGGCACGAGATAATATGATTTGGAATTGGATACATCAGTGAGATAATACTAATGCAACGACTGAACTTTGTTATTTTTCATTTTTTTCTTAAAAAACTGTTACCAAGATATTTGTGATGTTTTTCTGATTAAAATGATACCAAACACGATATGGTTTGGATAATTACACTAAAGAAACAGCATGCAGCAAATCGAAACTTCTCGCCTATAGGAGTTTATTTCAAGACACGAAGAACTATTGTCCGAGCCGTAGCACGCCGTGGTATGCAACGAGGCAACGTCTGCCTATTCAAAAGGGTTCGGAACGGTGATACGATACGGGCGTTTGATACTGGTGGATACCCGGCTTAACATCGTCGCGCAACGACAAATGTTGCACAGTGTGTTGCGCGACGGAGATACGTTACTGTATTATGTTGCATGTCTGTACCCACCTTAAGAGAAACGCACTGACGTGTGTTACGTTGCGCGACGCGAGGCGAGCGCGCAACGTAAAAGTTTAAAAAGAAAGAAAATGAAAAGATTTCAGTTGTTAATTTTTCTTGATTTAATTAATTAATGCGATGAGAAAGGTCTCGCTGCCACCAGCTCTGACCGCGTATGACGCGTTAACGTCTTCTACGATCAGAACAATTTTAAAAGACGGAAATTTAGATATTTATTCCCGTTAGGTTCGTCAGTGTTCTAGGTCCCGTACGGGTCCCTCCTTGAAACGTTGTGTTGACGTTAGATTAGATGTAACGAAATGAGGATGGTAATTGAAAGAAATGTTAATGCTGTTTAGTGTGCAACGAATAAAAATGTAATTCAAAGAAACTATTGCAGCTAACAAAGAAAACTGATTACTGAAATAATACTGATAGATATGATTTGATAAATAGCCGAATTTGAATATAAACAGTTATAATTCACAAGGGTAACGATGCTTAACCTATTGTATAATAATGACTATTGTTTGACTGGAAAATCGTGTAAAATATATATAAACAGCCTTTGATTCAAATTGAGATCGATTATTATAAATTTGTAAACGCTTGTATATCTTTGTATATTTTATTATCAAACGATAATCTCGACAAATTAGAAATTGGGAAAAATAGCGGATTCAATCCGCGAGGGTACGACTTGAATGAAGAGACTCTTATAACCCGAAGCCTTTGCAAGTCGTCCCTCGATTATACCTCGTAGTCGAGACAATCGTTTCAGAAAAACCGCGATTCGGAAAATACGGAAAATATATCATTCAAGATCGGTACCTGAGTATGAGAAACGAGACGATCTAAAATGAAGAGACTCTTATAACCCGTAGGCTTAATAGATCGCCCGATTTGCCTTGTTGAAATATCGATAATAATGCCGTGCTCGACAAATTAGTAATAAACAGGCTTACCGTGGAACTGTAGAATATAATATACGATAAATAAATCGCTTTGGAATTGCTATGGAATCGCTGAATAATCGCTGTTGAATCTGGAACACCAAGAGAGAGATGAGAAACCTGTCGCACTAACACTTGCCGCGCGCCCGATTGCCCTTTATTGCGAATGAAAAAATTAACTAAGACGATCACAAGACGATTACGATTTTTAGAAAAAATGGAATAATTATAAACGCGAGTGAATTTAATACGGAAAAAATGCGCGATCAAACGGATTAAAAGAAAGAGAAAAGGATAGAATTTTAAGAGTGTGAAAAGTTAACGTGCGCGTCTCTGAGTCCTTGCCGCGAATCCGGAATTTCACCCTCACGACACTCTGCCTAATATGTAGGACTTGCCGCGCAGCTAAATTACACGAAGTACAAATCGACAACTCTATCTCTAGACGCACGGGCTCCCGTCACGACTTACTTGATTGTTCGACGAAGAGTGATCAAAATCGATCGCGATCCTGGCCGGAAGGGCCCGTCGCGAGGACGATGTCCTGCGTGGGGACATCTCAACAAATCATAGTGTGTGACGGTAGCGTCACGTGCGTCGCTATTGGTTAAGGGCGCGTGCCAGACGAAATCCTCTAGATCATACTCTCTCTCTCTTTCGGTGTTCCATCTCCGTCTAACGGCCTTTCAGTATTTCTATGCCGTAGAATTTCTGGAATATTCCATTCTCATCAATAATTCCAATATTAGATATAAAATGGTGCGATTATCAACTAATAGTTTAAGTCAGAATTATTGAACAATAAATATGCGGATAATTATGTGTGAATAATGGACCGGCTATCACGAGGTTCTCTAATTAACAATTGGCTTGTCCATAATCATTTTGTTCGCAAGGAAGTCGATCAACAATACGAATTGCGATGGTAGCGCGAGTTGTTCGTTAAAAATCCTAATAGCATACAATGACTTAACTGATAATTTCAGCAGTATTCAATTGTTCGATATTCGAATATTCATTCCTGTATTCGCAGCGAACTTTGTTCGAGAACGTTCTTTCTGTTCCAAATCGTACCGTTGGGTCTTAGTTTCAGGTAATTCTTAGAATTCAATACAATGACTTTTATTACTCTGTATGACCCTTCTCTAAACAGTTCTCGAATGTTGCTAACGTTCGCGGGTGAGGGTTCTCATTCCTCGCCCTTTGCACTCATTCGAATATTTGAATTTCATGCTATTTCATACTTTCATTCCAACTCTCAATTCGCACATACGATCGGGTTTGGGACCGACTGGCGCCTACGCGTGAAAAAGAGGAGAGTATCGGTTAAAAATCTGAAAGATAAATTGATCTTTACACTTTTGCGCAGTTAACCTGAGGAGACCCCTATAATGCGAAGCACTGGCTAACTGCGCAGCGAACGCTGTTTATGATACCTCTCCTCGATCGAACCCGAGTTTTTGTCTATTTCGAAATCTGTTACTACGCAGTTGAGCGCGACGATAGTTTCAAGGAGGGGTAATAACTAAAGAAAAGAATTAAGAAATGTAAAGAGAATAAGGGATAGGAAAGACAAAATAGAATAATTATAAGCTCAAACTCTTCCCTGTGCATTTCCCACATGAAGAAGTCTCTTATAACCCGAAGGCTTGATGGGAAACCACAGAGTCGAGGAGAAAATAAGAAAAAGGTGAAGCAGTAATTCGCCCTCCTTACGTCCCTTACATGAGGAGACTCCTATAACCCGAAGGCTTGATAAGGGCACGTGAGGCGGACAAATTTGTAAAATTCTCCCAGACGTGACACGTGTATCGAACTGATTCTAGACTTCAACTAGACCCGAGGTGCCCTTGTCACCACCCTTTTTATACTCAAAAATTAGAGTAAAAAGAATGGTGGGGACTGACTCTACGTGACCCGTAGGACAGCGCCCTTGCTTTGCGTTGGTCTTGAATTTTCTACAAGACGGTTGGTGTCGGGTGCACACATCCGATTCTATATAAGGAAATTTTTGAGAAGGGTTTGTAACACCATATAAGGAAACCGAGACGGATACGTAACACCTCTAAGCGATATCCTCAAAATCTGCAATCCAGCGCTCCACTGCGTGGGAACCACTGCCATCGAAGGGTCGTATCGAGTCTTCTACGTTACGATAATTCATTAAAAATTCCACGGGCCTTTTTGGTCTGTCTTGACGAAAAGCATTGCAGTTGCGTTCCTCGTTTCGAATTTATGCAACGGATGCGCGATCGTCGTCAGGATCGTATTCATTATCATGTTCATTCTGGTTGTTACGACGATCATCATCTGCGTCTTCGTCCTCAGTCACCTCTTCATCTTCATGAGCTGGTACAAGTGAATTTATGTCCATCAATGCGTTGCACACTTTTTGAATCAATTCTTCTCTTGAGCCTCGATAAACCAAGAATATTAAAACACGAGACCAAATCGCCGAATGTTAGTGCATTTGTTTTTGTTAATTTTGCTACATGTTCCGTAGAACCGTCTTTAAATGGGAATCCCGGAAATTCCCGCAATCGTTTGCGATTGGATCTATCACCGTCACTATTAAGTATGAATCGATGAAGGGCATTTATAGGAGCCGCCGATGCTGTACTTTTTGTGTCCTACCGTCGCAATTTCTTCGAGGTTTTCTATTTTATTATTCAAGAAAAACAATTCGTCCACACGCGTCACAAATTATTGTTACTGTATGCCGTCTTTGCACATACGTCACAAGCAATCGTCATAAATTATCGTCACAAATTATAATTCGTCTTTTACGCCGTCGCGACACGTATAGTTTTTTTTTTTGGCTTTTTAGATAGGACGAGCCCCCAATTTATAGGTTTTATTAACTCTAGATGCCTAAACTAATTATGTAGACTTTATTCTTCAAACGCTAAATCGAGAATGATCGATCTGTTTTACACTTTTGTTAATAACATTTGATGTTGCCATAGAAAGTTCTGGAATTGCAGGGACAGTGATATTAATATCATGGCCCTGGGCAATCCCACCACTCTTACAATTATAAACTGTAAAACTATGTAAACTATGAATAAAACTATCATTTATCGTCGCGGATTCGTAGCAGATGCGTCTTTTATTTCCTATGATAATGTGATCGATGAAGCTATTTAAAGTGTATTTATGTTGACTGTTATTATGTTCAATGAATAAATGTGATCCGTATTCTATGTGTTTGGAGATTCTTCTTACATGTTTTACAAGTTTTGTTATTGTAAATTTCTGCGACGTATTTTGTAATGGCTTCGTCTAATTTTGTATACCCATGTTCTTCTGTTACTTTTGTTTGAATATGTAACGTCCCGGAATTATTCGCGAGCACGCTACTGCACCGACGCGTAGGGAGAGCGGTTCCCTATGAGAAGGCGACTCGTATTTATATATATTAATTATAAGAAGGGATTATAGGTTCGGGTGGCACGCGGTAAAGGAGTAAAATCCAACGCTAGATTCCTTTCTCAAAATGATAAGTATGTGTTTATTCAAGAAATTATGGGTTGTTCGTTTATAATATAAAAATAAAAAAAAAAAGAAGGTAAGTAATATTAAAGAATATTGAACGTAATTAAATAATGTGATTAAATATTGAATTTAAATAATGAATTGAAGTAATTAAATATTGAATTGAATTAATGTAGTTAATTAACAAATGTTGCGCCCTGTGTTTGAAATACAAAAGAAAATAATGGTATTAGTATGTACAATGAGTACGCCCTGGATTAAAAAAAATACAAAGAAACTAACAATCGTGTTTGTGCCTAAATTGGAATACAATAAAAGAAAATTAGATTATTACAAAAATAATTCAACCTAAAATAAAAATACAGAGTAAATAAATTGATTAGTGAACGCGGTTCTAGATACGATTATAAAACTTGAATTTATAATTTAATATAATTTAATATAATTTAATATAATATAAATGATTTGAATGAATTGTCGGGAAATTGGCCAAGATCCGTTCCGACGCTGTAGGAGTTGGCTCGTTCGGCCGCAGTTCGGTTTCTGGGCAACTTAGCCGTCAATGAACAGGCCGCATCCAAGGAGCTTCTGCTTTCGCTCGCTCGTTAAACTTGGTAGCGAACTCTGCAAAACGGTGTCGTCGCTCTACAGCCAGTGTACTGATAGGCCGCATCCAAGGAGCTTCGGCTTTCGCTCGCTCGTTAAGGGGGTAGACACGGGTAATGCAGCGAGGTGACATTACCGGCAAAAATGGGCCTAAAAAGGGGTTTACGGGAATACACTTTTCGTCCTTATATGAGAAGATTTGGGGCTGGGTGAGGGCTCATTCGAAAGAGGAAGGTCCAATGCAGGGCGGTCTGGTCATGGTTCAACGAGATTGTGTCGATATTTAATAATATGAGTGTCCAAAGTAGAGGAAGAATCGACAAAATACATCCGCAGATTCCAAGTCTTTTTTAGGTCACTAAAACAGTTCTGTGACTCAAACGGTGACCAGACCGCCCTGCATTGAACCTTCCTCTTTCGAATGAACCCTTATTTAGATCAAAATCTTCTCATATAAGGAAGAAAAGTGTATTCCCGTAAAAGCATTCCCAAAGACGAGTTCCGCCATTATCTGGATACTACAGAGCAAGTTACGTGACAAATTTAGTTCAGCTAGTAGTTATAAGGTGGCGTCTAAGTAGAAAGGCTGCCGATCTGGAATCGTAGCCAGAATCAAGCGTCAGCTTGATTACGTCACTCGAACTGTGCTGGGATGGCAAGCGAAAAAGGCAACAACGCACGAACGCTGAGTGAGACACACTACAGTCATGCTGTCCTTCTCTCATTCTGCATGTTGAGATTGTCCCTTTTCTCTAAGATTTGACTGCCGTCCGCCTGGATTTTTCACAGCGCCCCATAACAAACCTCGCCTCATTCAAACTATATCGTGTTTGGTATCATTTTAATCAGAGAAATTTCACCAATGCGCTAGTAAAAATTTTGGTTAAAAAAAGTCAAAAATAAAAAAGTTTTATAATTGAATTAGTATTAGTCACACCGATATGTTTCGGCTCTTTCCTTTGATCATTGGACCTCTCGCTCTCTCCTCCACTGTCTGTCCCTTTCTACGTTCACGCTTGGCTGGCTATCGCATATAATCCGAGATTCGACACCACTGCTGAATATATGAATTGTTGCACATATTCAACTTTTACTGTACAGACGCGAGGTCCCTCCATTTATTAGTTCTAATAGTACCATATTAATTTTTTATGCAGAATGTTTCAAGGAGTTGACACAAGTAAAAAAAAAATGCAATTCTACTTATATAAAAAATGGATTTGCATTTTTTGAGTGCATCGTTGCATTCACGAAGAAAATGAAATCACAGAAAAATAGACATTATCATACCATTGAACTTTTACATAAACAGCTTTTTCCTATCTCTTACCAAATTCAAGATATAACCCGTCCCAATTGCATGACGTATCCTGTATACTTTTATTAATTAAAAAACATTTATTTAAAAAAGTTAATAACTTTTTCTAAAAATAATTCTCAGATTGCACGTTCCTTCGGTTCCTCAGAGTAGGCATATATTTTTCAGCAGCGAGGCGTGCTACGGTGTGCTATGTAAAATCCACGCGTTTGGTCAGTCAGAATTTATCGGAGCGTGACAATTCTATCATTTGGGTTGAAAGAAAGATAGCATGATCACCGTACATCTCATTCTAAACGCGCGGATTTTACATAGCACACCGTAGCACTCCTCGCTGCTGAAAAATATATGCCTGCTCCGAAGGAACGGGCAATCTGAGAATTATTTTTAGAAGAAGTTATTAACTTTTTTAAATAAATGTTTTTTAATTAATAAAAGTATACAGGATACGTCATGGTATGATAATGTATATTTTTCTGTGATTTCATTTTCTTCGTGAATGCAACGATGCACTCAAAAAATGCAAATCCACTTTTTATTTAAATGGATTGCATTTTTTTTTTACTTGTGTCAACTCCTTGAAATATTCTGTATAAAAAAGTACTATGGTACTATTAGAACTAATAAATGGAGGGACCTCGCGTCTATACAGTAAAAGTTGAATATGTGCACCAATTCATATATGTATTCAGCCGAGGTGTCGAATCTAGGATTATATGCGATGGCCAGCCAAGCGTGAACGTAGAAAGGGACAGACAGTGGAGGAGAGAGCGAGAGGTCCAATGATCAAAGGAAAGAGCCGAAACATATCGGTGTGACTAATACTAATTCAATTATAATACTTTTTTATTTTTGACTTTTTTTCAATGAAATTTTTACTAGCGCATTGGTGAAATTTTTCTGATTAAAATGATACCAAACACGATATAGTTTGAATGAGGCGAGGTTTGTTATGGGGCGCTGTGAAAAATCCAGGCGGACGGCAGTCAAATCTTAGAGAAAAGGGACAATCTCAACATGCAGAATGAGAGAAGGACAGCATGACTGTAGTGCGTCTCACTCAGTGTTCGGGCGATGTTGCCTTTTTCGCTTGCCTTCGCAGCACAGTTCGAGTGACGTAATCAAGTTGACGCTTGATTCTGGCTACGATTCCAGATCGGCAGCCTTTCTACTTAGACGCCACCTTATAACTACTAGCTGAACTAAATTTGTCACGTAACTTGCTCTGTAGTATCCAGATAATGGCGGAACTCGTCTTTGGGAATGCTTTTACGGGAATCGGTTATTCGTCCTTATATGAGAAGATCATGAGCTGAATAAGGGCTCATTCGAAAGAGGAAGGTTCAATGAAGGGGGCTCAACAAATCGTTTTAGTCACAAAACTGTTATAGTTACTTAAAATGTACTTGGATTCAGCGGGCGTATTTTCTCGATTTTTCCTCTACTTTGGACACTCATATTAATAGATATCAACACAATCTCTTTAAACCATCGGTTGAGCCCCCTGCATTGGACCTTCCTCTTTCGAATGAGCCCTCACCCAGCCCTATGTGTTCGCTTATAAGGACAAATAACCGATTCCCGTAAACCCATTAATAGGCCCATTTTTGCCGGTAATGTCACCTCGCTGCATTACCCTAGTCTACCCCCTTAAGCTTGGGTGCGAACCTGACACGTAGGAGAACCGCTGCGAACCGATAGTTGAG
Source organism: Osmia bicornis bicornis (assembly GCF_907164935.1). Taxonomy (NCBI): domain Eukaryota; kingdom Metazoa; phylum Arthropoda; class Insecta; order Hymenoptera; family Megachilidae; genus Osmia; species Osmia bicornis. The sequence continues at coordinate 8,304,735 of NC_060229.1, forward strand.
CGCCTCGGGTCTGACGCGGAACCTTTGCCGCTTTGCCGACAAAAGAGTCTAAGATTACTGAATTCTATATAAATCGTATCATAGACCCGTCTCGGACTACGATCAGAATCGAAGTGAAAATTCTTTGCGCGGCACGCTCGTATTTATACCGGAGAACTGCTGACGTAGCAGTTTTTTCTACCTGTGTTTTCGATACCGGAAGTGTTCGGACTTTGACCGGTGCGTACGTGACTCCGTGCGTATCGCTATCTCTGTCTACGCGCTATTGCCGTCTCTTTCTACTCTGCGCTTGTTCCTATCTCTTTCTATTCGCTATTGCTATCTCTCTCTATTTATTTCGCGCGCTGTGTCGATCTTTTATCGACGCGGTAGAATTGTCGACGCGGTAGAATTATCGACGTATATTCTGAAGTATATAAAATTTTTGTTAAACGTAAATATTAATAAATATAAGATTCTGTTTAGTTGTTAATTACAAATATAATTATTTAAATCAATGTAGTACAAAAAAAAAAAAAATAAAAATGAACTGTTACATGTTTTGTAATTATAAAAAAAACGAAAAATGAATAAATATTTTAATAAATATTAATTATTAAACTTCTTCTTATTTATTCCTCTTCCTGCTGGATGTTACAAATAGGTAAACAAATTTCCGACCGAGAGTTACTATTTTTACATTCGTTGCATGTACTTGTAATTTTGTAACTTGGATTGTTACTAAATATTTGCTCACATAAGGTATTTACATTGGAAAGAGCATCTATAATTATTATGTCAGAGGTTGCTCCATAAAATGTTCTACTTTTTTCAACAGTTCCGCCCTTTTTTTATAAATTTTTTTAGTCGGTCCTTCTTGTAGGTATTGTCTGATAAAAGAAAACATTTCTGTCGATTCTGTTTGTAATGCGTTATTAAAAGATTCAAACATAGTTGCACTTGCAAGTATATGGACTAAACTGTCAAATCCATAAGTGTTTTGAACAATGTATGTTAATTTTTTTTCTGATACCGCTGTTACGTTCCGAACAGAAATTTTTACAATTCACCATGTTATCCCCCCTTCCCCCCTCCACTAATTATCCTCGGTATTAATTGATGCAATTGTTAATGCTGGATGCTGTCAACTATCCCTTCCACCCTCTCGAAAATTGTCCCCATCATTTTGGAATTTCATTGTTAATGCAGTCATCGTCGATTGTCAAGGTGAAAGCCATGTTGTCCCCCCCCCCCTCCCGCCCTCTTTTTGATGGGTCTACCCCCATCATCTTGATCCGTCGTACCCTTGACCTTGGTTAGAGGTACAAACGGAAACCATGAACATCGATGGATTGTTTTACATTTTGGACCTCCCCTGATTGAACGCAAAAACGATCTTTGATATATCGAGATAGTCTATCTTTTCCAGACATAATTCCGATTGTTAGCGTAACAAATTCCTTTCTCGAAATCAGCGTGGTCCCACGACTCAAAATCACGTGTCGTCGTTGGTTCTGAGTACCGCCGGATGTAAACCCGAAACATCATTCGTGTGGTCCGATAATCCTGACCACTCTAGAACGTTCCTTATCGGTTCCGCGAAGATGATCGAAATTCCTTATACATACGTTATAATAATCCGAACTTTCTATTAATTCATTAAATACTGTAATATTGTATTTCTTCCACGCCAGTCAGTTCAGGATGCGAATTCAAACTTTTATTTATCATTCGTTTAAATTCAGTAATTTGTGTTAATTTTGGAAAGCATATTTTTCTTCCTATAACGTTAAGATCGAAACAAATTTTGTAAAATATATTATACTAGCTGTGTTACCCGGCTCTGCCCGGGAATTTTAATGAACTATTATTATCCCTACTTCCTTATTCCTATCCCTACTTCTCTGTCCCTATCCCTACTAATATATAAAAGTGAAAGTGTCTGATCGCGTGTTCCTCTTCACGTTTATATGGCTAAACTCATTTTAATATAAATAAATTCTCACTCGTGTTTCAAAAATACATTTGTCAATATAAAACACAATATATTATGTTACTAATATATGTAATATAAGCATATGCAATAGCAACCCGTGTGGCACCCACTTCCCTATATTTTGAAAATAAAATACAATATTTTTGAAAAAAAAAAATATGTTTCAGATCAAAATTTTATAAGGTTTAAAAGGTTCTATTGAATGGTCATATCCGTTTGACCTTGAGTGGGGAGAGTCAAGTTTACGTCAAGATCAATCAAATTTTTTTAAATAACTTCATAAACAGATGGCAAAGAAAAGGGAGATGAAGGTGAACGATCAAGAAATCGATTTCATATGTACATAAATACAGATATTATGTATCGCGCGTGACAAAAAACAACGCATCGATAATAGTACCTCATGGGTGATGTGGAAATCTATTATTACGGTTGTCGCCCTAATGCGCCACGCGCAATTTATATGATACGCGCTTGAGGTTACGCAAGCATTATGGTCGCCGCGGGGGCCAAGACACGCGCGACACGCGGGGGCAAAGGAGGCGTAACATCTGAAAATCGGCCGAGAAGAGCAGTTAATTCCGAAGCCTGATCTATAACATATTTGAAGCTCACAGAAATCTGTTTTTTTATTTTTTGGAAAACAAAAGGTAGCCTATGTCCTTCCTAAGGATGCAATCTATCTCCTTGCCAAGTTTTATCGAAATCTGTTCAGCGGTTTAGGCGTGAAAATGTAACAAACAGACAGACAGACAGACAGACAGAGTTACTTTCGCATTTATAATATTAGTATGGATTTTAATGAATATCGAAATCTTTATTATAACAGGAAGAGTAAAGGAATAAACTCGAATTAGAAAGAGAAAGATTAAAACAGAGAGAGAGAAGCGCACATATCGCTACTGCAGCACCGATTAGCGAATCCCGGCTCCTCACGCATTGACACCGCCGCCTAAAGGTCGATTTATATTATCCGTTCAGACACGGGCCGTTTCCGATCAGTTAGGTTCCGACAAATATTGTTCTGTGTTATTGAATACGAGTGTTTATATATACCGTGATGGATCGGTTCAGACGCGTTCCGTTTCAGACATAAGACGACCGACATTCTCGAAAAGAATAATTTGACTGAAGCGATACGTGACTGAAACAATCGAAATGACGCTGTCGTATGATATGCATTTGGTTCAGACAAAATCTGACGATAGAACAGACGTGGTGTGAGCAATATATTATAATAATGCAGAACGAAAAGTTAATAGAGTTAGTGAGGCATACTTTTTTGTATAATCAAAAAGATAAAAATAATAGTGACAACTATAAAGAAGATGTCCATTAATTGTCTGAATAACGTCCATTATTCTCCACTAATCTTTCTTATTTTTAACATTTTACGGGTGCCAAAACATCGCTTTCTTTTCTTATTTTCTTCCTCTTCATCTAATAGTAAGGCTATGCAGCACAAATCTTTTAAAGATAAATGCGAAAACATTTTCGAACGATGGCGATTAACATTCGCTGCTTGTCGTTGTCGGGCGTGAACTGATGATATAAATACTACATCGTTTTTGTCGGAACCTAACTGATCAGAAACGGCCCGTGTCTGAACGGATAATATAAATCGACCTTAATTCGTTAGGCGCACAACAACGCAATGTAAACAATTTCGGACGAGGCCCGCTCTGTTCTCCGAGAGGTGTGCGACACTCTTCGACGTACAATCGCGAGCTGCGTGTTGGCGGGTCCGTGGAGTGGTTCAGAGACGAGTTTTGTTCTAACTTGTTCAACGTGTGCGTTTCTCTCCCCTTCTTCAGGAACCAGACAATTTCCAGGAAAATAGCAGCCATAAAATTGGGACTCTTATACGGAATTTTTCCACATAATTCGGTGAGTCGTTTACTTTACACTTCCGGCTATTTTATGAATATTTTACCAAGGAACTTCCAGTAGTCAGTTTTGATTTCGAGAGTCTTCTCCAACTGGAAATTTCTAATTTTAAATTTGCATTTAATCACATGTATGTATGTATTTCCAACCAATAATTGTGTGTCTCAATCTATATTGTTCATGACTTAAATTTGTATTCTCATGTATCCAAACTCATTATTATATTTCACGTTCAATATACATTTTATTATATTTTAATATTTTATATCTATTATCATATTTCAATATTTTATATATTTTATTATATTTCAATATTATGTATTTCATCATATCTTAATATTTTTATTTTATAATATACTATTTTTGGTTCATCTTAATCAATTTTAATTTTCTTTAATATAACCTTTTGTTAGCCTCCTTTATAAATCCTATTATATTAGCGATCTGATGAAAGGGCCCGTATGGGACTAGCGTATCTCCGAACTCACAAACATTTAGACCCAATAGCAATAGAAATTGTTAGGGTAAATTTTCTGGCTTTGCAACGTCACACGCGGGTTATGTTGCCGTTAATCACATTACTCGATTACCACACTACCACATTACATACTTTTACGCTCATACAACAGCTGACACACACGGTAGCGTCCCAAGCACACGCGCGCGCGCAGCACGTAACAGAGTCATCCCATTGTATTATAAGATTAATCCCCACACGAGGGATTATATTTTAAAATTTCAGTCGTTGACCCATAATCAATTTTCACCCCCAAGATTTGAAAATTGTGTTAAATATATATAGTATATAAAATAATTTGTAACAAAAAATACAACCGACTTCATAATGCGCTAAAAAGTGTAAAACAATTTCTATTTCATTAATACCAATTCTCTACAGCTGTTAATAAAACCTATCTAATCGATAAATAGTATACTAAATATACTTTAACCTTTTCGGAGGCGGCGCAAAATTAAAAACTTTTCTTCTACTACACTCTGTTCAGCGAGACGAGTCACCAAGTATAAACACGTGCACGTGAACAGGGCAGGGCCGTCTTACGGGTTCCTGATCCCCAAATAGCATCGTAAATTTCTTTGGTTCTGCCTGACCCTGCATGCAAAGGCACTCGGCAAGGAGCCACCATAACTTGGCCCTGAGTTGTAGCATGTGGCAGCCAATGACCGCAGTAGTAGAGCCGATCACGTGAAAACCGATGGAGTTGTTTGTTTTGACTTGGTGACTCGTCTCGTTGAACGGAGTATAGAAAGATCCCAGTCCAGGTATCGGCAACCTATGACTCGCGGGTCACCAAGTGATAATTTGATACCCATTTGATAATTTCAAGTAAACAATATTCAACGGGAATCAACACACCCACTGCGGATTAACTACATGTACATCAGAAGTGTTGCCAATTTCCGATACAATCGTTACAATTACAAATGTGTTCAACCGTATCTATAACATTCCGTATTTTTTCTTGCGTCTTATTAATTACCAAGTTCTTCATACCACAGTCAAATTGTTATTGACAGCATCGTTTATTCGGGTAATTTTAATTTTGCGCCGCCTCCGAAAAGGTTGAAATGTATTTAGTATACTATTTATCGATTAGATAGGTTTTGTTAATAGCTGTGGAGCATTGGAATAAATGAAATAGAATTTATTTTACACTTTTTAGTGCATTTTGAAGTCGGTTGTATTTTTTGTTAAAAATTATTTTATTTCACACTTTTTAGTGGAATGTTACGTTGCGACGTGCGCGTGCGCGATATGAGGCGAGACACAACGTAAAAAGAAAGGAAAAAGAGGAATATGATATGATTTAGAGATTGGTTAATCTAGATGGTAGGTGATTCGATTATTTCTTTCCCTTATTTGTGGGCGATGAGAAAGGTATTGCTGCCATCAGTAATGCCAGAATCCTGGGACGTGGGACAAATTTTTACCCTCTCCACGACGCCCCAGTGTCTCCTCTACTTCAGTTGTTTTATCTAACACAAGCGTATTGTCCCACGTATCCGTGTGAGCTCTCCGTTCGGCTGCTCTCGTCATTTCTACGTTATCGGCTCGATGCTCAAGCCGCCTAAGCATGTGGCAGCAGCATCGACGAGTCGATAAAATAATATAATCTCGTCCATGACACTACGGTAGAAGTGAGAAACCAGGAGATTCAGTTCGAATCCCGATTGTACGGTTTCAGTTCTGATTCTTAATACATTAACACTTTTTTAATACTGTTGAGTTATGGAAGGAAAATCCCGATAGCTCGAGCAAGGATCAGGCAGAGAACAAAAATACAACCGTCCAGTGTACAGAAAAACGAACGAATGAACTTTTATTTATTTGAACGGAAGAGACACACACGATCGTCCCTTTTTCCTTTTCTTTTGTTTGACAACGACATGCAACCGGAAATGCGCAACGCTCTACGATAAGTCAGGTTTCTTTACAAAAGCGCCACCCATCATGCGCGAGTTGCACCGAGTACTAAAACAATTTTCTTCAACAAATACATAACATACGAGGAAAATTGGTTAGGTTAAAATGTAAGGATATAAAGAAATTTCAATCTTTTATGGTTTGGTAGTTTTATTTTTTATTTGTTACAACTATTATAATTTTATTCTCTGAATACTCATTAAAATGCAAGAATGAATAGATACAATTTGATTCTTCAGTTAATTTGTTATATATCAGGTTTCTTGCAACTGTTGCAACTGGTCCACGCTTATACGATGTTGCATATTTTACCATCCAATAATATAAGAAAGAAACAAAACTATAATATAGTGATTACCATAACACAATAGAAAATGTTAAGCTTGCTATAAACCTTATGTTTTTTGTGTATTTATGCTGCACTTTCGCTTCGTTGTTTTATAATAGCTAATGACTGTGTTACGACCCGGCGGAAAATTTGAAATTTATCCGCCTTGCGTCCCTTATCAAGCCCTTTTGGGTTACGAGAGTATCTCATGTAAGGGTCGTGAGTTGGGTGTTTCACTTTTCCGCCAATCTTTTCATTCCGCCTCGACCTTGTACATTCTTGTCAAGCCTTTCGAGGTTACGAGAACTTCTCATGCAGGGGTGTACAAGGAAGAGTTTGAGTTTAATTCTTTTCTATTTTTGACTTCTTCTATCGCTTTCTCTTCTTTACCTGCTCTACCCTGGAATCGTGTATCTTGTCAAGCCCTTCGGGGTTACGAGAATTTCTCATGCGAGGTACACGAGGAAAGGTCGTTTCTATTTCCTTCTTTACAACAGTTTACGTGACCCTCCTTGAAACTATCGTCGCCAACCATAGTAATACAATACAGTATAATACAACGCACAAAAACTCGGGTTTAGCTCGAGAGAGAGAGAGAGCCGTAAGCATAACACCAGCGCTACGCAGTTAGCCAGTGCTTCGCATTTCGGGAATTTCCCTTGCTAACTGCGTAGAAACGGGAAAACCATAATAATTTCTTTCTTAAGAAAACTCTTTCTCTCTCTATTGCACAAAGCGTCAGCCGGTCCAACCAGGATCATTATTACCTGATCGGAATGATAGTGTGAAAGAGTTAATGGATGAATATATATTGAAACGATGAAACTAAGGAATGAGAACCCTTATAAAATCAAACGTCGCGAACGTTCGACCGCCGTTCGGAAATCAAGGGTTGTTCAAAGCAATAAACACTATTGTATTAGAAATTCTAAGAATTGCCTAGCGACAGCGGCAAATTTTGAACAAAGAAACGTTCTCGAAGGAATGTTTAAATTCATAGAAATCGAAATGCCGGAATCCACCGAAATAATCATACGAATAGATTGTTTAATGTGTTTTTTAGTACGAATCCGCGGTGTAATTACCGAACCGTTGTGATATGACGCGGATTACTACACCACGACGTGTCGCACTTCCTTATTATCTTTTACAATGATAAGGATATTAACTTCAAGAGGATATACTATTAATGCGTTTACTGAGTTGTGTATTGTACAATTGTTCATGTGTGTGAATGTTTGACTGTAACTGAAACAGAGCTTATGTAGCTAGGTCGGAGTGTAACTATTAGAAGTTAGCGAGAGCTGACCGATTGCTGTGAAGTTCAAAGAAAGGGGATGAAAAATCTTCGTCTAGCTCGCGCGTCTTAGCCAATCACCGGGCACGCGACACTGCCGAAAACGCACTACGATTCGTCGAACCGTTCCCTCCAAGAACGATGATCGCGCGATGGGCCCTTCGACCGTCGATCTCGCGTAAAATTGCTCACTCTTGATCGATCAATCGTAAGTACGTGATCGGGAGCCCGTGTGTCCGAGAGACAGAGTTGTTTGGAATTCGTGATAGTTTTCCTCTGCGGTAAAGACCTCCGCGTAGCGAGGCAGAGTGCCGTGGTAATTGAAATCATCCGTTTCTTAACAAGGCACTCATAGACGCGCACGTAAAACCTTCCCTTTACCTAAATTTTCTATCTTTTCTTTCTGATTTTAAATCGTTTGCTCGCGTAAATTTCCGTATTAACTTCACTCCGCGTAAATATATATATACTTTTCAATTCGTTATTCGTTTTGTCTCTCGTCGACGTACTCGTCCGAATAATCCGTTTTCCGCCGCGACAAGTGTAGTGATTGAAAATCTTACCGTTCTTTGGTGTTCCAAGAATTACAAGCGAACAAATTATCTTGTATTTATTATACAGCGTATCGGTAAGTCGATCTTATTACATTTTTGAACACGACGTTTATCTATTGGCAAAACGGGCGATCTGGTCCAGCCTTTCTGGGTTACGAGAGTATCTCAGGTCAGATCGTTCCATCAAACGAGGTATCGATTAAAAATCTATTTATTTTTCGATCATTCCGATTTTGTTTTCCTATTATCTTATTATCAAAGGGGCACCTTAGTCCAGCCCTTTCGAGGGTTACGAGAGTATCTCAGGCTGGGGTGCACCCTCACGGGCAAAAACCGCCAATTTCACGTAAAATCAAAAGAGAAGCGAAGTAGTAATAATCATCTCCCGCGACCGGTATATTACTCGGAGAGTTTCAATTGTGATATCAGAGCGTTGGCATAATAGTATATTTTGTTAATTAATATTAAGCATCTTTACCTTTGTTACAATTTTTGCATGAACTGGTATTTTCAATATTAACGAATTTTCCAAATTTATTCAGATCTCAATTTTGGCATTTCTTGTATTTTGTTATTCACTTGACTTTTCTTTCAAAATTAAACCAGTTTCATTTACTTAAACAGTTTCAAAATTTATTTCAAACACACCTAACACTTTTCAGTTAAAACACGCCTACCAACGTATACAGATTCAAGGAGGGACCCGTACGGGACCTAAAGCGTTGAACGAACCCAACGAAGGACTAATAATCTAAATTCTAATCTAACATCTTATTAACTTTGTCTTTCGTCTTTTAATTGTCGAGAGCGCTAACCCGCTCAAGACTGGTGGTAGCGATTACCAACCATCGCGTCAGAATAGGGGAGAAAAAATAGGGAATTGTATTTCAACTATCTAATTGAAATTCATTCTTTAATAACCATACGATTTCTTTCTTTTCCTTTTGCGCGAGCGACGGCGCAACGTAACAACTGATTTTTCTTTTGAATGAAACTTCTACTAGCATATTGGTGAAATTTTTCGATTAAAACAAGATCAAACACGACATAATTTGAATTATAGTTACTTTATATATTTGCATTAGGTTTTAAATAAATGAATAAATATAATGCAAATTATATGGTGTTTGGTCTTATTTTAATCAAAAGAACATTACAATTACATTCGTAAAAGTTTCATTTAGCAAAAATGAAAAATAAAAAAGTTATTGTTGAATTAATATTGTCTCACTCAAATGTTTTTTCTCGGGCCCTTTAATTCTTGGACCTCTTTCCCTTTTGCTATTTGTCTTTTTCTACGTTCGCCAGCATTCAAGAATTCGTCGTTCTCCCAGCGTCATACACTTTCAGCAGAATCGGAAAAATCCAGCATAATAACACATTCTATGCTGAAAGAATATACTAACTTACTTGTCTAAAAAAATTTTAATAAATCTGGCAACAGATTTATTTTCGGACTATTTTTCTTAAGCAATCAGAATTTCAACATTCTCTTGTATAGATCGTGCGTAGCAGTTTGTAGCAAACTCAACAAATTTTCGATATTATGTAGAATACACAAAAATATTAAAAATCCAGGATATTTTGTGCCGTTTTTTATATGCTAAAGGCAATTGAAATGAAATAAATGACTAACAATGAATAGTATAATAAAGATGATCGCTGTTCATCTATTTCCTTTCTACGATGTATGTATTTCTTCCACAAGAGACGGTTTTCTAAAGGTGGGTACAGACATGCAACATAATACAGTAACGTATCTCCGTCGCGCAACACACTGTGCAACATTTGTCGTTGCGCGACGATGTTACGGACAATTGATGGGACGTTGCGATGTTACGATGTTACGCTGATACGCTGTTACGGTGTGGCGTCCACACTTGATACACGACGGAGTTACGTTACTGTGTTCTGTTGCATGTCTGTACCCACCTTAACAATTTACAGTACAGTAAAACGTGAATATGTGCAAGACGTCCGGTCAAACTTTGACACCTCGCTTGGATATATGCAATGTTTGGGTCCCAATCTATCTTGCATATATCCAGATTTTACTGTACTGTAAATTGTTAAGAAACCGTCTCTTGTGGAAGAAATGCATCGTAGAAAGGAAATAGATGAACAGCGATCACCTTTATTATACTATTCATTGTTGGTCATTTATTTCATTTCAATCGCCCTTAACATATAAAAAAAATATCTTGGATTTTTAATATTTTTCGATCGGTTGTGTATTCTACATAATATCGAAAATATGTTGAGTTTGCTACAAACTGCTACACACATCTGTACAGGAGAATGGTAAAATTCTGATTACGTAAGAAAAACAGTCCGAAAATAAATCTGTTGCAGATTTATTAAAATTTTTTTAGACAGATAAGTTAATATATTCTTTCAGCATAGAATGTGTTATTATGCTGGATTTTCCCGATTCTCCTGATCGTGCGATCGACGAACGATCGGTTTTAGTCAGTCCGTCGCCGGCTGTTGTCGAACACACAATAAAAACGTCACTTTTTAGACTTCCGTTTACAACTTCAGAAGCGGGATTCTATTCAGTTTAAGATTGTTGTGTGAATTGTTGCGTGAATGAGACGTTTGACACCTTCCGTTAAATGAATATAAGTTTCTGTGGGTTCAGTGAAGAAAAAAAAAAATCTGCCGTGTGTAGACATTTAAGTAGACCCTTAAGTAGACAATTAAGAATAGTAACCATGGCGAATCCGAACGAATTCAAAGTTGTGCAGCTGAAGGATGCGTTACAGAAGATGGGATTGTCTACAACAGGAACGAAGACCGAATTCTTAAGCAGGCTTCAGGAGACAGATCCCGAAGGTGCGTGGATGCAGAATCTGAGCGTGTTGCTTTCCGAAGACGCGACACAGTAAAATACGCCACAAGAGGCTGCGCCGCCCACAGTCGGGAACCGTGAAGGTGACGGACTGGCTTACGATTACCAATTTCTGTTAAGGGAATGAGAATTGATGAAAAAAGAACTCAGAATAATGCAAAGGGAAAACGAGCTATGTACTACGAAACCCATCCCGATCGAGCAACAGTACGACTGTCTCAAGAATTGGAATAAAAGCAGTAAGTGATCTACTCAGTGATTTTGACGGCGTTAACGAGTTGTTCAGTAACTGGGAAAAGCAAGTAAAGTTGTTATGTGCGACGTACAGTTTGGACGACAATGCCGCAAAAATTTTGATCGGCACGCGTCTCAAAGACACGCTCAAGTGGTTCCATTCTCGCCTGGAACATATTGAAATGAACACAACCGGACTGCTGCGGGAAATGAAGAAAATGTTCGATAGACGGGAAAATAAATTGACCTTACGCAGAAGATTTGAATATGGAAGTCGAGTGAGCCTTTTAGCATGTATTACCATGATAAAATTGTTTTGGGCAATTATATACCAGTTGTTTGAGATTTGCTCACTTTATTAATTATATTTTCTCCAACATTATTATTTTTGTTTAAATTTACATTATATTACAACTAATTATTTTATTCTATTAACTGTACAATATTTGCTTGTATCTATATTATTAATCGTTTATAAAATAAATCATAGCCGACGGGCGAGCGAGGTTCGCGGTTCCCCGCCACTCGTCCTTCCCCTCACAGGTTCTCCCGGGTGGATCGAGTAGCTCGGCACCTGTAGGGGGGCGAGGCGAGACGGCGAGAGATAAATATATCGATGCCGGGAATCCTCGCTCTCTCTTAGTCGGCATTGTGACAAAGTAAACACGGGCTTATTACAAAACACTTCTTCATCGAATTCCGTTGCGGATTAAAACCGTCTACGATCTTTGTGCATCGTTTAAGGGGATTCCCCGAAAACGGATTAAATACCGAACCGCGATCGCGTCGAACTTTTTTTCACGCTCTAACGAGCAGCGTTATTCGGAAGCTCGTCTCAATTCCTCGAACGTTTCGACGGAAAATTCGGAGCTTCAAAACACCAGTGAACGAAGACGAAATCATTGAATATCTCGTGGATAGGATACCAGATAGGTAGTTACGAAATCAGGCAAGAATTCAAAATTTTCAGCCGGCATCGGATTGCTGACAGCGTTCGAGAACATCACATTGAGAGATGGCAAGCAGCGATTGCACCGAGAGATAGTTTCCGGAAGCAAGACGGAAGTACGAGAAAACAAACAGCAACCCCCTCAAACTCGAAGCGGTCCTGTCAAAGAGTAAAATACTCATAATAAGGTGTTATAACTGTAGTGGATATGGACATATGTCTAGAGACTCTAAGGGACTGCGACGAGAGAAAGGATCCTGTTTCCGGTGTGGTAAGATGGACTGTAATCATACTCAATGTAAGATTAGATCAGATTCAAAAGAGATAGGTTGCGTAGATGGTACGTTGCAACAAAATGATGAATTTATGAAAACTGTTATTGTTGAGATAGGTGACTCTGAAGTACAGACAAAATTGCAGTTAAACACGCGTATCGACACCGGTGCGGTAGTCCAATTAGTTTTATAAAGAAAACCTTTGTTCCGCAGTGTTTGATCAATTGCATGAATGCTTCCGGTAAATCATTTTGTGGCCTTAATGGCAGCAAATCAATTACGTTAGGAACAATAATCGTAAATATTCGCCTCGATGGGATTTTGCAAGAGGGAATACTTTTATACAGGGTGTTCCGTAACTTGTGTAACTCTCGGAAACGGGGGGTTGCTCGGGTGATTCTGAACAACATTTTCCTTTACCAAAATGTCGTTTGAAGCTTCGTTTTTGAGTTATTAAAGAAAAACACTGGCCAATCAGAGCGCGCGCTGAGCCACGGGAGCGTTGGATTTTAACGGCGCTCGGTCGTGGTCGTGAACAAATGCATTGGCACAGCGTAGGTATCAAGGGAAGAGTGCGACAAATGTTACATCGTCTTAAATCAATAACAATGTGAAATCATTCATTATTCATGAACAACAAAGACGATATAACATTTATCGCACTCTTCCCTTGATACCTACGCTGTGCCAATGCATTCGTTCACGACCACGACCGAGCGCCGTTGAAAGCCAACGCTCCCGCGGCTCAGCGCGCGCCCGGCGCGCGCTCTGATTGGCCAGTGTTTTTCTTTAATAACTCAAAAACGAAGCTTCAAACAACATTTTGGTAAAGGAAAATGTTGTTCAGAATCACCAGAGCAACCCCCCGTTTCCGAAAGTTATACAAGTTATGGAACACCCTGTATGTAGTGCCCGATAATACTATGTCAGCACTAGTAGTATTGGGTAGAGACTCGATGAAAAAGTTTGACATGAAATTGACAGTGTTAACAGATACCGCGGATGAGGCAATTTCGGAAATCCTAAATATTTATAGTAATGAAACTAGCAGCGGCATTACAGACCCTTTGATGATTAATACGGATATACCTCAGACTGATCAGCTACGTTTCAAGAATCTTTTTACCTCAGAGTGTTTGCAACCTGAACGTCCGGAATTGCCCAAAATTAGAATAGAACTGAAAGTAGTCGTAAAGGATTTGAAACCATTTAGTTTTTCACCGCGTAGACTTTCGTATTCCGAACAAACTAGCTTACGAGAAATCCTGGATAATTTGCTGGCAAAAGGAATAATTCGTGCAAGTGAATCAGAATACACTTCGCCTATTGTATTAGTTAAGAAAAAGAATGGCGAATATAGGATGTGTGTAGACTACCGACTGCTTAACAAACAGATTGCGAGGGATAATTATCCTATTCCTCTGATTGAGGATCAGTTGAACGTGCTCAGGAGAAAAGTTTATTTCAGTTTATTCGATTTGAAAGACGGGTTTTATTATATATCAGTTGCAGAAGAATCTATTAAATATACGTTGTTCATTACACATTTTGGACAGTTCGAGTTTGTGAAAATGCCGTTTGGCCTGAAACCAGCGCCGACGAAGTTCCAGCGATATATTGGCGAAGTATTTGATGAATTGATTCGATCAGGTGATGTAATCGTGTATGTATATCGATGATATACTTATTGCGACGGCAACTTTGGATCACCACTTGAACACATTGAAACTCGTAATCAGATTAATGGTTGAAAATAAACTTGAGTTACGAATTGACAAGTGTAGGGTTCTGCTCACAAGGATTCAGTATTTCGGATATACGGTTACAACAAAGGGAATTAGTCCTACAGATAGCGGTATTGAGGCAGTATTGAAATTTCCGGTGCCCAAAACCACGCGTAGCGTACAAAGTTTCATTGGCCTTTGCTCTTATTTCCGCAAATTCATTGAAGGGTTTTCGACAATAGCTAAACCACTTTACGATTTATTGAAAAAAAATGTCGAGTTTAGATTTACGGAAGTTGAGTTGGATGCATTTGAGAAATTAAAGGCAAAATTGATTACGGCGCCTATATTGTCAATTTACGATCCTCGTAATCTAACTGAGCTGCATTGCGATGCAAGCTTACTGGGTTTCGGTGTAGTATTGATGCAGAAAAAGATTGATCTGAAATTACATCCTATATTCTACTTTTTGAAACGTACAACGGAAATTGAGAGCAAGTGTCATAGTTTTGAGCTTGAAACATTGGCAATTGTTTATGCACTTAAGCGATTCAGAGTATATTTGCAAGGAATTCCATTTAAAATAATTACAGACTGCAATTCACTCAAGTTAACGTTACAAAAAAAAGACATGAATCCACGAATCGCGAGGTGGGCACTGGAATTGGCCAATTATGATTACAGCGTGGAGCATAGGTCAGCTGATCGAATGAAACATGTCGACGCTCTTAGTTGATCAATACCTATTTTAACTGTGGAAGATAATCCTTTTGAGTACAAGCTGTCTGTTTGACAATCACAAGATATAAAGATACAAGAGTTAGTTGATAAATTAAGTAAACGTGAGGATACATTATTCGAAATGAGAAATGGTCTTATATATAGGAAGAAGAATGCAGAGTTACTTTTTTATGTGCCGGAAAATATGGAACAAAGCATTATTTTCAAATATCATGACCAAATGGGTCATCTAGGCATCTAGGTGTAGAAAGAACGGTTAGCACAATTTTAAAGAGTTATTGGTTTCCGAATATAAAACAAAAAGTATAC
The DNA here is from genome assembly GCF_907164935.1 of Osmia bicornis bicornis. NCBI lineage: Eukaryota > Metazoa > Arthropoda > Insecta > Hymenoptera > Megachilidae > Osmia > Osmia bicornis. Next base: position 8,320,302 of record NC_060229.1, read on the forward strand.
GAGCACATAAAAAATTGTTTGAAATGCGTAGTTTATTCGCCGCCAGCTGGAAAAAAGGAAGGTGAATTGCATACCATCCCTAAAGGGGATATTCCATTTGTCACGCAGCATATAAACCATTTTGGCCTGGTTGATAAGCAATTTTTAATAAAAAGATATGTATTTCTGGTTGTAGACGCATTCAGCAAAGTGAAATTGTTCGCGACTAAGACGACCGCTACTCGTGAGGCTCTGAACTGTTTAAAGGACTATTTTAATAATTATAGTAGACCGCGGTGTATTGTATCCGATCGTGGCACGTGCTTTACGTCGCAAGAGTTCAGTGACTTTTTAAATGATTATAATGTTAAACATGTATTGATAGCCACCGGTTCGCCACAGGCTAACGGTCAGGTGGAAAGAGTGAATCGTGTGTTAACCCCTATGCTAAGTAAGTTAACCGATAACGATAACAGACGATATTGGTACAAAGTGTCAGACGTCGAATTTTGTATTAACAATACGGTATGTAAAAGTACAAATGAAACGCCCCGCAGACTATTGTTTGGTGTGGTCCAGCGAGGCCAGATCAGCGAAGAAATCAAGGAGTACATTAATAGTACTGTTAATAACAACAATAGGAATTTGAATGAAATTCGAGGTAAAGCGGCCGACAAAATTGTTGCATCTCAGGATGTTCTGAATAACTGGAATATCGAAAGGGTAGGATATGAGGTGGAATTGGCGTCACCGGTAATAAATAAATTAAACACAAGAATTGAAATGAAAAAGCAAATGAAAAATGAATTTATTGTATCGAAAAACAAATGACTCTACTCTACGGGTACCGGCTGTAAAAAACCCCAGTCGAAAGTGGGGAAAAAGCCTGGTCCCAACAAAAGAAAATTAGATTAAATGAATACCTGAAATTGAAAAAAAGCAATAAATATTTAAACGTAGAAACTTACGCAAACTAGAGATACAAATAAAACGCAATTGAATAATCATTCAAAACGTAAAATAACGCACGCAATGAGAGCTCTCTTACCCTAAATCGCAGCAGGGCGCCGTGGTCCATGCAACAATACTTCCTGATCACAGGAAGGGTCCCGCAAGGCAGAGTCAGAGGGGACCGTAAACACGCGTCACTACCTGCACGGCTAGCCAGGTGGGCAGATTCAGCCGATCGCCGAACTGAGCCGTACCAATCACTGCACACAGTTGGCCGTCTAAACTCTCCCACGAGATCGCTGGGCCGTACAGAACACAAACGACAGTATGCAGTAGAGGTGGAGAAATATCGGTAATGTTGACTATCGATATTATCGATAATAAATTCCCGGGCTATCGATATTATCGATAATAAATTCCCGGGCTATCGATATTATCGATAATTTTCCGATATTTTTTGAAAAAGAAGTAAGAATGTAAGGAAAATTTAGTAAAATACATATGCAACAAACAAAATACAACATTGTAATGTTGTTTAATATCTGTATGTCATTTTATTTTATATTTTTATATATGCCTATGTACCCTGAGTTGCATTGAACTTGTCGCAGTGAAGTTGGCTACAAATTCACTAACACATTCATGCCGCGTCGGTGAGTCGATTGAATAGAACCTTTTGTAATTCCTGTAAGATATCTCTTCATACTTAATTAAATGTATGAAAAAAAATGGAAACAGACTGCTAAAATGAAATAAATAATAATTAGGAATAACTTGTAATGTACAATTAATAACAAAAAGTAAAATTAGTTACTTACTTAAGTAGAAATGTAATAGAACAAAATATACAACAAAAAATTAATTATTAATCATGAATAAATCACACTTATATATTTCAAAGTTCGTCCGCTGTAGAATAACTGTAACCAAAATTCAATACACCATAACTTGAAAATCCACGTGGCTTTAAAATTAATGATTCTATATAGAACACGACAAAATATGTTAAATTAAAAATAAAATTGAAATTTAATGGTACATTTTGTACAATTTTTGATATACTTACAAGAAATTGTTTTAAAATGAATATTTTATACGTCTTAAAATTCATCAGCAATCCACAAATTTTTGATTTCCAGCTATCAAAAATATCGATAGTTTTAGAAGACTATCGATACTCATTTCGATAGTGTCAACTATCGATAATATCGATAATGCTCCATCTCTAGTACGCAGTGCTTCACACAACAGGACGCACGCACGATTGCAAATCGCCACACATTCAGAGTTCAATCAATAGGAAAACTGTGGCCTAATCAGTAGTACAAAAAAACCAAGACTTTTCCAATCCGCACAACGTACCGATCACGGTCTTAACGCGGGGGCCCAGTCCCGGGCCATACACCGCCGCCACCGACCCGCCGCTCACGCCTGCGCATTGCCGCGTGACAACGTCCCCGCATGCACCCTCGCGCAGCGCCAAATTCAAACCAGCCGCTCGAGCTAAACATGCAAAATGCCACACATGCTCGACATGTTAAACATGCAAAATGCTAGACATGCTCGACATGCTAAAAAACCGCGAAACGCGAACACAGGAGTGTAATATGAAATATTTTAATAGAAACCATAAACAACCTCATAAATATCGCGAGGGCGATTACGTGATGTTACGTAACTGGAACCAACAAAGGACCATACGTCATAAAAAAAGAATTGAGAAACGACAAATATATTGTAGCGGACATAGATGGTTTTCAAAATACGCAAAAGCGATATCAAGGCGTATGGGAACCAAAGAACATGCGACCATGAGTAAATTGTAAATACAGCGATACTAGTACGTAAGATAATTCGATATGTAAGTAATTATAAGTATTTACTAGTAGATAAGTTATTTGTTTAAGTATTTTGATTGCTGATTTGGTAGTAGAGGGCCACAAAGATGCCGTTCGGGGCCTTGCAGCCGGTCCCAGCGGTGACATGTGCCAACCCCTCCTCCCCGTGGTGTGTCCCGGGCACCGGTTTACCGGTGGCAAACGGGGCTCTGGCTGTGGACGTGAAGCGCCTCGTGGGTTGAGCTGGGACCACGTAGGTAAGCTTGTTAAAGTAAAAGCGTCCTAGAATAAAACTTCTTACACGCCGACGAAGAGTTTGGTGTTGGATCTTCTCCCCCGTGCGATGATCGGTTCGCCGTGAGCGTAATTGCTCCGGCCCATCTCCGCGGCGGGAGGTTGAGTTGGGTGGTAGATAACTCAAGCGCTACGTGCAATAACATCGCCGGTATAAGCGAAAGCTTCGGAACGGCAGAGCGTGTTTATAAACACCCCAAGGCTCTTTATTCACAATAACCTGATTTGGTAGTAGATAAGTTATTTGTTTAATTATTTTGATTGACAACCATTACACATGCTTCGCATAGACCGAGGACAGTCTATTGTCAGGACGGTCTATTGTCAGGACGGCCGAGTTGTAAAGGTACGAGTATACGAGAGAGTAAAAATGGTAGAACTCTACGAGAGAGAGAGATTTGCTCTACTATACACGTGTACACGAGACTGTGTCTCTACCATAAATTCGCTCTACCTGAGAGCCGTAGAGAAATTTTGGGTAGAGCTCTACGTTAGCGCTCTACAGCTCTGTGTACACGAGAGTAGGCTGGTAGATATATGATAGACCCTACCAGGTAGAGAAGCGTTGAAGTAAGTACATTTAGTATACTTCCAATTTTTGCGAAGTGCAGTAGCAACATGAGTTCTGAGCAAGTGAAAGTCGCAGCAGCTAGTGATGTTTATTTGTTAAGCAAAAAAAAGTAGCAAAATCGAAAATGTTGGGTGCGTGAGTGGATACAAAGAAGAGAACAATTTGGATGTTATCGACAATTAATAAATGAATTGAAGGATGAGGACCCAAATACGTACAAGGGGGTGTTATAAAATGCACTACGGGGCAAGGTACTTATTAATATAAATATATTTATATGTATAACAAATCTTAGCATTCTATGTTGTTTGCGAGTCGCGTGGTCAGCGAGGTCAGAAAATAACACACACCTGCGTAACGATCACAAAACTTATAATGTATTTTACAGAGAAATATTTACAAAGTCACTCGCGAATTCAGGAAACGCACGAGTGGTCAGAACTGTACAACGAGATGAATACAACGTTTTGCGTGGACAGAGAAACACTTAAATCAATAAGTTGCGTGGACTTGAAATTAATAGTAAACTAAACGACTAAACGAGAATTAGATTGACTGCGTGGACTGAACAATCACGTCGCGTGAACAATAAGCGTACTTGCACGAAAAGCGTGATCAGCGTAGCACGTGGTAGCGCGTCGAGCGATCGTACAAGAAGAACAAGAATCGATCATGGCGTCGATCGTGCCGGTTCCGCGTGGAGAGGGGACCGCGTGGACAAAGTGGGCCCGAGAGGTGCTGCCGCTATCGGTAACGACGCACCAACGAAGTATTTTCGTTGCCAACTTCGCCGTTCGGCGTAGACGTGGGGAATTTCGCCAACATTTCCCCCCGGCCATCAGCGACTGGTCGATGATGTGGTCTGCGTGTCCGAGCTATTCTGCGAGGGCTGATGAAGAATGGCCAGCTTGGCGATGGGCCGCGTGAGCGTCGTGGTGGCCGTCTTGAGTTCGACGACTCTGGTCAATCCGTCCTTGCCTGGTAGGAGTTTGAGAACCCGTGCCATGGGCCATTTCCCTGGGGGCAAGCGTTCATCAGTGATAAGAACAAGAGTGCCTACCTTGATCTCATTTGATGGATGGTGCCACTTCGAGATTGCCTGGAGTCGTTGAAGGTACTGCGTGGACCAGAGTCTCCAGAATTGTTGGAGGCGCTGTTGTAGAAATTGCCATCTTGACAAGCGATTGACTGCAACTTCTAGAAGCGTGGGCTCTGGCACTGCGTTGATCTGCGTTCCAATCAGGAAATGTCCTGGTGAGAGGGCTGCGATGTCGTCTGGATCGTCGCTGAGTGGTTCCAGTGGCCGCGAGTTGAGGATCGCTTCTATCTGCGTGAGCAATGTTACTGATTCCTCGTACGTCAGTAGAGCGTCCCCAATCGTCCTCTTGAGGTGAAACTTGAGAGATTTCACAACCGCTTCCCACTTTCCACCCATGTGAGGGGCGGCAGGAGGGTTGAAATGCCACTGAGTTCCGTCTTCAGCGAGCAGTGCTGCGATGTCCTGATTTTCCTGCGTGCTCTGCGTGAACTGCTTCTTTAGTTGCGTGTCTGCTCCTTGGAAGTTGGTGCCGCAGTCTGAATAGAGAGCGGCTGCGATGCCTCGTCTTGAGGTAAATCTGCGATATGCTGCGATGAAAGCGTCTGTCGAGTAGTCAGAAACAACATCAGTTGATGGGCACGGATCCCTCTCTGCCGAGCACACTTCACACACCGCAGGATATGCGTTTTTACTGGAGCTCGTCCACCGATGATCCAGTAGCGTTGTCTGAGAAAGGCAAGAGTGGATTGCGTACCTCCGTGCATGGTCTGATGATGAGCGTGGTTGATGAGAAGCGTTGACAGTCTCGAATCACGAGGCAAAATTACCGGGTGTTTGCCCTCGTGCGAAAGTTCTGAATGTTGGAGGCGCCCGCCTACCCTGGCGATTCCCTGATGGTCGAGGTAAGCAGTGAGCCTCGTGAAGGGATGCGTAGACGGAAGCGTTGTTCCCTTTGCGAGTGCAGCGAGTTCGTCTTTGAAGAACGTAGACTGCGTGGCCTGAATCCAGTAAATTCTGGCCCTTTCCATATCAGCTGCGGTGATGAGAAGCGTGGGCGAAGCATCCTGTCGTTTGAACAGCTTGTCCACGAATTTGAGGCAGAGAGCGGTAATTCTGCGTAATCTGTTGAAGGAAGAATATTTATAGATTAACTCCCATGAATATTCTTTTACTGCGTTTGCCGTGTGGAGTGCGACGACAGCACGAGCTTCTGGGGCGCCCAACTCGTCTGCATCGACACTGGTCTGCTTGGGCCACGCGTTCTGCGTTTGCGTGAGCCACGGTGGTCCCGTCCACCAAAGCGAGTGCTGCTGTAGCTGATCTGTCGTCATGCCTCTTGACGCGCAGTCAGCCGGATTCGATGATCCTGGTACATGCCTCCAGTGAAAGTTCTGCGTGATCTCCTGGATTTGGATTACCCTGTTGCGTACGTAATCCTTCCATTTGGAGGGATGCGTCTTGATCCAAGCCAGCGTAACTTCTGAGTCCGTCCACATAAATGTCTGAGAAACGGACATGTTCAGAGTAGCGTGAACATGCCGCATCAGTTTCGAGAGTAGCAGCGCTGCTGTGAGTTCCAACCTCGGGATGGTCAGACGTTTGAGTGGTGTCACTCGCGTTTTCGAGCAGATGAGAGAAGTGTGGGTACCCGTGGACGGTGCGTGGACAACGAGATAGACGACGGCTGCCATTGCGAGGACAGAAGCATCTGAGAAACCATGTAGCTCAACTGTTGACGTGGTCAATGTGTTGAACCATCGAGGAATGGATAGCCTGGCCAGGCGCGTTAAATCTTCTCTGATGCTGAGCCAGCGATTTGTAATTGAAAGGGGCAGCAGGTCGTCCCAGCCGAGTTCCTGTAACCAGAGCTCTTGAATGAGAATTTTGGCTCTAATAACTACAGGTGCAACAAAACCGAGAGGATCAAATAGTTGTGCTACTTCTGAGAGGACGAGGCGTTTCGTGAACTGCGTGCGTTGAGTAGCTGATATGGTTGCGAAATTGAATGCGTCTTCATGAGGTGTCCATTTGATTCCGAGAATCTTGGTTTCGCAGTCGTCAAAAGAAATCGATGCGTTGTTCTGAGTATCTGCGAGGGCGTCAAGCAACGACTTGCTGGTAGAGTGCCATTTTGCCAACGGAAATCCACCCGCTTGGAAAAGTTGCGTCAGCTGACTTGCAACCTCCTGTAGATGGTCAGCGGTGTCTGCGCCACCAAAAATGTCGTCAACGTACCTGCCATTTTTGATGGGTTCGACGGCAAGGGGAAATTTCCACCCTTCGTCGTCAGCGAGTTGCAAGAGCGTTCTCACGGCTAGGTACGGTGCAGCTTTCGTTCCGTACGTGACCGTGGTCAGCTGGTACTGCGTTTCCTGTTGAGTTTCATCAAGCCAGAGTATCTGCTGCAAGCTCCAGTCCTCCGGATGCACCTTGATTTGGCGATACATCTTCGTGATGTCGGTTGCAAACAGATGTTTGAATCTGCGTATCCAGATGAGCAGATCTGCGATGTTCAGCATAAGGTTCGGACCGGTGTGGAGAAGATCATTTAATGCGTGTCCTGAAGAAGTTGGGCTGGAGCCATTGAACACCACTCGCAAAGCGGTGGTCGTGCTGCCCAACTTGAGAACGCCATGGTGCGGAAGAAAGTACTGAAACGGACTGATTATTGAGTCATTGTTCAGTCTTACCATGTGGCCAAGCTGCTCATATTCGAGCATGAACTTGGTGTACAGCTGTTTGTACTGAGCGTCCTTGCTGAATCTTCGGAGTGTCCTCTGAAGACAATGGTGCGCCGTCTGGTAAGAATTGCCAAGTGCTCGTGGATGAAGCTTGAGCGGCAATCGCACGATGTATCTTCCAGAGGAGTCTCGAGAATGCGTGGTCTGGAAATGATCTTCGCACTCTTGCTCTTCCTGTGTGAGCAAGGGTGTCGTGTCCTGTGGTGGCTCTTCCTGCGTCCAGAAGCGGCTGAGTAACTCACCCAACTGGCAATCGGTGTTACTGACCGTCACCTGATGAGAGGTCCTGCGAATGGTCTGAATGCCCTCGAGGGGCCCGATTACGAGCCAACCGAAGATCGAAAGTTGAGCGATCAACGGTGTTGAAGCGTTCCGGATGATGTTTGGCTTGATGACTTGCCCGTATGCGTCGGCTCCGAGAATAATGTCCACCGGTCTGGAGACGAGAAATTGCGGATCTGCTAGATTCAATTTCTCCAGATGCGATGGCAGCGTTGGACGAGCTGGTGGTTCGGATGGTAAGCAAGTGGTCACCTTCGTCAGCACGTGTGCTTGAATGGTGACTGAGAGTGGTCTGTAATTTGAATGGAGGGTAATATTGACCACTCCATTCGTCTGCGAGGTCCTTGCTCCACCAACTCCGTGGACATCCAACGTGGAGCGTTGTCTTCTGAATCTGAGCTGCGTGACTAATGACTCTGAAATCAACGAGACTTCAGAGCCTGAATCAATGAGTATTCTTACTTGCTGCACTGCGAGGTCAGTGTGCACTCTTGCGAGTGCCGTTGCTAAAAGCGTGGTCCGTGGTCTGCGTGTACTGGTTGCGTGGGCTGAACGATTTCTGTGTGCGTGGGCTGCGATGGCTGCGGGTGCATTGACGACTGCACCGTCACTTCAATGCGTGGTCGTTGAGGTGGTTGGCGTGGTCTGCGTGGTGGCTGCTGGAGCCGGCGTGGGCGTGGTCTGCGCTGCTGCTGCTGGAAGGCCTGGTACCAGCACCTTGCTGATATCAGCACCATGCAGCATGGTATGGTGAATCTCCTCACAAATCTTGCACCGTTGTCGTGTGCGGCAGCTGCGCAGGTTGTGGTGGCCGAGACAGTTCACGCACAGTGCGTGGGCCTTGACCACGTTGGCGCGGTCGTGCGGGGTCAGTGCTCTGAACGGTGGGCACGCCGAAAGAAAATGATCTTTCTGGCAGAAAGCGCACGGGTAGAGTGCGGACTGCGTGGACTTGGCGTTGGCTGCGGGTGCTACGTGGGCTGATGTAGCTGGTCGAGCGGTTCCTGCGTGGACTGCGGCTCGTGCTGGAGCGGAGCGTTGCTGCGAAGGCTGCGTGGTCCTGGATGTCGTGGTCGGCGTGGGCTGTACGGCACGAGCAGTGCTCAGCTGCTCCAGCTGTTCGAGCGTGCGTGCGCGTGCGAGCAGAAACGTGGTCAGCTGTTCGAGCGTAGGATAGTCCTTCGTCGTGGCCAGCGAGGACTCCCAATGCTCGCGCGTGTCCGCGTCGAGCAGTCTCACGAGCATGGTGAGGAGGAAACAGTTGTGGACGTCCTCCAGTCCGAACGAGCAGAGCGCTTGCTGCGTCTCCTGGATGATGTTCACCATCTTCAGGAGCGAGGCCGCCTTGCGCATCTTCATCGGCTTGAGGTTGGCAAGCCGATCCATATGCGACTGCACGTTTAGCCGCTTGTTGTCGTAGCGGCCATCAAGCAGTTGCCATGCTTGATCAAGCGCGCCATCTGTCGTGGGCAAATGGCTGATCAGATTTGCCGCGTGGCCTGTAACGGCTCCCTTTAAGTATAAAAACTTATCGTGTGCGGCGAGGTCAGCGCGTTCGCTAATAACAGAAGCGAAATGGGCCTTGAATTCTGCCCATTTGCTGTAGTCCCCTTCGAACTTCGGGAGCGCGATCTCGGGGAGGCGTGATCGGCTTGCCGATGACTGCGTGGGCGCGTTGGTCGTCGAGGCCGTCGTGGTCTGCGTGGGCTGCTCGTTCTGCTTAATTTTCCGCTCAAGCTGCGCCAGCAACTTGCGAGCAGAAAGTACGACGCGCGCTTCATTGGAAGCCACCTTTTCCTTGAAATAGGCGTGGTCGAGCTGCGTGGACGGCCAAACCTTTGAGAGGGCTGCGTGTTCTCGTTGGAAATCTACATGAATCTCCAGAATCGTGTCCCTCATAAGCTCCGGTTCTTCTGGCGCGACGTCTGCGGGGGCCTTATTGAGGGTCACCTGCAGATCCTCCACCATGGCCAGGAGGGTGTCGAGACGCTCCTCCTGGACACGGGAGCGCACCTGGAGCTCCGCTGTGAGGCGCGTGGGCGAACGCGTGCGCGTGGTCTGCGTGGTCTCTTCAGGGACTTGCAGCGTGGTCGGCGAGCGTGGACGAGCGGCCTGCGATGGCTGCGTGGTCGTTTCCGTTGCGTGGTCTGCGTCGAGCTCTGACGCCATCATGGCCGCCGGCGTCTCTTCCGGTTTTGAAACCGGGGAGGGATCACGCGATTTAGGCATTTTACTAAAAGTGTCACTAAGTACCTTTAAAATGCACTGAAAATCACCCTCGTCACCTGAACGGCACAGTCACTGCTTAATCGTGTTCCGCGCACACAAAGTGAGTCACTTAGTTCACGTGAAGCGCGGTCACTACGCGTAATGGCGGCGAAAACCGTTAAGCGTCACAACGACCGTTACGCGAGCCGGGGCGTGTTTATCCGGCTCGAAGGACCAAAATGTTTGCGAGTCGCGTGGTCAGCGAGGTCAGAAAATAACACACACCTGCGTAACGATCACAAAACTTATAATGTATTTTACAGAGAAATATTTACAAAGTCACTCGCGAATTCAGGAAACGCACGAGTGGTCAGAACTGTACAACGAGATGAATACAACGTTTTGCGTGGACAGAAAAACACTTAAATCAATAAGTTGCGTGGACTTGAAATTAATAGTAAACTAAACGACTAAACGAGAATTAGATTGACTGCGTGGACTGAACAATCACGTCGCGTGAACAATAAGCGTACTTGCACGAAAAGCGTGATCAGCGTAGCACGTGGTAGCGCGTCGAGCGATCGTACAAGAAGAACAAGAATCGATCATGGCGTCGATCGTGCCGGTTCCGCATGGAGAGGGGACCGCGTGGACAAAGTGGGCCCGAGAGGTGCTGCCGCTATCGGTAACGACGCACCAACGAAGTATTTTCGTTGCCAACTTCGCCGTTCGGCGTAGACGTGGGGAATTTCGCCAACATATGTTTAATAGTTCCTTTCCTACACATTCTTAAAAATTCGTTAGCTATATCAAAATAAAGCGCATGAAACTAGGTAGAGCTCTACCAACTTATCCATCTCGATGCCTAGAGACGTACAGACGATGCAGAGACAAAAATTTCTCTACTGGGGCTGTTTACACGGTAGAGAAATCTCCACAAAAAGGCTCTCAGGTAGAGAGACCGTAGAGCTCTACGGTGCAGCTCTACAAGGTGTGTACACGTCTCTACGTGTCTCTGCCGAGAGTTTTCTCTACACTCTACCATTTTTTCTTTCTCGTGTACACTCAGTCCCATCGAAGTTGTCGCAGTGAAGTTGGCGCGCTAACGCCGCCGCGGCGTGAATGCCTTAGCGCGCCAACTTCACTGCGACAACTTTGATGGGACTGAGTGTACACTGAGTTGCATTGAACTTGTCGCAGTGAAGTTGGCTACAAATTCACTAACACATTCACGCCGCAGCGTCGGTGAACCAATCTCGCCATTGGCTCACCAACGCTGCGTGAATGCGTTAGTGAATTTGTAGCCAACTTCACTGCGACAAGTTCAATGCAACTCAGTGTACACTTAGCTTTAGAGTCGATGCGACGATGCGGCGTGCTCTTTGAAGCGAGAGCCGATTCCGGGAATCGAAACGCGTGCGGTTTTAGTCAGTCCGTCGCACAGTGGGCGAAATCCGCATGAAATGGACAAAATTCGATAAGTCAGTGAATTCTGCAGTAAATTTTCTGAAAATTGGTATCTCTAGGTTATTTTGGACGTAGATTTCAAATTTTTAATCAAAATGATCAAATTCAAAATGACCGATTCAATATGGCGTATCCAAAAATCAAAACTGAATGGATATTTTTGAAAATAGATATATGTGAGTTATTGGGGATGCTGATTTTGAATTTGTATTCGAAATTATGGAATTCAAAATCGGTGATGCAACCTGGCGGAATCCGAAAAATGTGTACAAAAATCGATAACTCATTGAATACTGAATGAAATTATATATTTATTTTTATGTAATACATCTATCTAAATAGTAATATTATGTTCTTCAGCATTTTCAAAGCAATCTTCAATATCTAAAGATTCATCAGAAATAGTGTCATAATTAACTGAATCTTCTGAAACAACATCATCATCATCTTCATTGTTAGTTATATTATTTATATCGACCCACTTGATTAATGTTTTCGCTTCGGTTGATAATTCTTTTGTCATTTTATCTTTTTGTAATCTATTAGCACTAATACTAGGATCCGACGAAATAAGAAGATAGTTCATTATGTCTTCATTATAGCTTTTACGAGAACAAGTTCTACTATTATAGCGTCTAGCAGCTTTAAATATTTTATTTCCAGACTCTTGAGCCTCTTCTGAAAAATAGCCTATAGGTAGAACCAACTTTCGCATAATATTACTACCATGTAGTAGCACTTTATGTACAGAAGGGGGCATCCTGTACCATCCGTACAAATTAATAAATATTTCCGCAGTTTCTTTAGCATATATTTCAAATTTTTCCAAATCTATTGTAAAACCGCTTGCCATTACATGTAAGATATTTGCAAATCTTTCTACGAGTGTCTGATTGATTCCAAGTACATTAGAAACAATTGTAGGATTCGAAAAAAACCGCCTAGCAGTATTGCCATCATTGGTTGTACCATGTCCTTGTTTCACAACATCAACCGTTATAGATAATTGCGATTTTAAATTGTCTTGAATTTGTTTCTTTCTGTTTTGTTGTAACATTTTATTATTTCCTTTAGCACAACTTTCTTTAAAATCTAGATTATACGAAATATGTAATAAACACTCCATAAATCGTATCCAACAATGAAGAGTAGATAGACCAAACTTATAATGTTCTTCGTTAATTTTTAATTCTTTTATGTACTGTAAATCATTTATATGTGTTGGACTTACTCGACAAATATTGCAAGATGTCGTCGATTTCTGGTCTGTCAACACGTTACACACTTTACCATCAATCATGGTACAATATAAAGTGTGAGCGACTTTAAAAGATTTACTAAATTTATTTTCTACTGAAGGCTGCAAATTGTTGATTTCATTCATATAGAAATTGTAATCCTCTAAAATGTTGGATGGTGATTCTTTAGCAAATTTAAATTTAAGCGGCCTGCAAAATCTTACAGACGATGGTCTATCGTTTCTCCATACAACACGACTACTATCGTGACTGTTAGTTAACATTAACGGGACATAACATTATAAATACTGTACTGTCAGACATAACTTTTGTATCATCATCGTTATTTGTTGACCACTTTTGTTTAAAATTTTGTTGGCCAGAAGTACCATCCATTCCCCACTTTCCATGTAAAGTTAATCCTTCAGTGCCTATATCGAGAAAAATTTGATTCGGTAGTAATTTCATGATTTGAAATGTTGTGTGATCCAGCAGGGATTGCAATTTGAGTTCAGCACCATTTTCAGTTACAGTTATATTTTGAGGGTAACATTTTTTTTTAGCAGCCTGAATTTTCGCATAAGGTGGATAAAGTTTATCTCCGAATAAGCGTTTATTATAAGTTCGAAGCAATTCATATTTTCTCCTTGATAGACCCAGGTCTATATACATTTTTCTTCTCGGGCCTCTTTGTCTTCACTTTCCCTTTCCCCCGGGCCGCGACTTCGCGCAACATGGAAGCTATTAGCTGCGACGTCCCAAACGTCTTGACTGCGTAGCAAACGAAAAGAAATAAAACAGGACATTCGGTCTTGAGCCTGAGACAGTTGAAGAAACTTTTTTCTACGACGACGTTCTTCAATAGAAAAGTTCAGCTGTACGTAAAGACAATTCAATTGAATTTAGTTATTTACGTACAATTATAATTCAAGTCATAAGGTTAAAGTGCGTGAACAGTGACAGTGATTTTGTGCCGTTGTTAAAGTGAAAAACTCGGCCCCGAAAGGGGCTACGTAAGTGCAATAAACGAGGCGAGTTCACTAACCTGACCATGAAATGAGCTGCTCTGCACACGTGTTGAAGACCGACACAATAACCCAGGATTGACCCAGGTAGGAATTATCTGCTTTCAACATAGCAGGTAAATTTACGAACGAATGGGTAAGTTTCATTGAAATTGTTTTAAAATTTTTATTCATTATTTCATTTCAAACATTTTTATTTGTTATTTAGAATGTTTAAAAATTCCTTTTTTACACAATGACAGGCGACAAGAAATTAGATTCCGTATTTATTTTAAACAACAACTAAAAATGTTCAACCATTCCAATTATTTTATTGTGCTATGCTAACGAGGTGCCGAGCCGTTCGTTCGCGACCTACGTCAAGCCCCGCTTCGTAGCCGACGCTGCCGTCCCTGAGCCCGCGCGTTATACGCGCTCGGATTGGTCAGTGTTTTTGCTTAATAATTCAAAAAGGAAGCTTCGGACCACTTTTTTGCAAAGGAAAAAGTTGTTCAGAATCACCCCACCTACCACCATCTCAGAGCGTGAAAAAGCGTTACGAAACACCCTGTATATATAAAACTTAAATATTAAAAAAAAATATCAATAAAGGAAGCAGTTCAACTCCTTTTTTTAACTGCTTCCCAAGTTAAGGGGATAGACACGGGTAATGCAGCGAGGTGACATTACCGGCAAATATGGGCCTATTAATGGGTTTACGGGAATCGGTTATTTGTCCTTATATTATGAGAACACTTGGAGCTGGGTGAGGGCTCATTCGAAAGGGTGTAACACTATTATTGTTTACTTCTTTCTATTCGTTTGGTAACGGGAAATTTTTAGGTTGTCTGACAAGAAACAGAAATAGTTATCTGGTAGAAGTCTGCTTATATATTTTCAGTATTAATCATACATCGAGGAATGTTAGCTACCTGAATGAATATTATTTAATGTAGAGAAACGCGGACGCCACTCCTGGCTCGTAGTATAACAATTTATATACGAATGTTAATAGTTTTAGAAAAACGCGGACGCCACTCCTGGCTCGTAGTATAACAATTTATATACGAATGTTAATAGTTTTAGAAAAACGCGGACGCCACTCCTGGCTCGTAGTATATCAGTTTGTTGAACGACTTGTTGAAATAATCTCGGTTCTTGTGAGAATGGATGGAATTTAAGCAACTAATTTATAAATGAGATTATCAAAAACGACGGGAGGTCTTGCTCTTGCGGGATAGAGTCCCAGGTCTCTGATGTGCACAAAGCCTTAACGTTCCGTGATACCTAGAAAATGTCCAGAGGCACTTTCGTGGTCTCTTGGATTTTTCCAGACTCATTGTCAGTAGTTCGTCTAGTACCGTGCTTTCCTCATATACAATAGATACGAAACCTTTGCCAGAACGACAATTGCACACGTGCCACCAGTGTGCATTGGGTAGGCATGCACTGTCGGCGGTTTATGTTTAGCTATCTTTGAAATTTGACTGACAAGAACCGAAATTATCAATTTAACGCAACTGACGGCGCAATTCGTTACGTTGGGCGAGATTATTTTGTTTGGAATATATTGGCACTATCCTTTAGAACAACTAAGAGGTTTCGGCAGGGCACGATTACGTGACCTTGACGATTTCTCCGTTACTAATGAACAGTGACCTTGACGTTAATACTGGATTATTATATGAATATTTGAAAAGAACTATCTTGAATATACAAAACGCGAAGCACGAATCATATGCGCCACAAACCCAGGAGTCACTTGCCTGAGTCGCGGCACTGCTTCACGGAATAACTATTTCACTGGTGTTGATGTGAACAGAAATAAATGTAACTGAGAATTTGGATGTAATTAATTCTTTAAATTGACTACTACGTCGAAACCTTGGTTATTCGCGAACGGATATCACATTAAAGCAGTGCCGCGGCTCAGCTTGTGCACGCCACTCCTCGGTTTGAGGCGCATACACGAAGACAGTAGATCGGCAATTTGACAATTTTACTAACAAGGGAACATCGGGGACTGATACACTCCGATTTTGATGAAACTTTGCATAAATATTTATTAGACCTGTTTATGAAGATAACTGTAATTCGTTGGTGCCCGTTTTTCACTTTGAGGGAGATATCAACCCTTTTATCCGAACCGCCCTTTCTATATACGTGCTTATAAATCGTAAACAACAAAAGATATAAAAGAATAGTTGAAATAAAAGTTATACCGTTTCTTGAGGTCTATAAAGCTGCATGTAAGTTTTTTTTTTAAATCATCCTTTTTGCAAAATTGAATTCCCCCTCCCCCTCCGTTTTGAAAAACTTTACTTTTTTTTCAATCAATAAAAGCGCCTATTTATTATGAATTCAACGATGTATTATAGTGTATAGTTATTTTAATTATTTCGATGGAATTTTTGATTTAAGTTGTTTGATCTGTCTGTATCGACCGCTAACTCGACTTATAGTACTTGCGACGTTGATAGAACCTATATACGTTTTACAAGATATTTGCGTTTATATAAAATCGCAATAACAAGCCATTTATTGTAGGCGTATGATATTTTTTAAAAAAGTAAACATGTTATACTTGAAACACGTTAAAAAATTCGGATTTTACTCTTTCGATGTTTTGTGATGCTCTTGAAAGAGGATCCATAGTCCATGATATTGATATTTGAAAATGGGCATTGGAAGCAAAAGAAAACATTGATTTGCCAACATTTAAAGCAAGAAAGTGGTGGATATTTAAATTTAAAAAACTGCATGGAATAGTTTCGCATAAAATAACAAAATTTGTAACTTACTGGGAACGTGAAAATTCTCAAGAAATAGATACAGTTATCGATAATTTTATTCAAGTTGTGAAATCGAATATTAATAGTTATAGTGTAGAAAATGTATTTAATTCGGATGAAAGTGGTTTTAATTTAGAACATCATTCTGGTCGAACGCTAGCTGCAAAGGGATCAAAAACAATTGAAGCTGTCTTACAGTCCATATCATCAACCACTCATAATTATATCATACAACCTACTGTTCGGACCGAGAATAAAAAAAAGTTTATTCAATGCTCCAAATGTTCATGTTTCTGCTTGAAAATCTGGCAAATTAACTTCAGAGCACTTTAAAACTTGGTTTACTGAAATATTTTTAACAAACGTGGGATCTCGAAGCGTTTTCCTACTAGATTCATAGAGTGGACACTGTCTAAGTGTTTTGCAAGACTTTGTTCCTGAAGGAAAAGAAGTACTTTTCCTGACGATACCGAAAAAGATGACAGGAAGACTATAGCCTCTTGATGTTCTTGGTTTTCGAATATGGAAAAATTTCATAAGAACTTTTTCCGATCAGGCCATTTTATTGAATCATGACGTTATTTTACATCAACGAAATAATATCATAAAACTACAATCTCTTGTACATAATCAGTTGTCTTCACCTAGATCCCAAAATTTGTTTAAGCATTCGTGGTACAAAAGTGGATATATAGAAGAACGTTCGGCACGCTATGAAAATCCAGTCGATTATTGTTTTACAATACAGGTTGACAAAATTCATCGGTGCGATATATGCGGAGAATTAGCTATATGTACTTCGTTGTGCTTGGTGTAAAAAATATTTGTTTTAAACACTTTTTTGAAGAATTTCATTACTGTAAAAGCTATGTTGAATAATATTAGTTGTTATATACATGTACAATAATATTATATTATAATAAAAATTAAAGTCAGAATAAGCGAAATATGTATAGGAGCGGATTTAACGAACACAGTATGGATAAATGAGATTGTTACTGTATCAAAAACTCTTACTATACATTTTCAGCTTATTTTTATATGTAGATTAACCGTCTTTTCAATTGTACTACTACATCGGAAGTACTCGGTATATTTTAGAAAGTCTACAAAATAAATGTACTTCATCATATGATGATGAAATTAATCTTGCAGTTATGAAAATGACATGTAAAGCGGATGGTAAAATGGTTCTTATCAAAGATCTTATCAACGTTGCAAGTATAAGTTGAGTTAGCCGTCAATGCAGACAGATCAAAAAACTTAAATCAAAAATTCCATCGCAATAATTAAATCAACTATACACTATAATACATCGTTGAATTCATAATAAATAGGCGCTTTTATTGATTGAAAAAAAGTAAAGTTTTTCAAAACGGAGGGGGAGGGGGAATTCAATTTTGCAAAAAGGATGATTTAACAAAAAAAACTTACATGCAGCTTTATAGACCTCAAGAAACGGTATACTTGTTTAGGAGATGAGGGTATAAAAAATAACTTAAGTCAGATTCCGTTTAGCGATCTTTAATCCTCCGTGGCTCATGCGGAACTCCTCGAGAGAGAAGTCTCGCCACCCATGCTGCACGACTCCCCTTGCCGTAGCGACTCTACGGCGCACCATGCCAATGTAAACATAGATAAGGGCCCGATCTGGCCAACGCTTACACCTGTTATTTCAACTATTTTTTTATATCTTTTGTTGTTTACGATTTATAAGTACGTATATAGAACGGGCGGTTCAGATAAAAGGGTTGATATCTCCCTCAAAGTGAAAAACGGGCACCAATGAATTACAGTTATCTTCATAAACAGGCCTAATAAATATTTATGCAAAGTTTCATCAAAATCGGAGTGTATCAGTCCGCGATGTTCCCTTGTAAGTCGGTTTGACTCGTCTTCACGTACCGTTTCTCGCCTAACGGACCATTTTATTTCGCTAGAGAGTTCGAACGTAGAGTGCTTGATCATCGATTTCGCATCGACCTCGCGTGGGGATCGATGCGGACGCATCTTCGGCGAGTGGGAATCCTACTGACCTGACTATATATGTATATGTATGTAACATATACGGTTACAAGAGGAAGGTCCAATGCAGGGCGGTCAACTCATGGTTTGACGAGATTGTGTCCATATTTAATAATATCAGTGTCCAAACTAGAAGAAAATATCGACAAAATGCAGTTGCGGAATCGAAGCATTTTTAGGCCACCAAAAGAGTTTTCTGACTCAAACGGTGAGTTGACCGTCCTACATTGAACCTTTCTCTTTCGAATGAGCCCTTATTCAGCTCAAGATCTTCTCATACAAGGACGAATAACCGATTCCAGTAATTACATTCCCACAGACTAGTTCCGCCATTATCTGGATACTACAGAGCAAGTCACGTGACAAATTTAGTTCAGCTAGTAGTTATAAGGTGGCGACAAACTAAAAAGACTGCCAATCTGGAATCGTAGCCAGAATCAAGCGTCAGCTTGATTCCGTCGCTCGAACTGTGCTGCGAAGGCAAGCGAAAAAGGCAACAACGCCCGAACGCTAAGTGAAACGCACTACAGTCAGGCTGTCCTTCTCCCATTCTGAATGTTGAGATTGTCCCTTTTCGCTAAGTTTTGACTGCTGCCCGCCTGGATTTTTCACAGTGCCCCATAACAAACCTAGCCCCATTCAAACTATATCGTGTTTGGTATCATTTTAATCAGAAAAATTTCATCGATGCGTTAGTAAAAGTTTCAGTAATAAAAAGTCAAAAATAAAAAAGTTTTATAGTCGAATTAGTATTAGTCACACCGATACGTTTCGGCTCTTTCCTTTGATCATCGGACCTCTCTCTTTCCACCACTGTCTGTCGCGTGTAACCCGAGATTCGACACCTCGACTGGATATATGCAACGCCTGGGTCCCAATGTTTGTTGCATATATCCAAGTTTTACTGTATTCCGCTTTCACTGTATAGACGCGAGGTCCCTCCATTTATTAATTCTAATCACAGCCGACTCTAGTACAGTGCGCCGATGAGATGTTGCGGAGGCTAAGAAGTGACTGCTCGGTCTGCCTCGCCTAGTCCCAACGTCGTCACGCACCCACACCATTTGACTTTACGGTGTACAAGCGGCGGGCTTAGTATGTGTGAGCCTTTCGACCAATAACGCGCGACGGTCTAGAATGCGTGTGCATTAGCCGTGACTAGAAACCTCTGACCAATCGTACCCGCATTCCTTAGCCTCCGCAACATCTCATCGGTGCACAGTACTGGCCGTGCTGAAGTAAAAATGGCAACACCGCGGGAGTCCGGTCTGAATATATCAACACCTACCCTACTCTATCTGCCTCCCGGACTCCCATACTCCCAGCCAATCAACGTCATCAGACTCCCGACTACTCTCTGGACTTCACATAACCTCTTTGGTTTCGTTCGAATCATTTCGCTTGTTTCAAGGTTTTCATTAACTCATATACTGTGACCTCTTTTGGGTTCACTCTATACACGGGGTGTCGCGAAATACAAAACTTTGTTGGGCGCCAGCCACTGATTGTGACAACCGAAAGCAAAAAAAAGGAAAAGGGGTAATGGGGACTTTACAATAGAGGGGGGATTCGGGCACTTTCGTCCGTACAGTTTCGCGGGGGAGTACGCGAGGAGGAGATAACGGGGGACAGGAAGGTGCAGGGTCGGGATGGGTTCTCGCGGGGTCTCTATGTTACGCGTAGCTTGAATAATACACAGGGGGTCCGAAACGAGAAGGTGTTCGTTGCCAAACTCGGACTCTATAACAATATGATCGAAAATTATAAAACCAAAGGGCTCACCAAAATCATGCCACACACTCCAACACAACTCAACTCGCTTTTCTATAAATCTCAAAGTTGCCGTACAAAATCTCTCCAAAACTTGCTACGTTCGTATACAAAAGATAGCCTAGGGCTTAATGCCGGCTCGTCGTCGCCGCTGCGACGACAAGACCGTCGCGGGATATTTTAGGGAGGGGATGGGGTTTGGAAGGGGGCCTCTTACGGCCCGGGATGGATCGATTATCGATTTGCGATACACCAGTGATCGGGGTCGATGGGGCTGACGGACTTCCTGCAGTGACGGGTGGGCTGAGGTCTTCGGGCTCGGCGACAGATGGCTCCGGGTGGACGTTTGCGTCAGTTTAGGCCGCTTCATCATGATTTCTGGAAAACTCCTCGGTGCTCCGTGTTTGCTGGACGGGTAGATCTGCCGCCGGCCTCGAAGCTCCTGGTGAGGGTGATCCTCGATGGTCTGTCCGTCGCCTCCATCGGCCCGACACCGATGGGCGAGGAGAAAGGGGTGAGGTGAGGGAAGGGTTATGGGTTAGTGTTAGGTGGGCGCATGGGTGGGGGAAAGCGCAGCGATTGTAACGGGGGGGCACGGGTGTCACCACGTTACAATACACGTTTATCAATTCTTAAATGATTCAATTTGATCCAAAGATGGTTTCATTTTGCTTCATACCTAAATTTTCTTGAAACCACTATAAATATTTCAAATATCATATTTCGCAACACCTAACTACTTCGAGAGTACACAAAATATATATCACATTTGTAACAATTTTATACTACCACAGCACTTCTACTTGCCATAGTTGCAACGTTTATGTATAGTTTATTCATAATTAATACAAAACAGTGTATATTACTACAGCCTGTAACAGTATTTTTTGTCTACTTTTTCTCGTTTGGTAACGGGGAATTTTTAGCCGCGGCACTGCTTCAAGGGATACCCGTTCGCGAATAACCAAGGTTTCGTCGTAGTAGTCAATTTAAAGAATTAATTATATCCAAATTCTTAAGTACACTTATTTCTGTTCACGTCAACATCAGTGAAATAGTTATTCCGTGAAGCAGTGCCGCGACTCAGTTTGTGACTCCTGGGTTTGTGGCACATATGATTTGTGCTTTGCGTTTTATATATTCAAGAAAATCCTTTTTAAATATTCATATAATAATTTAGTATTAACGTTAAGGTCACTCTTCGTTAGTAACGGAGAAATCGTCAAGGTCACGTACTCGTGCCCTGCCGAGATCTCTTAGTTGTTCTAAACAATAGTGCCCAGATATTCCAAACAAACATAGTCTCGCCCAACGTAACGAATTACACCATCAGTTGCATTAAATTGATAATTTCGATTCTTGTCAGTCAAATCTCAAAGATAGTTAAACATAAATCGCCGATAGTGCATGCCTACCCATCACTGGTGGCAAGTGTGCAGTTGTCGTTCCGGCAAAGGTTTCTATATACTGTATGTGAGGAAAGCACGGTACTGAACGGACCACTGAGTCTGGAAGAATCTAAGAGACCACGGAAGTGCCTCTGGACATTTCCTAGATACCACGGAACGTAAATACTTTGTGCACATCAGCGATGTGAGACTCTATCCCGCAAGGGCAAGACCTCCCGTCGTTCTGATAATCTCATATATAAACCAATTGCTTAGATTCCATCTATTCTCACAAGAACCGAGATTATTTCAACAGATCGTTCAGCAAAGCGTTATATTACGAGCCAGGAGTGGCGTTCCGCGTTTTCTGAATTAAATAATACAAATTCCGATAGCTAATGTGAAAATATATAAGCAGACTTTTACCAGATATCTAAGACGAAGTTTGACCATCAGAACTGAAACCGTAGAATCGGGATTTGAACTGAATCTCCTGGTTTCTCACTTCTACCATAGTGCCATGGACGAAATTATGTTGTTTTATCGACTCGTCGATCCTGCTGTCACGTGCTTTGGCGGCTTGACCATCGAGCCGATAACGTAGAAATGACGAGAGCAGCCGAAACCGGTGAGCTCACACGGACACGTGGGGCAACACGCTTGTGTTAGATGAAACAACCGAAGTAGGGGAGTCACTGGGACGTCGTGGAGAGGGTAAAAATTTGTCCCACGTCCCACGATTCTGACATCACTGGCTGCCACCAGTCCTGATCATTTATAACGTGTTAAACGTCCTCTACGATCAGAACAATTAAAAGACGGAAAAGTAAGATTTTAATTATTTCCGTTGGGTTCGTCACTGCTCTGGGTTCCATACGGGTCCCTCCTTGAAACTGTATGTTGGTATGCGTGGATTTAAAGAAGGAAGGGATTATAATTGAAAGAAATGAAAACAAAACGTTTAGTGTGCAAAAATCAAATATAATTCAAATAAAATGAAGTTAACAATGAAATAAATCTTTAACTGAATACTGAAACGTAATATACCGATATGTGAAATCTGATAATTAACTGAATTTGAACAAATGAAATTTACAAGGGTAAAGATGCTTAACCTATTGTAGAATTATGACTATTGTTTCGAATAAAGTTTGATTAAAATGTGAATGCCCTTTGATTTGAATTGAGGCTTGTTAATGTAATTTTGAACGCAATTTTGATTTCACTTATGAACAACTATCTCGACAATTAGTAAGATGAAAAAAGTATAACCCGAAGGCTTAACAAGTCGTACCCCGTATGAGGTTCGTAGTTGAGGCAATCGTTTCTGAAATAGCAATAATAGAAAATACGAAAAATATATAAATTATAATTTGGTACCTGATTACGAAAGACGGGACGATCTTGTAAAAAGAGACTCCTATAACCCGTAGGCTTAATAGATCGCCCGTTTTGCCTCGTTGAAATATAATTTGAATGCCTTGCTCGAAAGAATAGTAATGAACAAGCTTACCAAAAAGGTGTATATTACAATGTATGATTATCGCTTTTCTGAATCGTCGAAACTCGTTGCCTGTAGATCTGGAACACCAAGAGAGAAGGTAGAGACTTCGCTACACACGCACTTGTCGCACGCGGTTGACCGTATATCTATTGCAAATTCACGCGAACAATTAACGAATTACGAAACACGACGGTTACGAACAGGACGATTACATGATTCTAAAAAATATTCAATTAATTACGCGACAATGAAGTTAAATCGAAGACTACGCGAGCAAACGGATTAAAACACAGAAAGAAAGGATAGCAATTTAGGTAGAAGGAAGATTTTACGTGCGCGTCTATGAGTCCTTATTCAGAATTCCGATTACTTTAACCCGCACGGCACTCTGCCTCGCTACGCGGAGGGCTTTACCGCAGAGAAAATATCGCGAAACTTCCAAATAACTCTGTCTCTCGGACACACGGGCTCCCGACCACGTACTTACGATTGATCGATCAAGCGTGAGGAATTTTGCGCGAGGTCGACGGTCGAAGGGCCCGTCGCGCGATCATCGTTCTTGGAGGGGACGGTTTGACGAATCGTAGTGCGTTTTCGGCAGTGTCGCGTGCCCGGTGATTGGCTAAGACGCGCGAGCTAGACGAAGATCTTTCATCCCCTTTCTTTGGTGTTCCTTTTCTTTTCTATTTCGTCGCCATAATTGTTTCAACGGTTTCTGAAACTACGCAGTATTTTTATTTGGATTTATAGTATTGAATTCCGCAACTAATATGAATAAAACGCAACTATTAGACGGATTGAATTTATCAAATGAAATACGATGAAATATACAATCTCCAAACAATGAGGCCGTCATCCGTAGGATTTTACCTTAACAAGGATCGAAATTATTCGTTTTGCGGTTTGCAACGAAGATTAATAATTATAGTGATTGTTTCAGCGGACGATACGCTTACGGTGGTTGTAATGCCGTGACATACTATTCATTGGTTGTATCAATATGCATATTCATTTTCAGATGGATCCGGCATTCGCTCTCTAATGAATTTAAACAATTTCAATCTAGCGAACATTCCTTCGAGAACGTTCCTTTGTTCAAATTTGCCGTTCTCGCTAGGCAGTTCTTAGAATTTTCAATCCAATAGTGTTTGTTGCTTTGAACGACCCTTGATTTTCGAACGGCGGTCGAACATTCGCGACGTTCGCTTTTATAAGGGTTCTCATTTCTTACTTTCATCGTTTAAATACATTGTTAGAACAAAGGAAAGATGGAAATAAATGACTCTGAGTAGACGATTGAACGATTCGATTTATTCTCCTCGAGAGCAACGAGCAAGTTGTTCCGACGAAAGACTCGTAAAGAATGCCCATTTCGGACCTGGAGAGTCCTTTTCCCTCTGCGGAAAACTCGAGGACTCTTGATGAGTTTATGACGCCCTGTCGCCGTAGTGTCGGGCCCCGTCGCCCGAGTGTCCTGGCGACTGTCTTGCAGCCACGTGCGTTCCGTATGGGTCAATGGTCAGTTGGCTTTCGAATTTTCCAACAACATATTCATTCGTCCACTCTTTCACACTATCATTCCGATCAGGTAATAATGATCCTTGTTGGACCGGCTGACGCTGTGTGCAGAAGAGCGAGAAAGAATGTTCTACCAAAGAAGTTATTACGGTTTTCCCATTTCTACGCAGTTAGCAGGGGAATTCCCAAAATGCGAAGCACTGGCCAACTGCGTAGCGCCGATGTTGTGCTACGGCTCTCTCTTTCTCTCGAGTTAACCCGAGTTTTTGTGCGCTGTTAGATACTGTATTATGTTACTATGGTTGGCGACGGTAGTATCAAGGAGGGTCACGTAAACTATTGTAAAGAAGGAAATAGAAACGACCTTTCCTCGTGTACCTCGCATGAGAAATCCTCGTAACCCCGAAGGGCTTGACAAGATACACGATTCCAGGGTAGAGCAGATAAAGAAGAGAAAGCGATAGAAGAAGTCAAAAATAGAAAAGAATTAAACTCAAACTCTTCCTTGTACACCCCTGCATGAGAAATCCTCGTAACCTCGAAAGGCTTGACAAAAATGTACAAGGTCGAGGAGGAATAGAAAGATTGGCGGAAAAGTGAAACACCCACCTCACGCCCCTTACATGAGATACTCTCGTAATCCAGAAGGGCTTGATAAGGGACGCAAGGCGGATAAATCTCAAAGGGTCTAGCCGTATAAGCATAGTGAATCGGCCCCAGCAACAATTTCGGTTGATATTTATACCACATAATGCTTCTTGCCTAAACAACAATTGTGTGCAATATCAATCCCATACCCCCTCTGATAAGGGAGATATAAGGGTAAACCCCCAAAACTTTACTATTTTTTTTCTCAGAAACTATTCAAGATATTTGAACACATTAAGGTGCAAATAGTAGATATTCATTAGCTGTATTTCGTATTTTTTTTCAAAATTTTTATCCGATGATTAAGAGTTGAAAATTAATAAATAAATTTTTGAAAGTGATTTTTATAAACAATCCCTTGAGTGACACCCATCGAAAAAATTACGAATAATCTTTTACTATTTAACTATTATCTGTAAAAGTTTCAAGAGTGTCGGATTGGTACATCATAGTTAAAAAAAAATAAAACCAATGCAACGCTCTTTCATAAGGCAAGGCCTGGCTGAACGTTAGAGGCGCTCAACCTAACCGACCTATAGGGGAATACGTTGCGCCGCGCCGACCCACCACGTTTCTCATACCAGAAACAGCTCTCAGAAAAGTATGAACTCTTCTTTCCCTAAAATATGTGTTAGTTAACAGTCATTTATTTAAATATATTAATAATTTAAATTTTTTAATTAACGTGTTTTCACGGTGTTCCTCGTTTTAAGTATGTGGGAGCCCTAAAAAGAGCTGATTGTGTTGTATGTTACAAATGGCCTCTTATATAAATGCAACTAAGGTGTTTCTCGTTTTTAAGCCCTAAAAAGAGCTGATTATGTTATGTATGGCCAGGTAGATGATTTGAAAAAGAATACTTGAAAATTTTCTTTTTTAAATCACGCTTGTAAATAAGTTTTAATCTTCGTCGCTATTTTCATCAATAACTGGAATAATGTTAGTTTTATCAAATAAGTGAGTTAAAATTTATAACATAATTAACCCTTTTCAGGGCGCCCATATACTTAAAACGAGGAAGACCTTAGTTACAACTATTCACAGGTACCAGCTATAATTTAATTAAAAGTAACACGTACGTGAAAAGGTAAAGACGGAAATAGTTATAGAAGTCTATGTTTTTTACAACGTTGAATAGAATAATATTGCAGTTATACCTGTGATACCTTCTTCGACTATTAAAAGGACAACGAATGGCATCTAACATAGTGCCATTGTTCAAGACATGATATAAATCTGTGATTTAGGGCTCTCACATATTTAAATCGAGGAACGCCGTGAAAACACGGACGCTAAAAGTTAAGATCAGAAAATTTAATTAAAAAATTTAAATTGTTAATATATTATTTAAATAAATAACTGTTAACTAACATACAGTTTAGGGAAAGAAGAGTTTATACTTTTCTGAGAGCTGTTTCTGGTATGAGAAACGTGGCGGGCGGCGCGACGCAACGTATTCCCCTATAGGTCGGTTAGGTTGAGCGCCTCTAACGTTCAGCTTGGCTTTGCTTTATGAAAGGGCGTTGCATTGGTTTTATTTTTTTTTAACTATGATGTACCAATCCGACACTCTTGAGACTTTTTGATGGCAGGAGTGGGAGCGGCAGTGGCACACGACACGGTTAAAAGTGCAAAAGTATTTATTCTGAAATATATGATAATATAAGATAAATCGTACAATGACGCGTTCCGACGTGTACGCCATGTGTTACGGAAGTGAGAACGTTTACAATCCGATCTTAGCCACAGATACGAATAGAAAAACCACTAGGCGGTTGGCAACTATTATCCGCGCGTCGTTCGCCGGTAACACTTTTATAGATAATAGTTAAATAGTAAAGGATTATTCGTAACTTTTTCGGTGGGTGTCACTCAAGGGATTGTTTATAAAAATCACTTTCAAAAATTTATTTATTAATTTTCAACTGTTAATCATCGGATAAAAATTTTGACGAAACACTGATATATTCAAGAAAATATGTTTTGCAACCCCAACTTTGGGGGCTATTTTCACCCCTTCAGCATGGACGATGGTCGATAAAAAAAAATACGTGTCAAATATTTTTTTGAATTCTATATCATACTCAAAGTGCATCAAAATCGGCGTGTGTCGATTGGGTTATGTCCCTTGTTAGTTAAAGAAAATATACGATTAAAATTTTGAAATATACCTTTCATATGTATATTATTAAATTATAATAGCATAAACATGTTTATTATTTTTTAAAGTATTTTAACAGTGTTGATTGCACTTTCTTCTGCTTTTTCATATCTCCGTATATGTGATGATAAACCCGCAGTATTTTATCCAAGTCTGTGTTAACTTGCATGCTTCGATCCATGTCTGGATCGAAAAGAGCCTTGCAAACTTCGTATTAATTGAATTTTTGTTCGCATTAAATACGACCTGGTATTATTTTTAAATTCGCACTAAACCGAATATCGCACTATGTGAACTAGCATTAATCGAGACTTACCTGTATACTAGTTTTTGGTCGACGCGATATGTATATAGAAACAGTAGAGACAGGTGATTGCATTTGGACCCATGCACCGCCAGAGTGGACGGTAGAATACACGTAGGCATACGTAGAATTCAATGTAATAGTAACAATACTTTTTCACGAATATCTCGGAAACTGAAGCTTTCAGTTGATTATGCATAATAAAAAAGTTCTTCAGCATCATGCCCCCGACAACATATTAAAGGGTCATTGAAATCAACCTATGTTGAGATTAGAAACTTTCTGTTTTTTGCAATAATAATCCTTGGCAATGAAAACATGCAAAATATTTTTTTAACGCGACCAATGGGGAGTTATACTCTACAAGATGCACAAAGTTTCGCTCCGATTGGTCCATCCGTCTCACGGTAATCAGTGAACATACGTCAAACGTACATAAAACAGTACGTTTTTTGCAATAAAAATCGTTCGGAATGAAAAAATGCAAAATGTTTTTTTAACCGGAACAATCAGAACACATACTCTGCAAAAGGCACATACAAGATGCAAAAGGTTTCGTTCCGTTTGGTCCATCCGTCTCAGAGTAATCGGTGAACATACATAAAAAAAATAAAAAAAATACACATCGAATTTAGTATCCTCCTCCTTTTCGAAGTCGGATAACAAAAAGACAAGCATCGGTAGCTGCTTCATCAACGGAAGCAGAGTATATGGCATTGTTTGAAGCCGTTAGGGAAGCACTTTGGTTAAAATCGTTAGCAGTTAGCATTAACATAAATATTTCTGATCCGATTATAATTTATGAAGATAACAATGGCTGTATAAATATTCCAAACAGTCCAGGCAATCATAAAAGATCAAAGCCTATTGACATAAAGTATCATTTCTCTAGAGAACAAATAGAGAAAAAAATGTCGTAAAACTTGAATTTGTCTGTACAGAACGCCAGGTAGCAAATATATTTACGAAATCACTGCCAGCAGTTAAATTCTTGGAATTTCGAACAAGGATGGGAGTTGAGTGATTTTTCAAGAAGAAAATTTTTGAGTATAGTTAAGTATTCGAAATGGTCTGATTAGGTTTTTACTGGGTTTCCCTAATCCTCGCAACAAATGTTGGACCATGTGTAGTTCCCAGAGAAGGCAAGGAAGGATGGTTATTAATAAATATAAAATTTATCAAAAATAATATTATAGAAACGAGTAAACTTTGTAACGTGTTTATTAAGTTAGATTAAACTCGCCCGATTCATTTTTGAGGATGCGTGTTGGATTATTCAGCAATAATCCTTGTACAAAAATAAATCGTTGAGAAGCACTGTCTTTTGTGCATCTACGATAGCCTGACTGGCACCATCAGGTCTAAAGGCTGGTTCAGACACGGCTAGTAATTTAGTCGAGTGGGGAGTAGCTACTTACATACTAAATACTAAACCGTTTAGTGCATAGAAAAGTGTCCGGACTAGTACAGTTGAGCTTTGAAAATCAAGAGTTCAAGATATATCCCTTGACTAAAGAAATGCGTCCGGACAGGTCTGTCCGGAAGCCTAGTTAGTGGTGGGGGAAGCCTACTCGACCAGAAAAATCCAATGAAACGGATCGACTCGACTAAATCGTTTTACTAAATTACTCGACTAAACTCTAGTGTCCATACACTAAACTACTCGCCACTCGACTAAACTACTAGCCGTGTCTGAACCACCTTAAGTGAACGGCAGATTTCCTTTCGGAGGTCTGTGCGTTGCCTCACTTCCAGGTTGAATTTCACAAAGTGAACATCCTTCAAAGCCAGTTAAGAAATAAATTTATAGTATTAAAAGAGACTACAAAGACTATAATCATTTACCCCATGATCTAATAATTAACGAAAAAAATACTTTGTAATCATTTTTGAAAAAATATGGAAAAACAAATACACGATTTGGGAATAAAAAGTTTCCATATAATAAAAAAAGGATTGAAATGGAATAACTAATAAACGTGTTAAATTGGAAAAAATTCAAAAATAATGTAAATAAAACTTACCCTTTCATCCGTAAATGACCCAGTTGCAATGAAAATGTTTTGCTGTCACTGGGTCGTTGTGCCGATCCTGAACATTCGAGGAGGGAACACGTTACGAAGAACAGCTGATCTCCAGACGAGATCATTGAACTCACTCCACCCCACGGTCACTATCATTCTTCACAGAATTTCGCTACATGGTCCGAAAGGGGCCGATTTTTTCAACTAAATAAACATTTTTATTCACTGTCGTGTTGTTATAGCACTGCGCACAAATGAAAAACGTAATATTCCGCACTACTTCGTAACGTTTTCACGACGTTACTGGTCTTCCTTTTCAATTTCAAATGAGACTGTTAGGTTGAGCGTCTGCGAGGTTTTTTGTCGCTCTTTATCCTTTTCTACGTTCGGCTGTATTCAAGGTCACGTAGGCAGATCGTTTTATCAAACATGCCTCTCTTAAGAAATAAACCTTTAACATCAGAAAAGGAAAACTCTCAGGCAAAAAGGCCGCTTGATCTTGAAATAAACAATATGCAATGTGTACGAACGTGAACTGGTTGCTGTTTAGTGAGATCGGGTTGAAGTCCCCTTCGAGCGAAGTTAACCTTATAGAATCCGCGAGTCGAATCAGTCGTCGAAACACCGCGAGTGTTTCTATTTGGCATTATAATCAACCACACACAACACCCCCGCATTGCCAGTGCGTCAAAACCGAACACCAGCGGAAGTAGGTAATATACAACACACACCTACATACGTGACAAGGACAATTGTAATGGCCTGAGATTGTAAAAAAAAAAAAAAAAAATTATCTACACATCGAATTGAGTATCCTCCTCCTTTTCGAAGTCGGATAAAAAATACATATATTACTGTGTCAAACCCACATTACCATCATTCTTCAAACCCAGTGAACTTATAGTGACAATTCCCACAACAATACAACCTAACCGTTCGGGTTGTATTGATTATAAATAATATAAGTTACGCGGCCTCTCACCTGAAAGCCTCCGCTAGCCACACGTGCTGCCTAGTCTTCGGCCACGCAACACTCGGAAAGATAAAATTCAAATGAATTATAAAGTATACTAGATTAGTATAGATTCTATTCGGTGCATAAAGTAAGTTAAAATGTTAACAACTTTTTAAATAATAGGATCTGATTGAAACGAAGTACATTTAACTAAAATCTTGACTTTGCGTTTGATTTAAAAAAAATTCCGCAACTTGCCACAGGTTTAATTATTACTAGAGGGAAAGAGTGAACCTTCCTCTATCAGAATCAGAAAAAATTGGGTGCACGTTTTTGCACCTTTTCAAGAAAATGGCGATTGACCATCTGATATAATCAGAAATGATCATCATATAGGTAAGCACCTCTCCACTTTTTTTTGAAGGCTCTAAAATAATGTCGGATCGGTGTCCTGTCAACAATTTCCACATTGTACATCCTTGCAATATACCATGACAAATCTTCATAATTCTCGAAACTGTTTTCATGAGTGATTGATTGACAGTGCTAATGAATTAATTTCATTTCGCCGGCAGATGTCGACAAATACAGATGAGCTCTGGTGAATGTCGGACGACACGTCTGAACAGGATTATCCCGTCGTCTAGCGC
The DNA here is from genome assembly GCF_907164935.1 of Osmia bicornis bicornis. Classification (NCBI taxonomy): domain Eukaryota; kingdom Metazoa; phylum Arthropoda; class Insecta; order Hymenoptera; family Megachilidae; genus Osmia; species Osmia bicornis. The sequence continues at coordinate 8,351,653 of NC_060229.1, forward strand.
AACACGACGTGTGTTGTGTTGTTGATGTTCGTCAGTTTCTCTAACCTACCCTAACCTTCTCTTATTATTTTTTTTTTATAATAAATCATGATATACAAATTTTTATTTCGTTTGAATTAAAACCGACATTCGCCATTAGTGCATACTGATTGTCGACATTCACCGGTGTAAGTGAGAAATAATGATATGTGGCAAATATTTCGGACATACATAAATCGACTTGGTGAATATTGACATTTACTGGACGAGGTCGACATTTACCAGATTTCGGTCTTACACGGTAACATATATATAAGATGGTCACGTAGTTGTATAAACGAAATATAATTCCGTATTTTTTGTTAAAAATTATGGTAATTATGCAGATGATTGACGACCTCGCCGATTTTGATGACCTTGAAATATGTTGTCAAGGTCGTTATTCTGAATAACTTTTCCCTATACATGTTACCGCCGCTCGGCCTTCGTTTTCCAGATATTCGCAAAAATAATTTTATTGCTGTCATTCACCGACTGTCACATGTCGGTTCAAAGCCACAATTTCAGATATTTTTTTCCTGCAACAAAAAACAAGAATATAGAACTTCGTTCCATAAGCCCTGCGGAGCAAAAAATAAAACATCCCCCACGACTTGAACAGTAACATATTAAATTCGGTTTGCTGACTGGGGAGCTGAGCCCCCCAAACCCTCCTTAATAACTACACTAACTAATACCGATACCCAATTTTAATATAATATAATTTAATATAATCGTTTCGCGTGGAAAGTGTATGCATGGAGGTAATTATTTTTAAATAATTATCTTCG